>NW_016690342.1:381331-395181 GCF_001604755.1 Lepidothrix coronata | reverse complement strand
AGGAACAGCTGGTCCATATGGTGAGGGCAACAGATAAATATACAAGGTGTGTTCTGGAAAAGCTGAGAGGTCTATGAATCCATGAGTACCTTTCCCCTCTCAGCCCTGTAGGAACAAATGGACTGGAGGATACAAGGCATCAGTAATTTATGAATGGCTGGGACAGGGCTTCACTTTAAAAAAAAAAAAACGTATCATAAAAGATGTGGTTTGAGCCTTCTTCACAGGACTCTGCTGCTGAATTCTTCCATGGAGTGTATAAAGGAGTCAATTTTGAGTTTCTGTTTCTAGACTCTGAAGAATACTGTATTTAAATGCTTTAAGTGCCATTGCTGCAAATAGGCAATGAAAAAGTATATAGGGCTAAAGAAATTAGTCTCTTACATGTGATCTCGAAATTAATTTCAGTATGTTGGAAGAGTATAGCACTTGTACTGTTTAAAATCTTAATAGTTTGGCAATTTCAGAGAATTGTTGGGATTTTAATTATTAACTTTGACCAAAACTCATTGGGTATATGCTCTTCCTTCTTGTCACTTTTCTCTGGATACAGCATGCTTTTCTGCTTCATTCAGACTGTTCAGTATCTAATTCTAATTGCACCATATCTATTTAAGTGCTAAAATTCAATAGGTTTGTACTTAGTTTCCTAGCCTGAAGTTTTCAGAACTGCTGTTACCTTGTATCAAATTCTTGCTCTGGTAAGGAACTCTTAGTTCCTTAGTTATAATTGTGATGTGTAAAAGTGAGGTTAAGGCTAAGAAAAAAATTGTGGTTTGTGGGATTTAAATTTAATTACTCATAGAAAGATTGTATTCTGACCTTCCAGATTTTTTTTTCTGAATTATTTTCTCAAACAGATTTCTCAAGAGTGTAATTGACGTATCAATACATAAATAACAAATATTGAGAGATAATGATTGACATTTTGTTGATAGACTGATGGAGCAAGATAAAGCAGTCTCAGGAAACTTATGTTACTGCCACAGAACTACATTACATCTTTGTGAAAGAGACTTAGTGACTTAAATAGTATTGTCTCACTGGTGGCCATTGCTCCGAAGTCAGCTCATGTGTGTTACATTTTCATGGTAACAATTCTTCCAGAAACAGTACAGAAGGGCCAAACATCACTGAGATACATCACTGAGTTGGGGCACAAGTGTTAACAAGGATTGGAGTGTACTAAATGTCTGAGACCTGGAATGAGAAAGTGTCTATCCCCTATAAGGCTGTCTGAAGAGCTTTGTTCTTAGCCACATGCACAGGATGAAGTTTATATCCCTCTATAATGGCTTTTGTAGTAATTGCTGCTTTTCAGCTGAAGTTTTAGCTTTTCAGATGCAGTTCAGTTGACACTGCTTTAAAACTTTTGTTATCTATGTGATTTATGGCTCTAGTGCTGGCTGTATCATTATAGTGCTTGGTCCTTTGCTGCAGTTTATTGGGTGCTCTTCTGGTTGCTCTAGTAGTTGCTTGCTCTTATTGTGAGTACTAGCAAGTGGAAAAGCTTAACAAATATTAGGACTCCCAAATTCCTTAGATCCATGTGAAATTAAATGCTAGGAATCACATTGTTTTCATATTACCCGGGAGAATTAGAAATTTGTTTCTAATAAGCAACATGAAAGCCACTGAATTCCTTACGGTTACTGAAGAGGCAATGACTGTAATTGTACAATGTTTCAAGAAGTGAACAGCATTTTACTAAGTCCTGATATCTTCATCAGGTTGATATTGTAAGGAGCCTGTCAAACTCTGGATCATTTCTAGGCAGGATGCATCTTTGAGATACACAGAATGAAGCTTTCTCACACATTATTTTGCCCATGTGTGATTTAAAAAAAAAAACCTCCAAAGCTCAGTGATACAAAAAGGAAGATTTTTAAAAACTGAGGCTGCGCTTCTATGTTCACCTTCATCGACAGACTTGTACTGAACGAGGTGGTACCTCACTGACTGATCTTGTTTCCTCTTCCTTATCAGATTTATGCATCTCTGTAGTGGCGTCAAGGACAGATCTGATTGGAAACTTATTTGTCATAGTTTATGCTGTGGACAAATGAATGCAAGTATGAATGAGGTCAGAAGGAAAATCTGGGCAGTTCTTTCTGGTAATAGCCTGCTCTTTCCTTGGGTGTATATGGCTGCAGAACTGTCTATTTAGTTACTAATGTCAGTATTATAGTTGAAAAATTAAGTTATTTTTTAATGACTATTGTTTTTAGGAGTTTACAATTTAAGTTTCTTGGTTGCAAAATACAAAAAAAATTACAAGGAACATTAGTTTTATTATATTTCTTCACATTTTGGAGTGTATGTTTTTCACCTAATCTCCTCCTGTGGCCTTCAGCCATATATGTTTTCAAAAATTCAAATCTCTAAAGGATGTAGCCTTGAATTTAGAAACAAATGTAATAAAGGGACAGTGTTCTGAGCAGCCAGGAGCTGTATCTGTTCTGAGTTGTACTATGCTATGTACCAGTTTGCAACAAGACATTTGCGTATGAGTGTATCATTACTCTGGGTAGAAGAGCTCTTCCTGTGTGAGAACCAAACAGCTTGGTTGGTGTCAAGCTGAATTCTTGAAACCCGTGGATTTCAGTGCCTTTAGGTGCATTAAATATATATTAAATAAATATTTTTAAAATTATTAACTCTTATTTCACCTGTCATCAGGTGGCATGTTCAGCTGCATAACATTCTTCTTTGTTTTAACTAGCTCCCTTATTTTTGTATTACTTCTCATTGCTTATGCCATTTCCAGGTCTTAAATGACTCTATTAAAGCAATATCAGACATTATTAACATTAGTGAAATAGTAAAGTCCCTGGTGCAGAACATGGAAAAGCCTTCCTCTTTTGAGAAAAAGTCCAGTGCCAAAAGTTTGTCACTTTATGAATACCCACTCTGTTGGAAGGCATCTCAATTCCTAGAGTTTGTAAACCAATGAAGAAGCTAGTGCTAGAAGGTGGATTTCCTTTTTGATCTGCAAAACCATAAACAACCTGAAGCTTTTTCTTAAAGCAGAATTACCAGATATTCAGGTGTTCTCTCTGGGAAAACATCATATACCTTTTATTCAGAGTTACTTTTTCTTGTAGTTTCCACACTTAACATCTGCCTAATGAAAAGTTTTTTGCATCCAATGTGGTTCATGTTAATGGTAGAAAGGGGCAGAGATAATAGTTCCATGGCTCATTATTCTGCATAAAACTAATACTCTGGAAGACTGTGAGCTACATAAAACATTACAGCCACCCCACTCACTGTGTACTTTTTTGCATGCAGGGTCTAGTCCTCTTATCACAGCAAAAAATCTATTCAGTTGTTATTTGGGTAAGGTTGACTTTTAGCCAGATCCAGATTGAGCCCTACAAGCCAGAGGCCTAATCAATACCACACTAACTGCTCCATTAATCCTCTTTTGCTGCTATTTCCACCTCATCTTTCCAGGAGACTGTTGTTACCTCAGAGCAGATAATTGATTTTTTTTCTAGGTAATAAAGGCAGCAGCTTTTCAGTGATATTTCCCTCACACTCCTGTACTGCAGGTCTCTATCATGATCTGATTGATCAGAGCTTCTTTCTGGTTACTCCAGAGTAGTGACTGTATGTTTAGCCTAATGCAAAAAGCCACTGCTGATGTAAATGTAAAATAAGTCAAACTGTCTTATACTTAGACCTTTCCACCTCAGATACTGCAGTAAGGCAAGCACACTTGCATGTTCCCATACGCAAGGGATTTTGCACAAATCATCTCCTGTATAAAAGGCCTAATAAAATAAAAGGACTAGATAAATAAATTTGGGGCTAGAAGAGCTCCTGGACTTAAGGTTTTTAATTGAGGGTCTCATTGTATTCATTATGATTTGCAAACTCAGATTTGCTGCACACAGGGGCCTGAACTGTTTGACCTTGTATAGCTACAGATGCTGAGTAGAAAAATTCAAAGTCAAAAAGATGTACTTTCTGTCCTCAAAAAGGAGAGTATATTCCTAAAACAATAATGCTACACTAAGCACTCCCTCTGATATGGAAAGCATTAACAGTTACCACTGAGTACTGCTAGGAATGGTACTAATTTGCTTCAGTTTTGGACCTTGTTTGAGCCTTTTCTAAACTTCGACTGAAGTTTCTCTTTGATTTAAAAAAAATCTCACTTTATGTCTTGTGTAATTCCTAGGTACTTCCACAGTGAATGACAATTCTAGGAGAAGTAACAGGATTTTTCTATTGTTGATGTTCTCTCTATGTTTTTACCAGAGTAGGTCTCAGCTGTCTCTAGTTATTAGCACTGTTGCCCCCAAGGTGGTGGGGTGTTACACCCTTCCTAAAAGTCATAACTGTAGTGGTAAAATCTGAATGGGTTTATTATCCACAGAAAGATCCCACTCTGCTAAATTTGGGGCTTCATAGTTATGCTATGGCAAAATTTCTTCTCCTATTAGCATCCTGGGGAAAGAGAATTCTCCTTTGTTGTCTGCATTTGTAAGACTTGACTTTCACAGCAAGTTCTTTTGGTCTTTTTTTTTGAGATGTTCAGATGTGCTGTCTTTTTAATACCTGTATTTTCATTTATATTTATGATGTTCGTTCTTACTCATTCCCATTTTTAAGGCAAAATATCTGTTCTCTGCCTATGTCTTCCACTCCACTTTGGGACAATTTTCTGACATGTTGTGACATTCTGTGGACAGTTTCCAGGCATATTTACACCAAAACCTTAATTGTCTCATCGCTCAGAATGATCTTTCTTAGGCAACGTCTCTAAGGTAAGCTAAAGATGTTTTTTCTGTATGAGTGCCTGTAATTACAGCATTTAGTGGTGGCAGCTCATAACTCCCATATTTAAAGCACTAATTTCAGTTTTGGAAAGTGTCTGATATGTTGGGCACAGTATTCTTCACTGTGTACCATGAAGCATTTAAGTGATTTACAAAAGAGAACCATTTTTTCCTGTGGGATTGAATCAGATGTGAGGTGAAAGATCAAAAGATTCATTCTGCAGATTGGAAACATCCTTTCCCTCCTCAGCTGTTCAGTGTGGCTTTCATGACTTGGAATGCCTTTTGCTTGTAATAACAAGGACGATGTAGCAGTGCCAAGGACAACCTAAACCTCAAATATTAATGATGCTGCAATTCATCTAAAGGATTCTTATCAGAACACTGAAAGTGAGACTCTTTGATGAAGCTGGTTTATTATTGACTTGAAAACAAAGTTGTGGCCAATGGGAAATGTGAAATCCTGACCTGATATAACTGAAATAAACAAAAGCAGCTGAAAACAGCAAAGAAGACGCTTCAAATTCACTAAAAATATTCCTGCACTGCCCCTTGGAGAACCCACAAAGTAACGCAATTTTTGAAAACATGACCATTCCAAGTTCAAAACAATCTCTTAAAAGTAATTATTCTTGGTTCAGCATCCTGCTTACATTAAAAAAATTAAAAAACAAAAGTAATTAAATGAATTCATAAAACAAAGCACTGGGCATTGGATCAAATGACAGAGTTATGCCTGTATTTATGCTTTAGGGCTGTATCACTAAGCCACAGTTCTGCGCAATGGCCAAAATAAATAAATATATAAATAAATGAGACTAAACTTTAGATCAGGTGCTAAACTGAGATCAGTGCCATGTTCAGAAGACAGGAAAAAAAAGGGTAAATGAGCAGCATGATTGATACAAGCCTTTGATGTGCAGTTATTGCTTTTGTTGTGCATTTTTCACCAGCAAATAAAATTAATTAGCAAAATGCCTGTAACTGTTCTTGCGTAAATCAGAACTCAAATGCTGGGCTTTTGCTTGGGGGGAGATCCTAATACAGCAGGTCCCTGCTATAATGACTCACCAAAATCAGAACATCACACAGGCAACTTCATGCTTCTCACCAAGGTTTGTCAGTCTTTTTGTGTTTATAGAGGAGATTTAGGAAGTTTACAAGTGCCAAGTGTACATGGGCCAGCGCTCTGAGTACCTCAACATGAATAATGTAACTTGATGGCTCCTTTTTCTGCCTGGATGCTTATATCATTCAAGGGGAAAAATTGTTTAGTGTCTCGACGAATAAACCCCAAAATTTATACCATCAAAGTATTCAATATGGTGTAAGTACTTTTCCTCATGTAGAATAAGCTGTAGTTCTTGCTACAAACACTGTTTATTTGAGTAAGAATGTCCACAATCAGTACTAAAAGCTCTTGTAGCTCTTAGCAACAGGTTTTGACCCTGTCTAGATTTCTATATCCTGAGAAGAATCATAGGGTCACGATAAAATTTAAAGAAGAAAATTTTAATAACTTATGTAAGCAAGGATTTTTGTCTGAAGTGCTATAGACTTCCAAGCCTGCATTTGGTAGCTTTCTGTATTATTGCATGCTTTGTTCTCCCAAATGAAAGGCAAATTTGCTGATGGAAGGATTCGATATACAGATCTGTCTGACCCAATTAGCATATTATCTTTGAATCTGCAAGGCAGATTATGATTTTTTTATTAAGTTCTATTAAAATTAGGGACACAAGAGGTCTTTTATTAACTATTAAAATCAGGGATGGGGTTGACCAACACTGCAAGTATCTGCATAGCCATCAATTAATACATGTGAAATGGAGATTTCAAAAGTGCCAGTGTCAACATACTGTTCTTGCTTTTCACTTTTTAAAAGTGTTTAACTTTTTTCCAACAAAGGGAGTTAGATGTTCAGCCAAAGGAAAGATATGTATCATGTTTTTGCTGTTAGTTTTAACATTTGTCCCACTGCCTTTTCCTCAGTAAGGGAGCATCTTCCATGCTATAGTCAATAGCAATAATGAAGTTTGTTTATAGCCAATAGGTCTTGTCAGATGGTCCTCAGAAGAAAATTGCCTTTGCCTCAAACCTCAACAAATATAGCAGGACTTTTGGAAATAGATCCTCTTCAAGTGTCCTGTGACCTTAGGAATTATCCTCATGACAGCAGACAAGTAGATTAAAAAGTTCAGATTTTTCCTTTTTTTACTTACTGGAGTAAGAGGATATGACTATATCTGGTACAAGGAAATGTTAAATTCACAAAATATTATTTTTAGCTGACAAGAATATATTGAAGATGAAAGCAAGAAAAAGATTGTAAATTAAATTGAAAATATTTTAAAAGCACAAGTACAGCAAATCGTCTGATAGGAGGAATTCTTAGTGCTTTGAATTAGTCTGGATGATGTAATGTGGCAGTCAATCACAATTTTAAAGTCAGTGCATTGCTAATCCATTACCTGATGAGGTGCTGGAGGGTTTCTGATCTTTATGAAGTTTCTCATAAGCAGGGTTGCTATCAGATAAAGAAAATTAAATCAGAGAATAATAGTCATTATATCCACGATGGTGGATCAGAAATGCCCTCAAAACTGCTTTCCTCTAAGGTGAAGAGTTGGTCCTGAGACTGCTTTGAAAAGACATGGTCATTCTTTATAGTGTGACCACCCACCCCATCCCAAAAAGATTCTGTTCTTCAGTATCTTTCAGTGTCAGAATGAAGGAAAATCAGGCAACAGAATGGGCCCATGGTGCACAGTTTTATAAAACCATGTCTGCTTGATAACAGTTAGACTGAGTTGTATCTTCTGTACTCCTCTTTGTGAGTGGTGATAGTGTCAAAATTTACAGTATGAACAAGAGACAGGCTTAAGGTCCATTTCATTGCAGCTTACAGTGTAAATAATTTAAATTTCTCAATTAATCTATATTACAGAACATATGCAGTGTTCCTTCAGTAAACACATTGGTTAGCAAATTCTTCAGTCACTTGTCAAATTATTCAATGGATTTTTCGTGTGTACTGAGCTTTAACGATAATTAAACCACAAAAAATATTAATTTAAAAGAAACTGCATGTGAAGTTCTGTCAGCGCATTAGTAGAAGTAATAATCAATGCATTGAGTCTGAAATGTTATTTCTAGAATATATTACTCTATTTCAGTTCTTTGGAAAATCAAAATGTCTTTGGTGGGAAAAATGAAAAATTTTTCTTGGTCACAAATTGAAATAAAAATCAATATTTTTAAAAGTTAGCATTATTACATTGGAAATGGAAGATTTCTGTAATTCATCAATGCTCAAGAATGACAGATTTAAAATTACTTATTTTGAAGCATTTGTCATTATATATTTTCCCATTTAGTGCTGACAATTAACATAAAATAAAAAAACCTATTAAAATAAAAAAAAATTTCATGTTAAAATTCTAGTTCTGTATAAACCTTCTTGTTTATTTCTTTGATAAAAAGTCTTTGCTTCAGGTTGCAGGGAGAAAGAGGGCAAAACCTCACTTTTCAGCAATTTTAGATAGTTTGAAGCAGTCGTACAATGCTCTTTTCAAATTGTGAGCTAAAATACTTTTTTTCTCCAAGATAACTTTCTTTGAAGTATCTTGCTAAAAATTAATTTTTAAAAACTGCTTTGGACAGATATGTTATACTTTTTCTATGCATTTCATCTGGGACAACTGCAGTAACTCAGTAACAACTAACACAAATTAATCAAACATGGCTTATTTTTCAAAATTTGAGGAGGTTTCTAGGCTACACATCTAGGCTACAATCGTTATTTTGTCTCATGCTCGCAAAGATTTTTTTTTTCTTTTATCATGTCTGTCATGACTGTTGAGGATGCACAAGTCTTATGTCTTCCAAGATAGAATTTCCAGTAATTTAAAATTGGTCTCACTTAAGCTTTCAAAGGTCAGGTCTTGCTGGAAAAGAATACCTTTCCATGAAAACATAGAAATTGGTAATAATTCCTTAGGGATCAATAGTTCAGGGCTTCAGAATATTTTGTTATTAAGGCTTTTTCGATGTTTTGAAGCAACAGCTGACCACCAGCCAGATTATTGTGAATATTTCACTGAAGATTTCAGGGTAGGACTTTGAACCTGCCATTGGTTAAATCTACTTTTCTTTTGAGTGGAAAGCAGAAATCATAGTGCGATCAGCTGCAAGAAGAATGAGGCCAGCACTGAGCCCTTCTGAGCAGCTGATCCTCTGTCTCATGCTGTTTACACAGCAGGTGTGAGATGAGTAGTCTGCCATTTTTCACCTTCCTTTCATCTTCTTGATATTTGTTTCATGTTTGCATGCAGCAGCACTGAGAACAGACACTTTTACAACACAACAAGATAAAACTGGACCATATAAGATTTAAATCCTAGAGAGATTTCTCTCTGCATACATGCGCACACACACACGCTGGCCCCGGTTTGGTTCCTATCTGGATTTTGTAAGCAGCAAGAGCAGAGGAAAATATATAGCCAGATCATAAATTATAGCATAGAGCTCAAGGCAGCCAACTTTGTAACAAGGCTTAAGTATCTCTTATACTTTAGAGATATTTTAATTTCTTCTAGAATAAAAAGCATTGGGAACTTTAATCCTTTGAAGTAGAATTTCTGCTAAGCATAAATTTACTGTTGTTTCACAAAACAATTCTTAGCAATAAAATAAATTTGATTTTTTGCATACTAAATTCGTGTGATGTTCTTTATTCTGTTTTTTTCTTCAGTGTATGAGTTTTACATTCTTACATTAATCTGAGATTTGTTTTGATTTGAGTGTTTTCACTATGGACAAACAGCAAAAAAACCCAAAATGCATTGCCACAAATAGTTAGATTTGAGTTTAATGTGTTTAACAGAAGAAACTCAGAATTTACTTGGTATTATGCTAGCCAACAGAAAGCTTTTCATCAGGAGAGAAGTCTGAGGTTTAACTGTAAAGAATGAGAAAAAACCTTTATTAATTTTGCCTCAGGAAATCAATTATTTGAGTTTCAATCTTTTTTAGGTGTATTTTTATTCTTTATCTCCCTGTCTGGCCTCAGAAATAAACTCCCCATATACTTTGTCATATGATTTACAGGTTGGTTGTTTGAGACACAAGGACAGTAAGTCAATAGTCTCCCTGAAAATCCTACTGAGAGTTAGGATTGTCTAATATTAGACGTGTAATCAGAGTTGATCTGCTTTTGAGGAGTTGTATTCTTTACTTTGTATAGAAGCACCAACTGGAATAATTTCCCCAGAGTTTTCTGAAGTCTTATCACTAAAAGGTGCAAGGAACTTTGTATGGCCTTCTGGAAAATTCTGGATGACGTCTTCAAAAGCACAAGGGTATGACCTCGGTAAGTCTCCATTTTTATACATTGCAGAGGCTGGTTGAGTTGATCTTAAAAAAAAGATCATTAGAAGAAACCCATGTTGTTGTATGCTCAATGTTTATATGAAAATATTTACTGTAAATTACTTCTTTTAAAAATACGCTCTTCCAATTGAAATGAGAATTTTAATACTGACTTCATGATTAAGGTTTTGGTCTGCTTTTGGTAAGAAAAGATATAGAATCTCTTGCCCTACTTTCACTTCATGTTGTAACCTACGGCAAATTCTTTTCCACGTAAAACCCTATTGAGCACTAGATGTGCTGTATCTTTTATTTCTTGCCAAAGAGAGTGAATATTTTTTAGAAGGCTATTTCTCATTCCAGTAGGAAAGTATCAATAACAGAGCCTAACAATGCAAGTTGCTGATGTGAGAGAAGTCTTGTGTTTGTCAGATAAAAAATGGATCTTGGTGCTCAGAGCAGGTTGCAAGGCACAGGAAAGGATATCTCTTTACTTCCAAGGAATACAGTGACATTCTATGAATGAAAATAATGTCATATGACGTCTCGTAGAACTAAAAATAATAGGCCTCAAACTCAGGAGGCAAAATTTCTTAGGAGTTCTTTTCTGAGAAGACCCGAAGTTATTAGCCAAACATCTGTTGACTGCAATTTTATGCATCAGGGAACCTCGAGGAGAGTCAGTTATGTATTAGTGAGGGCCTTAACTCTCTTCCCCACTTGAAAATCCCCGTATGAGATGCCTGATCTAAAATTTCATCTGTAAGCTCTTCAGCTAACTTATTTTGAGGAAGTGTACTGTTAATAAATAATTAATGGATGTGATCCCTGTGGGTAAAATGAATAATCCTTTGGAAATCCTCTTTAAATCTTTGTCATATTGCTGTAGTAAAGATTTGAAAAGTCAGCTCAACATGACAGAGTATTACAAGAGGACAATCATCAGTTGTTTCTATTTATTTGTGTTGCTTTACAACACAAATATAATACTATTTTGAAGTCATCCCAGTAGCCCCATGCTTAATCTACAATTAGAGGCATGATCCGATTGTACTTCGCTGATTGACTGCCTCTCATAACAACTGAATTAGGATGAATAAAGATTAAAAAGTACTTTGTATTCCCAAAAAGGCTTTAAAAGTTTTATGGAATTAGTAAGATTCTTAGAGGGGTTTTAGTAAAACTGCAGCAGACATAGCTGAGTCCAAACTGATGAGCTGAGCCTCATCACTGGGATCTGCCAAAGGTAAATCTAACCTTCATAGATCAAAATCAGTGATGGGTCCTGTAACAGTTTTCTCTGGATTGCAGTCCATGATTAATCTCTCTGCTTTGATATTAGTGAGCTAGCAAAGAGTTTGATCCCTCATAATCAATGATTCTTTGGCAGCTACTGAAGTGAGTTGTGCTGGCTTCAGTTCCTGAGCCAAATGGGAGTTCATGCTGTCATTTATTTACTGTTTGCTGAAGGGAACATTTTAATCAATGACCTCATCACATTTTTGATATTTCATTGTCTCATGATAGTTGTTCTGTTAGTTTCTGGATTTAAAATTTGCTTTAACTGCTGTGCAATTTAAATGAATGAATAAGGTTTGAGTAATTTAAATGGTATGAAATTGAGGGCAACAAAAGAATAGACAAGTTTTAGCTCTAGATTTTCAACAAAAGAGCACTTTTATTCAGAGTTAAGGTTCAAGTTTGTTTAGATGTAAGGAAAGAGACAATTCTGAACATTGCATGTAGAGCTAGGACTGAGATTGATACAACTAAGCCATATCTGGAAAGACAATATGGTTGAGAAGTTTATCCATGTCTCTTGGCCTATCCAACCTGCTCAACAAAACCAGAATTGATGGCTACTGGTAAAGCTGAGTCTCAGCAAAAATCTTACCAAAACTCAGAATTCAGGTCAGCCTCAGAGAATTAATATCCCTGGTCTAAGTCCAATGTCTTGTAAGGACATATCTCCTCTTGTTCCTACTCCTGACCTTTGAGCTGTGAGCATGAGTGAAGAACAAAGCAAAGATCTGTCTGGTAAAGTCAGTTTTTCCATATTTCTAGAGATGTTTCACCTGACAGAGCCAACTGCATTGTGATAGAGCAGTGGCAACTTTCAGTGTGCTTCTAGATGAGAAGTCTCCTCTCTGTTTCGTGATACTCTCTGATGTTATAGTTTAACAGAATAAATCCTTAATTTATGACTCCTTTGCAGCTTTACCTTTTAAATTAATTGCCTTGTGGAATTTTCTACATACTAATGCTGAGTAGAGCTTCTTGTGTTATGAAATATCAGAGTACTGATCTGAAGAAAATTGAAAAAAAATTAATGATATGAAGCATGGAACAGTACTTAACAAATTGTCTTTATTACACATTGAAATCTTGCTCTGTGTGTTTCATTTCAATCTGTTCATTGTTTTGTGACCTTTAGCCCCCACTGAGAGAAGCATATATAACCTTCCTGAACTGTTCACTTTGCATTCAGAATTCCAGTTTTGCTGAAAGATGTGTAAAATTCCAGTAGTCAGATGGTGAACACACAGCTGATAATACTGAAAAGCTGAAGCTATTCAAGCAAATGTTGGCATTTATTTATGCTTGCAGCTCTCCCCCTGAATGCAGTTCTTTGTGATGTGGTAATATGTTTTAGGTTTATGCTCATGAAGATTTGTCTTGCATTTTTTGAAAACATACCTTCTGCATAAAGGGAATTCTTCAAGCATCTACAGTGGAAGAAGAAAACCAAGCAGTTGTTGGATAGAGGTAACTTTATTACCAAATTATATAATTTGGGGGAGAAATTGATCAGAAGACATGACTTTGATTCTGGATCTGTTTAAATTAAAGCAAATGTGGTTGGTTGATTGGTTGATTGGTTGTTTTTCATTCCATTCCTTGCATTCCTCATCTCTTGGATTTGTCTGGGTGCATGATTTCCATCAATAGACTACTTGAGAACAGCCAGTGGCACCAGGAATAGCTAGGTCTTAGCTCATGTCCTCTTTTTTTCCCTCTTTCCATATCTCAACACGCTTTTCCACAAGCCATTTCCTTAATCTCCTTCAGCACCCCCTATATATTCCTAAACATGGAAGAAGAATGTTGGTCATTTCAGGATCAAGGTCTGTTCTAAAAAGTGTCAATTATATTTACAAACAGCAAAAGCACACCTTTTAGAGTTCACTTTCTGGGGTCACTTGGAGAAAAATATGTAGCATTTTTCAGCAGATTATCATATTCTAAACTGAGTAAAAACATTCCCAGCTTGGAAAGCAGACCACTTGCTCATCTACCAAGCTCTTTTGGTCTTCCACAATTACATTATCTGAACCCTGCTGCTGGTTGAGTCCTTTTTTATTGTTACTTTGTCTGCATCTTAAAAAATAATATGAGAATAAATCAAAATAATAGAAGAAAACCATTTTGTAAAAACTGATATCAGACCATGAACAAACTATCCCAGGCACCTGCAACCAGTTTTCAGATTTCTGAACATTCTTCCCCCCATCCCAGAAAAAAACAAAACACCTCACCGCCAGGAATCAATTCCAAATATGAGTGGAGAGAAGTTAAGTGTCAGAAGAATATAGTTTTTATATGACATTGACTTTTTTTCATTGACATTTTTCTGAAAGGAAGGAAATCTGTAATACCTTTTCTTTGGTGTGAATAGAAATAAGGACTGTTACA
>NW_016690342.1:267807-376827 GCF_001604755.1 Lepidothrix coronata | reverse complement strand
AAACAGACATTCAGCCATGTTACAGCAGAAATTATTTCTGCCAGTGTTTGTTAGGAAGGATTCTATGACATCCTTTTTATAGGAACCTGAGACATTGCCTTGAGAGAAGCCTGAATCAGAGACACTGACTCAAATTGAAATGTTAATGTAAAAGACATTAGAAAAAATTTCTGAATTTCAAATATTCAAATGCTAGCCCAATACCGGGTTTGGGTGGCATTTACTGAAAACAGGAAGGAGAATTTGCCAGAGTATTACTGATGATAGGAAACATATTGTTCCAATCAGCTTCCAGGAAAATAGGAAGCAGAAAATGCAATGAGGTGTATAAGAGGGATTCAAAGAGATTTAAAATGCTATAGACCAAGTCTGACTTCCATCACTGGTGACAGACACAATTAAGTGATGATAAGGGAGAGAATAAAAAAATTATATATAATATATTTAGCAGTTGAAGAATCAGTTGTCCTTTCCAGAGGGAATGGTGCCCCTCAAATCCGAGGAGCTTTTCTGGAAAGGAACCAATAAACACTGGGACAAGGCCATTGATATTATATACTTAGGTTTCCAAGCATCTGAAATTAATGTTTTTGAAGACCAAGTATTAGAGAAAAGGCATCTTCTTCTGGATTAATGGTTACTCAAAATATATCGATTAAAGGGTTGATTTTATATCAGATCACATAATTATAGAAGGGTTGGATGAGACTTTAAACTATTCTAGTTCCAACTCCCAAATATATGGTTGTATCTACAGAGATTTTGCTGTTCATGATATTCATAAGTGATGACAAAGGAAGGTAAGTAGTGTGATTGAATTATTTCATAATCAAAGAAAGGATATTGTAGAGCTAAGAAAGGTACAAGGAAGTACAAAGAAGAACAATGGTGGTCTGAGGGATGGAGCTAATTTTCATGGTGTCATAGAATGGCCTAGGTTGAAAGGAATCTTAAAGATCATCTAGTTCCAAACCCTCTGCCATGGCCAGGGACATCTTAGACCTTACTTACAGCATTAGACCAGGTTACTCAGAGAACTGATTAAACAGACCTGTTCTCATCTACATGGAAGAATGAAATCTGAAGAAGGATGTTACAGGACATATATAAAAACACATGATGTTGAAAGGTGAACAGGGATTTTGTGTGCTCTTGTTCCATAAAAGGCAGAAGATTTCTAGTAGACACAGTGAATTCCTTTCTTATGCAATGCAAAACTAAACAGTGGAATTTTATGCTGCAGGGAGTTTTATATCCATTTTATCCCAAATGTAATAAAAATGTGATTTTACATAGTACTGGGAAAAATAGTAGTGAATAGCATTAAATAGTATTTTGAAACCACCTAAAAAGCAACCTCTGAAAATGTATAGCATGCAGTTGGCTATTGGGAGGATATGCACAGGTAAAACATCATTGTATACTTCCCCCATTCCTGATATACTATCCCTAGTAATGTGGCGTCTGCTGGCAGTGGCAACTCTGCTCCATCCCAACACAGTCCTCGTTTTGTTCTAAAAGATTAATTAAATTCATAGTAATTGTAAAAATTGTGTGCTTTGATTCTCATGGCATTGAGAATGTCATGTCATTTATGCTGGAAGAGTGTAAATTTTACAGCTGGTGATGATGTGAAAGTAAAAGCAGTTCTGTAGCATACTGCTTTGTCTCAGGACCACTGTGCTTATCTCCTGATATAATTGAAAAACCTCAGTTCCCGGACAGATTCCAAAGCCTTGGTATGCCCTTTTATTTCATGGGCATTTTCATTCTGGCATAGGGGAATAGTTGCAATGAGGATGTTAGTAAGCGTGTGGACAAAACACATTTGGATTTTCTAAAAGCCTTTGTCAAGTTTCCATGCCAAAGCTCATTAAAGGAATAACATTGGCATGGGACTGGAGGAAATGTTCATTTATAGACTGAAAGAGCATTAAAGAATAGGAAGCAAAGTTCATTGATGACGTGGTGGTTTTAGGGTTGTTGGCCATTGTGATTTTTGAAACAGTTTTGAGGAGTTGCTTGTCTTAGGTTCAGATCAGTACTACTACTTCCAACCCCTCTGGGATCTACAAGGAAGAGGAGGACAAGCAGAGCACAATGATATTGGCTCACTTTTGAAATAAGCAATGCAGAATTTTCTTAATTTTCCTTGCCCAGTCTGAGGGACAAACAGGTGAGTGAAAGCACTTCTATTTACTGCTAATCCAAATATTTAAATAGGCTCTGCTTATTTACCAACAAAGAGCCCTGTTCCATCATCTTTTTCAGAGGGAACAGCAGAACCGGCACATGTTGTCATTGTTCCTATTGTATAGAATAAAAGAGGTCTTTTATAATTCAAGCCCCAGCCTGCAATGTAAAAAGCCTGGGCTTTTAATTCATCCTTTCCTGTTGGTTTGTCATTTTATGGTTTTTTTTTTTGGTTGTTCTTTTGTTTGGTTGGTTTGTCTGTTTGTTTGTTTGTTTTGTTTTGTTTTTAACACTAAGTGATGATGAGGAATTCTCAGAATAGTAAGGATATCAGTCTTCTCTAAGATTTTCCAGTTTGTCAATAAATTCTGTTTTCTCATCTTTGCCACTGCACTTTGGTATGAAATAACTGAAATATTTAGCTTGGTATCAATTTAAACTCTACTGATTTGTTTATAAATAAGTAGAAAGAGTTAGAAAGCTTCTTGTTAGACCCTACTTACAGCAGCATCGTTTGCTAAACTTGACTGACATTTTTCTTTTTGAGACTCAGCTTTCACTCACTTGAACTTGGGAAAAGGTTTAAGTCTGTAGTCTGAAATTTCTTTTACTGGATGTCTGCCCAAAACTTGGATACTTTGGTTACTGGTAATATGATTGAGACAATATTCATTATATTACTCATGTTAAAAAACATACAAGCAGGTTTCCAGACTTGTCAGTGTGCAAATGTTTAACATTTTCATAAAACACCAGTTTGCAATATTATATTTTCATGAAAGTATTCCCATGAAGTTTCTTCATATAGTTATCATGGTATAAAAGAGAAGACAATAAATATTATGTAATTCGAGATGCTTGAGGGACCTGAAGTAAAATTTTCTGAACTATTTATTTTTTTTCTTCTTTTCACTTGTAAAGTTACTCAGCCACAGCAACTTAAAAATGAGGACTTTCAAATAAATGAGGACTTGCAACAAACCACTTCTGTGCAAAGGTGAAAAAAGCAGTCTGTCCTAGGCTTTTTGTTCAAAATACAGAGCAGAAAGCCTGCAAGTGGAATACTAAAACTCCGTAGGCAGCTAAATTGCTGTGATCTGACCCCAGAGTCATTGCATCATTAAACTTGGTTGAATTTTCATCTTCTAAAATTGTTCTTTCTTTTTATGTAAAGTCAATGTGAAAGGACTGTGTGGAAGCAGCAGCTGTCTTTTTTTTTTTTTTAACTGGAGGAACTGCATATGTAGGCCCAGATTGATCTGTTTTCATGCACCTTAACAGGTTTTCATAGTTTAAGAATCAGAGAATATCTGTGTTGCCCCAAGAAAACATTAAGAGCAGGAAGAAATCCGGTCCCCAAATAATACGTGCTCAGTAAATCAGTCTCTATGAAATGCACCATCAACAATGGCCCATAGACATGTTAGAATTATTTTTTTTTTTCAGTCAGGGTAGTAAAGTGTTTAGAGAAAGCTCATGGCAGTCCAGGCAAGCACTTTTTCAATTGAAAGGTAGTAGATATTTGTGATTGTCTGCATGGCAGGATTTCTGAGGGCAAAATACCAGGGTTATTCTAACCGCAAGCTGATACTACCTTGGGAAAATAAGATATTTCAGGAGGTTAGCTTGTATGCATAAAACAGACCTCTTTATTCCTAAATTCCTTGTCTTTTATCATTCTCAACAAAAGGTCCATTCAGCTGCATTGTGTCTGACAGTTAAGTTACATACAATTCCCATTTTATTCAAATGAATGGCAGTAACCTTTATTCTGAACAAATAGCTAAGCCACCAGGGGAAATGCTGCATTATCTCTGCAGTTTCTCTGTATTAACTCCTCATCAGTTATGGCTGAGGAACAATCATATTTTTCGCTTATCCATTTTGCCAACTCCAGTTCCATTTTCTGTAAGTGATCACTGCATGGTTCATTAGGGTTTTGTACATATAAACCAGTATTTTGAGGGCTGTTATTAAGATCTACAAGTGATGGGATCTGGCCAAATTTTTTTACTGTTTTACTCAAAATATGTTTCTCCATGATAACATTGTGTGAAATAGCACTATATTGGTTGATGATTCCACATTTAGAAATTGAACTTCTTTTTCTCTGTTCCCACAGTTTTGCTGGATTTTTGTAGGAAGCATTGGAAATTGTGAAGGGCAAGAATTTCTATGGAGTTTGATGTTGATTTATGACTGCCATCCCCAAACTGCATGAGAGTTTTATCATGTGTATACCGTAGCATATAGAAATAGAATGTGATGAAAATGGTTTTATTTTTGCTGCATGTTTTATAATTTTCAGTTGAAATATTTGCCAAAATTAAGCAAATATGTAGGTAGAAACATAAGGCAATAGAGAATATGTAACTTGGTAATCTAGGAATTATAACAAATATGCACCTTTAAACATTTGCAGGATATGCTTCAGTTGAAATATACAAATAGACTGTCTCCATGTTGAACTTCTGAGTAAATATTTATAGGATAAAACCATAAGAACTGCTTTGTTGAAAAACATTGTTTCCCACCAGCACAAGGAAGTAGGGCAGGGAAGGGTTTATTTCTGTGTCTGCTGGTTACGCTTACCAGCCCAGCTGGTGGAGTGCTGGAACTCACCCCTTACTCAGCTTTCCACCTCTGTGTCCAGCCAGGTGCTGGCAGTTCCTTTCTATGGTACACAGATACTCATTACTCTTACTCATTACTCTTCTCTGTTGTGACCAGTGACAGGATCTGCGGGAACGGCCTGAAGCTCTGTTTGGGGAGTTTAGGTTGGATATTAGAAAAAGTTTCTTCACCCCAAGAGTGGTTGGGCATTGGAACAGGGTCCCCAGGGAAGTGGTCACAGCACCAAGCCACTTCAAGAGTTCAAGAATCATTTGGACAATGCTCTCAGGCACATGGTGTGATTCTTGGGGTGTCCTGAGAAAGAAGGAACTGGACTTTGATGATCCTTCCGCGTTGCTTCCAACTCAGTAGATTCTGTGATTGCTAGAGCCAGAAAGTCTGCCTGAGAAAATTTACCCTGTAATTTCCATGTATACTTAGTGTGGCACTGTGCAAGTCTCTATTCTGCACTGTGACTCACCATGTTCTCAAATGTCTTGAAGTACAGTGCTGCAGCCACAGCCAAAAGAGCTGCTGAATTAAGGACTAAAGAGGCCATTATTGATAAGACCACTTCTTTAAGAGCAAAAGCCAGAATCTTCTAAAAGTTCTTTCATTTTGTTTTTTCAAAGTCTATGTCATTTCAGGAAGAAAGAAAACAGAACAAACTATGATACTAATGCATTTAAAACTTATAACTAGTCTGATGAAAACTTTAATTGATGGTAGTCAAGGCCTTGCCTGCATGTATTCAGTAAATACATAAGCTAATGCTTTTCTTGCTTTTTAAGTTATTGTGTAAATATATGCAAATTCCTTCTGTCATGCATTAGTATTTCAGGGTTTTATGTTACTAAAAATGCATCATCTTAATAGTTACTTGAAGTCTTTTGTTCAGAGTATGGGAAATGCACTGAGACAGCTCACTCTCAATTTGGCAGATGGAGTTCATGATAGTAATTAACAGAACATATTTGATTGAAATAAAAACCCATTTAGGATGAAGCTTTGCACAGAAGGAATAGTCTGAATTTCCATGGCCTAAGATCATGGACCTTCTAATTATGTTTAATTTTTGATCTAAACTCAGTTAACATGTAAGTAGCCAAAGTACTGCTTTTATAAGTACAGCATGATGATAAATGAGTGTTTCTGAAGTAAAAATAAAAAAAAATTCAGACAAGAGCTGTGCCCTGTGCTTGAAGTCCTAATTTTTGGCAATATGTTTTCCTTAGTATATTTGATTTCTTGCAAAAGTGGGGAATCTTTTTGAGATTACACTTACAGCATGTCACATTCTTCATACTGCTTCAGTAAACACATGAAATGCATCTCACATGATGCCCAGTTAGTAGACATAAACAGATGAGTTTTCTCTTTGGTTAATGTCTCCCAAATCTGAATCAGGATACTGATCTGTTTCTGAGATTCCTGAGCAAGGTCTCTGGGGAACAAGACAGCTGGAAATATATCTATCACCTTTGTCCTGGAATTTGCAACACAATGCCACTGAACAACGCTGAGGCTGCCGGATGTAATACCACCTTGAGGTAACTCAGTTCCCAGATTGTAGGAGGCTTATTTCTGGTGGAGAAAAAGGACTTCTATGACGGGGAGAAGTTCTCTAGTAATTTCTTGTAGTGATCTGTCCTAGTAGGTCCCCTTAATTCTTCTCTTCACTTGCTCTCCTGCAGGAATTGAAGCTTAATAATTTTTTTTAACATCTTTCTCCCACTCTTTCCACTTGGGCTGCTTGGTATACATGGGAAGAGGAAGAATTAGTTTCTCAGCACTGCAGCTTTTTAGGATGTGGTTTAATAAGCTGAGATAATGTGTTCTAGCACAAGCAGACTCTGATTTTGTGGTGACAGGCGAAAGAGATGTAACGAAACAGCAGCAAGATTGACTTGAAACTGGAGATGCAGCAGCTTGGAGCAGTGAAGAACTGGGATCCAGTTATGGCAAGAGATTGCTCCACCATGGGTTGAGGGTTGCCACATGGTGCATGTGAGTTGCTAGCTGCTGCATTTGCAGTTGCTATTGGTTGTACTTCCTGTATGGCTGGTGCCGTGTCTGTAAGCAAGTGTTTATCGCTGCATCAAAGGAGATGACCTGAAGTCAGATATTATATAGGATGGCAAAGCCTATAAGGATTTTGGCACCTGCTGGAGCAACCTCATGGCTATGACAGTTTCTCCCCCAGAAGCACATAAACACATGCAACACTCTCTGGTAAAGAATGTCCTCTGGCTCTGGTGGAGGAAGCTTTTTGGCGTTTTGAGTAACAATTATGTGGTCTGGCATATATGTGGTTTGGATTCTGGGACCCATTTCCCATCAGAAACCTCATCACGGAAGACTTGCTAATTCTTTGCTGCCTTTAAACCTCAAAGCCCTTGCAAAGAACAAAGAAGAGGTCAGATGTAAAGCAGTGATTAATTGATTTTCTGGATTGAGGGTGAAGTCTCAGTATACTGTGCTTTCTTTTTCACATTCAGTTAGGCAGTCTGTTTGAAAAAATGATATCAATCTCTTGCTGGTTTGTTGGGGTTTTTTTAACCCTTTCCTTTGTCCCCTTTTTTGCATTACTCCAAAAGTTGAATAAACAAGGTGTTTTCAGCTAAAGAGATGGTGCAAGACAGTTGTCTGCAAAGGAAGATGATGAAATTTACACTTTTGAGTAATCAAGTCTAAGGAATAGCCTAACTTCTTAATAAACTGTTACACCATTGCATGTCTCATCAGCATTATAAATATAGAGCACATCTCTTCAGCTTAACCTGTATCTGGGACTGAATTACAGTAACAACCCATCATAAGGAGTAAGCAGTGATTAAATGTGAGTCAGCTCTGTCCTTAAGATATATAGCTTTGTAGCTTCTGCTGTAAATTTTTACATTTTTTTTTCTCTCTTCTGAATTAGAGATCTGCCAAATTATCATGAAACCATTTGGATAGTCTGCAAACAGAGCTGTTTTCTGGATAGCATAGTGAAATTTCTAATAATTGAGAGCCCTTCTGTCTACAGAAATTTTTGTGTGTTTGTTTATTTTAATAACATGGGAGTTAGGAGATAAGAGCGCAAGCTGTCATTAGAATTCCGCAAATACAGAAATGGCCTCTAGCTGTTTAAAGACCAGCACATAAAAGTACTTCCATAACAATCACAACAAAAATTTGTTGCTCTTACCAAGGCACTTTTCAACTGCAAAAGATTACATAGCACTAGAAACTTACTTGTATTTCCAAATCAGCAGTTCTGATGGCTCAGAAGCCATCTCAGCTACATACACAGTTGGAAGTTAGTATGTTACCACATTGCTTTTTCTTTTTTTTTTTTTTCAGTCTCTCACTAATCAGTATGTCATAGACTACTGGAGGCTGATTGAAATAGATCTAACAGAGCTTTTGCTGAGAATTTGGCTGGGATATGAAGCTCTAGATGCAGCTGTGTATGGGAGAGAGAAAAAGGAACTAGAAGCTGTGTAGCCATGTAATGTGAGAGGGAGAACATGTTGCAACACACTGCATCAGGGGGTGGCTGAAAACCCTTGAGCCTTCTTCCTAAGTTTTCTTTCATTTATGGCATTGAGATACATTAGCTGTGCTTGAACTTTGGTAGGGGACACGGAATTTTGCAAGTTTTTAAAATGAGTGTGAAAAGAAGTTTGTGACTTGCATAAAGCAGCGCCTTCCACATTTCTGTAGATATGCTGCATACATACAATCAGGAGAGAAGAGGACAAGATGAAAGCAACAGTTTAAAGCGGTGCATCAGTGCAAATTCAAGGTGCAGAGCGCAAGGAAGAACAGTGCTGGTACCAGTCCTGTGGCCAAGTACTCAACAGCCTATTTGTAAATAGCACTTCTTGGACTGTGCTTCCTTTCACTTCCAATTCAGAAAGCACTGCACTGCTGCCAGTTGGTATTATTTATTCTAGTTTACTATTATTCATAATTTCTTTATAGAAAGCAATGTTAAGACACATGCATAACAAGGAGGTGATCCCAGACAGCACGGCTTCACTAAGGGCAAAGCCTACTTGATCAATCTGGTGGCCTTCTCTGATGGAGTGACTGCAACTGTCAACAGGGGAAGAATGACTGATGTAATCTACCTAGACTTCTGTAAGGCCTTTGACATGGTCCCATGTAATATTCTTCTATCTAAATTGGAGAGACATGGATGTGAAGGGTACAGTATTTGGTGGATTAGGAATTGGCTGAATGGATACAGACAGAGTATGGATACAGAGAGTTGTGGTCAATGGCTCCATGTCTGGGTGGATGCTGGTGATGAGTGGTGTCCCTTAGGGCTCTGTCTTGGGACAGGGGCTCTTCAATATCTCCATCAATGACATCGGCAGAGAGATCGAGAGCACCCCCAGCGAGTTTGATGATGACATGAAGCTGAATGGTGTGAAGGATGGAATGCTGTTCAGGGGGACCTAAAGCAGCAAGCTAAGTGGGCTCTCAAGAACCTAGTCAGGTTCAACAAGTCCAAGTGCAAGATGCTGCACCTTGTTCAGGGCAATCTCAGATAAGAGTACAGGCTGGGAGAAGAAGCCATTGAGAGCAGCCCTGTGGAGAAGGACCTGGGGATTCTTGTGGATGAAAATCTGGATGTAAGCTGGCAACTTGCATTTGTAGCCTAGAAAGCCAGTTGTATCCTGGGCTGCATTAAAAGAGAAGGCCAGCAGGTAAAGGGAGACCATTTTCCCCCACAATTCTGCTCTCATGAGATCCCACCTGGAGTACCGCATCCAGGTCTGGAGCCTTCATCACAAGAAAGATGTGGACCTGTTAGAACAGGTCAGAGTTCCAGCCAACATCACTCTGTCCATCAAAGTATTTCAGGCCCCTCAAAATGAATCACTATGTTTCAGACAGCAAGATAGAACTGATCTGTCCTGCAATTCTGACAAAGTAATTATCACGACCCCACCCAGAGAAATTGTGTCTACTTGAATATTACAGGACTTGACCCTGAAACAGCTTGTCAGAATATTTTAAGAGTATGTTCCAAAGTTAATTTATTATAGAAGAGGAATATTGAAATATGTGATATTTGAAAGTGGGATATTAAAGTTATTTGTTCCTCTGAAAAGCCTAACAAAGATTTTGGATGGTTTTCATTTTATTGACTGCAGTAATGCCTACAAACAAACCTTTAGATACCTCTATTTGGCACCAGTTGGAGTAAGATTTGTCACATAATCTCAAATGGCTGCAGAGCAGATGTCTGTCTTATCAAGTCATGCTTAATATTTACTGAAATTCTAACAAGCAATTTAAAAGAGCAGTTCAGTGGCCTATTTTGGATGTCTTTCTAGCAATTGAGGAACTGAGAAATATTTCTCCTTATTGACTAGGAAGGTAGATAGTGCAGTACCAGGTGTGTGTTGTACAGGAGTGCTCTAGATCAGAAAAATACTGCATTTGCAGGACCTCATAAAATTTTTGTTTGTTCTTGAGCCAAGACTTCATAAGATTTTCATATGGATATCTTTAACTATAAATAAAAAGAATAATTACTCAATGCATTCCCAAAATTAGTGATATTGTCTCTCATTGGATGAAGCACCAGATGAGGTTTTTGTTCCTGGATCTATCCCTGGCTGACTGGGGACCTCTGTCTTCTACTGTTTACATTTTGTAAAGAAAAAACTAAATAACTATACCCACCTCCACTGAGACTAAATGGACTATATAAATTTTTATTAGATTTTTCGTTATATTTCAAATCAGACTTCTCCACAGCACTACACAGTGTGATTTTGGGATGGTCCTGTGCAAAGTCAGGAGTTGGACTCAATGATCCTTGTGGGTCCCTTCCAACTCAGGATATTCTATGATTCTGAATTAGGTAACTTAAAATTTTATTACAGAATTCTCTTTCCTCATTCAACACATCACTGTGTTGTCACTGAGTTAGTCATGTTGGATCTTTGTGAAAGTACATATTATTCTTCTATGTTTGCACAATACAGCAAAGCCAAAGTTTGCCTCTGCTCAGTGAATGTTTTCCATTTTAATTGTGGTATTCAACACCCAGAACAAGTCATCCAGGGGAGCTTAAATTATAGCAGTGGGAATGTTATTTTCATATGCACTGGTGGCACTGGTCCACCACTGTTCCTATTGACCCCAGAACTAAATCAAGACTAAATCACTTTTTGAATACTTCTAACATGTTTTCAATAGTGTAAATCATGAACATTTAATTCATCCTCCTTGAAATTGCATCTGTGAGTTACTCTGCTGACCTGTTATTTTTAGCTACCCCTCAGTTACTTTTAAATCACACACTACATATGCAACATTTTTTTTCTGCTTCAGTCATTTTGTCTTCTTAGATCTAGTTTAATTAATATTTGTTTCTCTAAATCTTACATAGTAGAAAATACACAAAAATAAAATTATTATCTAATGCATGGAACATCTGCTCTCCGAGGAAAATTTAAATAGAACAACGTGGTTTCGAAAGCAATTGAACAGGTGTATGACAGAGATACCTAAAATTATAAGCACATGTGGTATGGGAATTGGGAACAAATATTCATTGTATTTTGCAGGATGAACTATGAGAAGCAAATGAAATTTTCAGGGAATACTGTTTCATACAGCAAATACTTACAGCATGAGTATTCTTATGGTAGGAAGTGGTTGAGACTCAATAGAATTCAAGAAAAATTAATGAAAAAATAGAGTGTTACTGAGGGAAAATAAAAACCACATGCTTAAAGAACTCCATCTCTGTAAAGCATCTTGATTTTGATGAAACTATACTTTTTGACGCAGAATCATTCTTAATTTTCACCTAGAGGATACAGACACTGCACCTCATCCTTCTCTAATCTAGACAAAAGAAAAAAAGTTCTGCAACCTTCCTGGTTTTTCTGGCCTTCTGCTGACTGCGACAGTTGTAAGTGGGCTTAATGATGCTCTGGGATTCCCAATGTCCAGGAAAATTTCCATAAGTTCCTGTAAAAAAACTATGCAGAGTCCAATGGAATTGTAAAAGGGCACAATTTGGAAGTCTTAACTTCTCAAAAGTATTCTAAGGCATCCACAAAGAAAGACTTTCTCTCTGCTCCCCCGCTTCTTGCAAACCCTGATGATAATGGGGAAAAGATAGATCTTTTTTTGCCCAATAGATGGCCATAGGTTTATATGATTGAGCTCCTTCTGAGAGATCTGTGCTGACAGAAATCAGCTATATTCACATTTCCTACACACATTTTAGGCAGGCTTCCCACTGACCTCTGCTCATTCAGATGTCTGGAGGATCCCAGAGAGGAATGATGAAGATACCAC
This sequence comes from Lepidothrix coronata, assembly GCF_001604755.1. NCBI lineage: Eukaryota > Metazoa > Chordata > Aves > Passeriformes > Pipridae > Lepidothrix > Lepidothrix coronata. The sequence continues at coordinate 364,704 of NW_016690342.1, read as the reverse complement.
CAAACACAAACTCTACATCAGAGAGTGGAAGAAAGACAATTAACGAATTTACTTCTCTGTTACTGAGGATTCTGTTATGCTGAAAAGCACAAAGACCCAAAATAAATATAATAATAATTCAAAAATTCAACATAAAAATACTTAATACCATCAAGCAAAGTGGGTGTATAATGTGCTTACATAAAAAAGGTCATCAGCTAGTTGAATTCATTCAAGCTACAGCTGAATTCCTTCTCAGGAGCCCTTGAGATGCTTAAAACCACAGAATTTATCAGTAACAAATTAACTTTCATGCTATGTTTTGAGAAAGGTTCTAAAACCACAGCTGACTAAAAATTTGGGTATTTTTTTATGTATTTGTCCACACCTTCTTCTCTTTCATTAGACATTGTTTCTCCATTTTCTCTCTTCCCCTTTCTCCCTTACCAGTAAAGAAGGGTGAGTGGAGGACAAAAAGGGTATTCCTACATTTTGCAGATTTGAAGTTAAGGCTATTATAATATTTTTTTATATTTAGCCAAAAAAAAAACCCTCTTACAAACACAAATGACATTAAAGTGATATTTTGCCCCCAACAGTTTAGATTTAATAGAAACACTGTTGACAAGTCCTAACTTTGAGTGCACCAAAATTACCACGGGCCAGGAGAGGCTGGCACAGAAAAGATAAATAAGAAGAAAGTGATAAGCAGTAAATGGCAGCTGCAACTGAAAAAGGACATAAAACTCTCTTTACAATGGTATGACAGGGAAAAAAACTAAATGGAGAGGGAAGATGGCTTTAGTAATACCTGAGGAATGATGTAGCACTGGAAATTTCACAGATCTGAAATGATTTTATGGAAGTAACTACTAAAGCAGCCTATGCAAACAAATATTTGCAAAATAGAAGCACAAACAGGTCAAACCTAACCAGGAGACACATAGCTGGGTTTCCTATGGCAAAACCTGGTATGCAATGCCAGCTGGTGCTCTCAAGATGGACAGTGGGTTCTGCTTGCATTTTATTCTGAATTTGTTCTCAATCTGCCATGGGGTTGTTCCATACTCTGACATTTATCCTTGGTGTAGGGAAGCAAACAGCAGTCCTCAGGATAAGCTCCCCTCATATACACCCTGGGTTGGTGCTTAATGCTAATTGTCATTCAGTGAAGCAACACCACAGGGGATGTCATTACAGGAACTTCTCAGAGGCACCAAGTAACTCTAAACCAGAGACAATAATGTAGAAAAACTAGTTGATTTCAGTGTGATGCACATTTGGCTCCCTAAAAGTCTTAGAAATGAACCCATAAAAATATACTTCAGGAAAGAATCCTTGTACTTCCAGAGAGGTTGGAAGTCAGTTCCTTGACTTGGGATTTCAAATCCGCTCTTGTAATATGATGAGAGATGTTTGTAATGCAAATCACCCACAAAGGAAAGGGAATGATCCACTTTCCTCAAGCAATAAATCCTGTCATAATCTTGCTAACACCATAAAACCCAGTTTACTCAAGCATTTGATGCATTTTTGTCCCCATGTGTTAAGCTGACAAGGCAGGATTTACAAAATGTTCCCAATGGGATGGGAAAAAAAAGCAAAGAAAAATTGTAAAAGCCTGTAGGACTTTTATTAGGCCTTTGTGTAGCACTTAGTAATGAGGTCATTGCCTCATTGTCTATTGTCTGGTATGAAGGACTTGCTTTCAATCCTTTTCCACTGTCCCTTTAGCTGTGGCTGGAATTACTGGGTAAATGGTGTTCTTACACACAAAATCAGCAAATCCTCTCCATACCGTGGGGTCTGTAGAAAAATTTGCTTAGGAATTTGGTGACCATTTATTTCTCAGGAGCTATTCCAAAGAGGGGAGTTTCCTTGTCTACCTCCATGTTTCCCACTGTTGCCCTGTTATTCCCTTAGGCAGCCCATCACCTCTCTGTGTATCTTCTTCCCCTTAGGTGAGCCTGCTATAACCTGCAAGTAGATGCTGGCAAGGAAAGTTTTTTCAACTCCTTGAAAAGATTTGGGATTTAAAAATAAAATCACACTGCAAATCCAGAAAAAATTCCAAAATTTTGTAAACTTCTGGGACTCATACAATTGAAGGGGAGAAAACAAAACAGTTGAAAGAACAAATTTGCCCTAGTAATTATGGTAACTTTTTATGATCTTACTGTGCATTCATTTAAATTCCTAAACAAAATGCTTGCAGCTGAACAGTATTACTTATTTTAGGATATGAAAATGTGCTATTTCTTTGCATATTTTCTCAAAATTAAGCATTCATAGAAAATTTCATGGACATTTCAAAGAATTAGCGGCATCCAATATAAATCTAAATATAAATAAAGAGGGAGGAGAGAGGGGAGGTCTTTTGTAAAAATCCCAATTAAGTGTGTGTGCAGGCATTTCAGAAAAATAGCAATCTCTTATGGTCCTTGGGTGATGAAGCTTCTGCAATGAAGTTTAAATGATATAATGATACATCAAGGTTCTTTCAAAAAGAACAACCCCTGTACCTCATACTCAAAATATAGCATTCCATATATCTCTCATAAAAAAAAGGAAACTTATAATAAACAGACTAACTGGCTAACTAATAAATAAAAAGTCAGAGTTCTAATGGAAGAGCAAGATTTTACCCTTTTACAGAGTATCAATTATTTTACCAGATCTATAAATCAAGAATAACTTCTCTGGAAACTAATAGCATATTAACAAAAGAAGGTTTTGTTTCTAACATAGATGTACAAGTAGCAGAAGGAAAGCATAGCATCTTCCTGAGCATGTGGCTAATAATTGCCTAAGAATAGAGGACATGCCTAAAGGCAACAGAAGGATGATTAATTATTATTGAAGAAAGCCCAAAAGGTATCTAGGGATAAAATTCATGACTTGTCACAAGCTATGACTGGAAAAAAAATAAAATCTGGAACAATGAGGAATACTCTATGCAATATAGGGGATATGACACGTTTCTTTTTTTTAAATACATCTTTATCTAGACATGTAAAGGCTAGCACAGATAGGAAAACAAGTAAGGTTTTGTTGTCTTTAAATCTTGTTTTGAGATTGTTAATTCCTCCTATAACTTAAAAGAATTATCTAAAAAAACCAAACGCTGTTATTTTATTATTTTAATAGTTTTGCTCTGAGGACTTTTAGAAGTAAGTATAATCAGAAAAACATAAGCACTTTTTTTGCAGGAGTATCCTGATGTAATGAGAGTGTTCTTATTTTGTTGCTTTCCTGTATATGTTATGAAAGGCAAAAACTTCAAGATATCTCCCACTCCAGTCATATTCTGTCTAGAAAAAGGATTTACATGGGATTCATTTATGCATTATTTGAATCTTTCTCAGAAATGTCAGCTCCATGGAGAAGTGATATTAAGAGTTTGTTCAGAAGCATAAGTAGCTGTTTGCATCATCTTTTTTACTAGTTGTGCAATTTCTTGGACTAAATTAGCCTGAAATAGAAGTGTTTGAGTTGATGTTTCTATTCAAAACATTTTCTTTCAGAAAAGACTGGTGGACAATTACACCAATTACACCCACTTTGCTCCCTACACCAAACTAGAAAGTTTTATTTGTGTGTGAAAGGGCCTCCAGCTCTTACATGAACCAAGAATTTTGCTTTTGTATTTCAAGTTAAAATTAGAGTTTTTAAAGAGCTTATGAGTTAGTCCCCTCTGGCAGCTGCCATCTTCTGAGTCTAGTTGCAGTTTCTTTCACATCTGACACTCTCTGTCAGTATGTGCTGGCTGTGTGATACCTTAATACTAATTAATCACTGAATGAGGATGATAATGCTTTATAGAATATTACAAAAATATATGTATAGTTCTTACATCTAGCGTGATGTGAAAGCTGCAGAATATGAGACAGGTGAGTAAAAATGAAAAAAGACCTTTTGAATGCAAGGCTATTAACTCCCTACCAGAGCTGTGTGGTTTTATTAGCACAAGCAGGACTAAATTCAAGGAGAAATGCCAGGAAGGTTCAGATGTCCCTTGCACAACCTCAAATTTGATACAATTTTGACAGTGTTGCTACAGTTTAATCCGATATTATGGACTAGATTAACACTAGCAATGTGTTCCAGGGTCAACTGCTCCAGCCTTTGCCATGCAGACAGGATAATTTGAAATCTGTGAACTCTCATGAGGGAAGGATATTATTCCAAGTCCTGGGGGCAGGAATGGGCTGAGTATGTTGTTAATTCATTGCTACCTATCTCCCTTCCCTGCCTTGCCCTATCTTCTGTGCTCAGATAGCAATGGATGCCAGGCTTTTCCAGCCTCCTAGTTTAAGCTGAGGAGAGCAGCTTGTTCTATGTTGAAACTTCCTCAGGTGCTTATCCTGTCCAAGTGTTCAAATAATCCAAAATATCCTGAAGGCAAGACAAAACAGACCAGTCTGGATGGGGCTCTGAGCAAGCTGGTCTAATGGAAGATTCTGCCCACGGAACTAGATGATCTTTAAGGTCCTTTCCAAACCAAACCTTTCTATATTTCTATGAAAACCATGGAGCTGGACTAGCACATGACGAGCAGTTGGTATCCTCCTGATAGAAATTTTGAAATATATGTATAATTAGTGACTTTGAAACTTATGTCCTTATAATTTTATGTATTGAGCTGTTAATCTACTTGTATTGATTGCACTCTGCTTTAATCAGAATGCAAGAAACAGTCTATAAAAATGACTGCATTAACAGTCCATTTTTAAATGGCTCATTCACAGAGAGAGGGGGTCTTATACTCTTCAACTCTTCTTTTTCTTGGTGAAAAATTCTTCTGCTATGAAGGAGGACTATTTATAACTGTGTTGTTTTGGGGAAAGGAAAAGAAAAAAACAAGTAGATTTGGTTGAATAATTTATTGCAAGGAGTATTAGCTGTGAATTTAGTTCTATTTTCTCTTCAAAAATCATTTATGAATTGACCTGATTCTTTTTGTGAATGAAGAATGTCAGCCTATGGGTTATTCTGTTGAGCTATTTGCATGATTCCTTCCCAGTGTAAGAAATTTTCCATCTGTATGTAGTTTTCTATGGGATTTCATTGGCTGCCCAAGCCTACCTTGTTTCTTTTACTTCAGTGGAAAACTGAACTTTGAAAACCAAAAATATATATCTGCAATAACAGTAGTACTTAACCTGTAGACAAAAGTCTACACGTCAAGTAGAAGAATAACCCTTTCCCTGCCTGCAGTGCAAACAGAATTTATCCTATTTTTTGTCAAAAATAGGTGACAGTAAAAAACAGAAACATTGAAAATAAAATATAGTCTAGTTTTTATTTATATGCTTGATTTTGAATGAATGCACTCATTCAGGTGAAAAATGGATATTTTTTCACCTACATCTAGCAAGAAGTCTTTTGTCCTATGCAAATGACAAAAATGAGTAATTCTGAAATACTATTACGAAGAGCGTAGTCATGTCACCTGAACTCATCTAAGAGTGGTTATGGAAAATTCCTATGTATAAGAGTGAAGGTTCAAAGCAATGGGAAGGAAAATTGAAAGCGCCAATTTTCTCTGGGCACTGAAATTTCATTACTAGATGTAACATAGATGCTTAACTCTTCAATCCTAAGAGATATTTTGGTGCCAAATTCAGAAGTAAGTAAAGACATAATGGCTTTAAGGAGCTGAGTCTTAGTTAACCTAAGTTTCTAGAAGAAGAAAATATAATCAGATTCCTAAGTTTGTTGTTTATATATTATTATTAATTAGCTAAGAACCAAATAAAAAGAAAAAGTGAATGAAGGAATGTTTCTCCTCTTTAAAAGTTTAAAAGTAGGAAAAGTAATCCAGAAATAATCTTGTTTGAAATGCTATCTTTTCTGAGGATTGAGTGGTGACAACAGAGCACAGACTTTCTTTGTTTTCTTAAGGTCTGTGAAAAATTATTTAGTTTAATGCTTTCGCTTTGTTAATATTATTTCTTAGAATCTGGTTATTTGCAGCAATGTGAACAGGAGGTTCAGTCCTCTCCAAACTATGTTGAGATGATTAAAACTGAAAAGCAGTATGAATAGTTCTGAGGATAATCTTAATGCTACATTGTGGTTTACTTGGTGCTTTATGTTCCCAAGCCCTTACTTCAGATATTCTGTCCTAAACCAACTATAAAGCAAATATTTTCCTGCTAGTAATTAAGTCCTTTTCCATAGACTTAACACAGGTCCCAGAACTTGCATTTGCCTCTCTGAAATTACTCGTTAGAAAACTGCTAATAAACCCATAATGCATAGTGAATCTCAGTACTGTGCAATTAACATTGCAGTTTAAACCTTAATTAGATTTTGCCTTTGAAGGCAGGGTATTTCAATGAAATTTAATGGTTTGTTTGTTCAGTGACTCTCTGCTTCCGTTTAATTATGGCACTTTTAAAAATAATTTTCTTACTAAAATGACTAGAAGAGGCTGAAAAAGGTATTGCTACTGCTCAACATGGGAGAAGGTAGGTGGGAAAATTCTTGAAAAGGCTGTCAACATGCTTGAGTGGAACTGCACGGATATACATGGTCCTACAGCACAGCAGTACTGTTAAAACAATGAGGCATCCTTTTGACTGCTGCGTGAAAAGACTGGAAAGCATCAGCTTTTGTAGTCCCTTAAACTCTTGTCAATTAAATAAGCTCTTGTTCCTCTCTAAGCAGATTTTAATTGATCCCGCTATAATTATATATTAGTCTTGCATGTGTTAGATAAGAAATACATTAGCAACATCATCTGTTGGGGCCTTCCTTTTGTAAGTGGAGGTAATCATGCTGTCCCTGGCAAGAGGCTGTGCAACTGGCCTGCTAATTATGAACTCTTAAGAAGAGGTGGCATGCTGAAGTAATACTTCCTCACTCAGCTTGTTGCTGGCTCAGACACACAAGCAAGTTATCATAGCTTAGCAAATTGCTCTTTGAGCAGTAGGAACTGTGAAACTGTCTCTGTGCATGCTCACAGCAAATACAAATTAATTCAACTAAATGTACTCTGCAGTGGAAGAAGGACAAGCACAATTGCACTACTTCACATTTGTCTAAAGGGTATAACTATAACTGGTTCCTATTGTTCGTCTGATGTCCTGTCTCAATTACTTGAGAGCTACTAATTGGTCACATGTCTGTTCTTCAGTTAACACTTTTAAGCTGCATTTTTAAACAGAGAGAAATATATTACTCTTTGCTTCTCTTTGTATGCCTGTGTGCCAGACTTTATGGGCATCATTTTAGATACCCATAAGATGTTTTCCAATTTGAAGCAACCACATTTTTCTAGGTAATTAGAACAGACATGTAAAAAGACATTGCAGATAATCATTTGATATGTATATTTAATTCACTGAGATGTTCAACATTGAGTGATGCAAAGCTGAAAAATCATCAAATAGACCAATCATTATGTACCAACTTAGACACAGAAAACTTATCTCTCTTTGAGAATCCCAAAAAGCCATGCCTAACAATTGCAATTCTGAGAAGATATCTGAACATGAGTTTAGTTATAGAAGGCAGGCAAAAGAATTGGAACAGGTACTGGTCACCTTCATGATTACTGCTTCTTTGCTTCTTTCTATTCCAAGAAATACCTTCTCAGAGCATGAAAATACTCTCCCCTTTTAGTCCACTCTCATGAGACTCCACCTTAAGTACTGCATCCAGTTGACAAAAGCTGTCAAGATGAACAACAGTAAATTGTTGAAGTGAGCTGATTGGAGCAGTATTTGTGTCTGTGTGTGTGTTTGCAGCTGCATTATTTTCTGTGTACTAGTTTAAATGTTATCACCTAGGGAAGGTAGAGTTTAGAGTTTATTGGGAGTGGTGCTTCTGGAAGCAATGCAATCTGACTGTAAGAAAATGCCCTAGTTCCTGCATACTTATTTGGGAAAGCTAATAGTAGAAGTGTAGTGTGTGTTGACCTTTTGGGTTTGCTGCTGTCCCTGTTGCTTCTACTTTTGGCACTGAGGCAGAAGTACAAGTTGCTCTTTGACACAGGTTGCTCTTTGAACTAATCCTAGTATAGCTGACTGTACAGATTCTGCAAAATCTCTACACTCAGGTCTATCCAAGGCTTCTCATTGCCAAAAAAAAGAAATGCTGAGTTGAATACTTTCCTTTAAATGGGGGGGAAAGAGGTACTCTGCTTTGAGATGTAGATCAAGAATAGTCATAGAAACATACAAGCTTTAAACCATTCTTTTTAATTCTCTTGCTTCTTACTAATATTTATATTGCAAGGGGAAGCCCTGTAATTTCGGTTTTACAATCCTGATGAGCTGAGTTGTCAAGTTCCCGTCTCAGCACTTGTGAACAGGTACATGTAAGGGGAGACACATTATACTAGTTGTCCAGAGGAATGGCATTAGAGACAGGTATTAAAGAAATGAGTTGATCTGTCCATATGGCTTTCATCTAGTCAGAAACCATTTAATTTTCTGAAATAATCCTTCAAAAAATAATTCTGATTTTTAAAATTAATTTTCAAAAAAGATTACATTAAAAAAAAAGATAAAAAAAGGAGGAAGGAATTAAATTATGAAACCACAGCATATCACAGGAGAACCAATATAGTGGTGAAATTAAGTGTTGTAAATAAAAATATTGATGCAAGTAGGTGGAACCTGTTCTTTTGGCAATGTGTTTCCATAGGCAGAACATTTTCTCTATCAATTTAAATGCACAGGAAGACCACAAAAGTTCAGACTCCAAGGCTCTCAGGAAATAAAAGGTCAGGAATCTTAGCTTTCTGATTTTAAATTGTAGAAGCCACCTGACTGACAAAATCATTTACTGAATGTAGTCTAGAATATCTTGGATGTGGCAGTCATTCCAATGTTCTGAATAATTTTGGAGTGTAATCTTTAACTTCAGAGCAAGATATAGGGGAAGTAGCTACCATGCTTTGCAGGTTGCCTCTGGCAGAAAAATTATTTGTGCTGAATGTGTTGGAATTGCACGATATGTGAAGTAGAATACTGTTGAAACAGTAGCTGCGGGAAAAGGGAAAAGAAAGTGTGGGTCGAGGGAGAGGGAAAGTAACAAATGGTAACAAACTAGAGGAAACTCTTACCATGGAATAAGTGGGTCTAATCAGCTGGGGAAAGGGTTTGCTCTGTTTTTTTCATCAGCAGCATTTTGGTCCAAAGACAATGCACAAAAAAATGAAAAGCAGCAACATAGCAGAGATATTGCTACCATTTTGCTGTGCTAGTTAGAAATAAATGAACAAGCATTCAGGTAGCTCTACAACTCCTGGTCCTTAATACAAAGAATGGAAGATTAAAAATAGGTTTCAACACATATTTAATCTTTCCACAAGTCTTCAGGCAGTTTGTCTGCCATGCTGAGTTAGTATTTCCTACATGGCATGGAGAGAGTGAACAGCTTGGGTGCAAAACCGGATGATTCTGGTGGCCAATATGAAGAACTTCAATGGACTGTATATAATTCAAAGGAAAAAAGAAAACCAAATGAGGACACAGCTTTCATATTTATTACCTTATTCAGTTTAAAACACCCAATCCAAACAGCAGAAAAATAAATGTGAAAAGTATCACAATAATGGACTGTTTTCCAGGTAGTTACACTGGTGAGTCTAACTTGTGATTTCCATGGATTTGGGTTTTCATCTGTTTTCCGCTGTGGGTAATTTCATAATGTGAAACATTACTTTTGTGTTTATTTGAGTTTTTATCATTTAAAAGTACATTTGAAGCAGTTTGGAAGCCCAGAAAAAATCAAAGCTTGCAAAGGTTTTTTGTTGTATGCATATGGGTAGAAAAATTAATGAATCACCAAAGTGCGGATACATTATAGGAAGTTGATTACTCCCTCAAAATTAAGTAAAATAAAGTGATGTCATGTACCACTGTTATCTTGGTAATTAAGGTGTTTTAGGTGGTTGCCCTCCCTGGAGCACTCATTCTTGTAGAAGGAAGTAATTGATTATTTATTGCACCTCTCTAAAATGTCCCAATACAATTTGTGGAAGGTAATGTGCATTTGGAATAGCATTTGTTTTGCAATCATAAAAAAAATCCTAATTGCCTTTTCTTGAAGTTGCCAGTTTTGCGTTGCAGTGAAACAGATGTTTCCTTTCCGTATTGACACTCATCCTTCCGAAGCTCTTTATTTCCTTTCATCCTTGCCCTTGCAAGGATGTTCCCAACTTCAACAGTACACTTCAGCTGCATCCAAACAATCTCTACATCCTAGTAGCACTCCACTATTTATGTTGGCCATCATGTTTCAGAAAGTGTTCACTCTGTATTATATACGGTTACCTCCTCACTGTACCTCTTTCTAGAAACAAATGCTGATTCTTAATATCGTACTGCCAACCAAAATACCATATATTGTCAAGAGTACATCTTTATGCCTTGCAGTCATAGGAAAAACACCTATGTGTTCCAAACATGGATCGATTTCTGTTAGTCCACCTGGTTATTTCACTTTAAAATCTAATCAATTTAACTATCCTATCAAAAAACAATGTCTTCAAATGTGACTTTCTGCATTCTCCAGACTGCTAGTTCTCCCTTTTTGTTTCTACCCAATGAACCAACCAAAAAGGATCACCTGTTTTCAAGGGTGCACCTAGAATATACTTCAGATGGGCCGCAAAAGCCAGCATCAGTTTTGTCTTTGACAGTAACAGGTACCAAGTGTTTGATAGCAAAGTCTGTGAAAAGGTAAAAAAAATAGCATGAGCTGCTTTCTCTCTATCAAAGAAAAAGAAGAAATATAACTGAATTTCTAAACAAATATATGTCCAAAGCGCAGTGTTTTTCTTCTTGTTTCCTTCTTTGCATTCTTTTCCAGCTTCAATGCATGAGGTGAAGTATATTTTTCAAAAGAACTCTGTTCACAGTGGGATACCAGACAGAGTAGCCAGATTTTCAGCGTAACTTAAAGTAAACAGCTCCTGTTTAAAGATACAATGATGGGAGTGTGTATTCTGCAGTGGAATATATTGTGAATAGGTGTCATGTGCACTGACCACCATGTGAATAGGTGGTCAGTGCACACTCACAGGTTGATCCCAGGTAAATCCTGTGTTAGATAACCTATTACTGGCAATAAGCAAGCTTGATTTAAACTAACATTATATTGCATATGTTAAAGAAATCATAGAATAGTTTCACATGCAAGAGACCTAAAGGTCATCTAGTTATAATCCCAAGAATAACTTGGAGAGAGGAGAAATGAACTATTTTTCCTAGATGTGTTACAGAAATGTGCAACTTACTCTGTTAAACCAACAACCACAAAAAAGATTTAATCATTTCTTAAAACATATGATATCTACGGCTGTTCTACCAGTGAAGGACATTCTGGTTTTGAAACTTCATTATAATTTATAACCAATAACAAGGAATCTTCAAAATAACAAAATAAGATCTGACTTTGCACCTTTGCCTTGTGCTTTATTATGTGTTCAATACTTTGTTGGACTGACAGTGACCTAAAACTTTCTCAGTAACCCACCAAAATTTTCTACCAGTTTCCTGAGACTGCCACACCACATTTGGCAGGAAGACAGATCTATTATTAAATTTAAAACTGTCATCTGAACAGGCTTAAAACATGACATATTGCAGATAACAGGGGAAATAATACAATGATAAATGAAAGATGTAAAAGAGAAAAGGTGTATTAAATGGTGAAAATATGCCTCAGTAAAGAGAAGTCTTTTCAAAACAGGCACTGATTGCTGTAAAATTACAAATTAAATTAAGATGAAGGGATGCTCTTGGAACAAGCAGAAGATATGACACAAAGATGTGATGGAAAACATAATGAAAGCAAGACAGCAGCACAATGCAGAAGAAAATTAAAATGCATCAGATGTACCTGGTGATTAAGTCTTTTTGATCCTACTTACAATATATGTGTGTTTAGCTTTGTGAATGGTCTCAGTGATGCTTTTCACATGTGTTCAGTGAGCATATACAAAAATTGTGGAAAATAAAAGAAGTTTGAAATGATTGCCCTAAAAGAAATCCAGAGGTGTTGATGAGACCTTACACCCAGAAACTTTTTTGCTTAGTCAATTGCCTGGGAATAATGAATTAATCAGAACAGTACAGTGGACATTTGAAATCTGGAGTGCTGAGCACAATAAATGTCTTTAGTCATCAACTGAAGTTTTGGACACAGAAATTAATGTGTCAGTAAAATTCTTAGACTTGTATTTAATCCCTTGAAGAAAAATAATTCTTCTACAAGTTCAAGCAGAGGAGGATGCTAAGAATCATTCAGGGTTTAAAACTAAGCAGGAATTTAGTTATGTGTTACAGGAAGTTCATTGCACTGAATGTTTCCTGAATGGCTAAGAGCCTCACAAATAAAGGGAGCAAGAGTAAATGTTATGGGACAGGAAATTTTCAAAAGTCTGGTTCAAAAGTTTTTAGTTAGCATAGCAAAATCCTAAACCTGACAGCTATTTCCTAATCTCATTTTGAATATAGGTTCCACCCTCATGACAATCCTGATGTAATTAGTCTTATGCTCAGCTCTAAGTCAATGAGTTTAGTCTCACTGAAATGAAATAACTTTTGTATGCTTCTGTGGAGGAGGCTTTGTCCTTGTACTTGGGAAAATTTACTTAATCTACCACAGACCTACTCCTTCTTCTATGAAGAGATTCCAGAAGAACTTGCAGCCTTAAGCAGACCTACATACTAACAGATCTGGGTTTAACTGTAAATATATTAACTGAAGATATCTAGAGAAATGTTTTATTTGATTATAAGTTTCAGCTTCCATAAGAAGGAAAATTACCTGGATATGAATTTCACCTAAAGTGGGCAGAAAATTTTGTGAAATAATTTTGTGAAAAACCTTACTAGCTATATATTGCTAATAGCAGGAGTGTGTAGGGATCTTTGCTCTCTTCAGTTGTTGGGTTGGTCACCTCAGGAATTTGGATGCCAAGTCCCTGAAGGCAAGAGATAACTTTTAACATCTGCATAGTGTATACTCAGCATAACGTGTGTGTTTTTCCTTATCTTCTATCTTTCTATATGTTGCAATCTCAGAGCTTTCTAAAAATACTTCAAAAATTAGAGATTTAAAATGAAGAGGGGAAAAAGGAAGAGTTTCACTTTGGACTTTATGCTGTAACCAACTTGTCATCAAAATTAATGTCTTAGAACTCCTGCTTTCTCGAAAGATAATAAAGATATTTTGATTTTCTTTTCATTTGTTTTAGGTTACATATCCAAGTTCTTCCTGGCTTTCCCTTTTTTATCAAAAGTAAGCATGAAGCACTGTGGGCAAAGTCATCCTTTGCCAGTAAAGCCCCATTGCAGACTCAGATGGAAAATTCACAAACCTATTCCTGCTTTCTGAGGGAACCTTATTAACTTGCATGAAGACACAGAATTTGGCCATCCTGAAAATCAGCAGATTGCTGGAGCTGATCATACATCTTTTCCTAGAGTGTCAGAGTTCTTTTCCCTTGTGCACAAACAATGGGTGACTTAGAGCTTCTCAACCAGGCTTCTGTGACCCACTATGGTAGATCCATGGCTCTAGGCATGCTGGAGAACTGCAGGGATTGTCGGCAGAGTTCTTCTAGTTTAGGAAATCAAACTCTTGTGAAGTCCTGGAATGAATAATGAGCAATGTGATTACTAAAATCCTGCCATTTTCTACCACGGATTCAAAACAATCAACAAGGACAGAGAGATGACAGCTAAAGAGATCTACTGGGTAGAGAGCCAGCAAATCACAAAAGACACGTGTGGACCTATGTTGATGCGGCAAGTCCTACAAGAAGACATACTCATAGCTAATGTCAACCATCAATAGGTGTTTTCCCATAAGTACAGGAAAAGCAGTGCAGTCAAGGCAAACAGCTGGAAAACATATATCTTTATAGTTGTCTCCCAGAAAATGTAGTTCAACTGCAAGGAATCATTGATGTTAAAAAAAATAAAGTGCTAACAGTAAGAAATGTGCAGAGAATGGCATCTTTCCTGCACTAGACATGGGAGCCAGGATAGGTACTAGAATAAAGTATCTCACAGCCGCCCCTTTGTAAATCAGAATCTGAGATCTGTGAGGCAGAAAGCGGTTTATTGCAGGAATAATGAGATCTTAAAAGATTTTATATCACTAACGTGAGAGCTTATTCCTTTTTGCAACAAGGATTATTCAGTCTAGGTCCTCCACGCCATAGTTAATACTTGATTAATGTTTCACTTTTAAATACAAGCAAAGAAAAGCAACAGAGTTTTGCTTCTTAATTAGCTTCTTGCTTTCTATTTGTGAGAAAGACTGTATATCATCTAATCTGCTGGCTTTTGTCTCACCAGAGGAATCAAACATTTACAAGCAGAATATAATTTCAAGATATTTGCAGCTGGAATAATTGATTCTAAAGGAACTTCCACTGTAATAGAGAAAAAACCTGCATTTATAAAATAAAACAAAAACTTTTTTAAAGCCATAAGAAAGAGTTTTATTCACTAAAAAGTAATTACTTGAAATATAGGACCTCATATATAAGCTTTGATATAGTTACATCGGGCGTATGACACATTCCTGTGTCTCTTTCTATTCCTCACTGGCAGTCCCAAAGATGGATTAGTAGACCCTTAGTTTTGCATGGTGCTGCTCAGGTGAGCTGCCACAGTGGGTACTTTAAACTAAAAGTTTCCACTTCCTTGCACCTGGCCCATCAATACCTAGTAGATTACCTGTAGTAATCTAGCCTTTCTCTTTCATGCTGTTAGGTTTGTTGAACAAATGATTTCTGACAGACTCATCTATGGGAACAAGCTGTGTGAAGGCAGAAAATTATGGTGCTGTCTACTTGAGATCTATGTTACTGAAGCTAATGGTGTGCCAATTGATCTAGTAAAATCATCTTTCTGGGGGAAAATCAGACATTTAATGAAAGGTTAGAATGAACATTTTGTGGAAGTCATAATATTTTGAAGTCATATGGTTTAGCATGAGTGATAGGTTCTGCATCAATAAAGATGGAGCATTTGGAATTTCAGAGGCCTTGCAGAGAGGTCTGGATAGACTGGAGAACTGGGCAACCATCAGCTGTATGAAATTTTACCAGAGCACATGCCAGATTCTCCAGATGGGATGGGATAATCCTGTCTATAAAAACAAAGTGGGGGATGATAGGCTGGAGAGTAGCCCAGCAGAAAGGGATCTGGGTGATTGGATGGATTGCAAGTTGACTATGAGTCAACGGTGTGCCCTGGCAGCCAAAATGGCCAAATGTGTCCTGAGGTGCAGAAATCACAACATAAGTAGCTGGTTGAGGGAGATGAACATCCTACTCTACATTGCATGGGTGAGGCCCCATCTGGAGTACTGTGTGCAGTTTTGGGCACCTCATTACAAGAAAGCCTTCAAACTATTAGAACGTGTCCAGAGGAGGGGGACCAAGATGGCGAAAGGCCTCGAGGGCAAGACTTAGGAGTGGCTGAGGTTTTGCTTGTAGTTTGTTCAGCTTGGAGAAGAGAATGCTGAGAGGTGACTTCATCAAAGTCTAAAATTTCATCAAGGGGGTGTCAGAGAGGGAGGTGCTGATCTCCTCTCTCTGGTAACCAGCAGTAAGACACGAGGAAATGGAATGAAGCTACATAAGGGGAAATTCAGATTGGACATTAGAATAAGATTCTTCACTGAGATGGTGGTTAAGCACTGAAACAGGGTCTGGACAACACTGTTAGTCATATGGTTTAGTTTTAGGTAGTCCTGTGAGGATGTCTTTCTTAAACCATTTCCAGGAAAGCAGGGCTCCATCACGGGTAGTGGTGACTTGGGGAGACAAACACTATTGCTGCGAACATCTCTCCTTCCTCCCCCAGCTTTATATACTAAGCATGCTGTCATATGGTATGGGATATCACTTGGGTCGTTTGGGGTCAGCTGTCCTGGCTGTGACCCCTCCCAACTTCTTGTGCACTCTCAGCCTCTTCGGAGGGGGGGCAATACAAGGAGAAGAAAAGGTCTTGAAACTGTCCAAGCACTGCTCAGCAATAACAGAAACATCTTTATATTATCAACTCTGTTTTGAGCACAAATCGAAAATGTAGCCCCACAATAACTACTGTGAAGGAAATTAACTGTATCCCAGCCAAAATCAGAAAATTTGCTTTCAGGCCTCATGTAGCTTGGCTACTTTTTTGGTAGCAGGAGATAACCCCACTGGGCTCTGATACTGGTTGTTGTCATGCCAGTAGTGTAAGGAATGCCATGTCAACTATATCCTAAAGAGTATAGTGCTTCTTTAGGAATGAGAATGTATCTTTCCTTGACATCAGTAAGCATCCTCTGAACAGCTGATTAATTTGTCTGTAGCCTATTTCTGTACTGTATTCAACTTCTGGTAATTTCGAATGGAATAATTGCTTAATGAGGAAAATGTTTCTTTTATAGCTGCTTCTATTTTTTTTTCTAAATCAGTTAGCATGACTATTACAAAACAGAAGTTTGACTTCTAACTGAAGAATTAGTCTATATTACTATTTATGTATAAAGTAGCTGTGAGCAGGTCAGCTGTACACTTCTTGGGATTTTATCTTCAGACTTCCATAAAAAAGCTTAGGCTGCTGTGGACTAACTTGGAGATAGAAATGTGATGGCATGTGAAACACCATTATAGAATCATAGAACAGCCCAGGTTGGAAGACTCCTTGAAAAATCATCTAATCCAATGTTTTGTGGGCAAGGAAGTCCAGATGATATTAACCTAAATCCTATCCAATGACATCTTAAACACCTCCACTGATGATGACTCTACTGCATCCCTGGGGAGGTTGTTCAAGTGACTTATGAGGTCCCCGCTGAACCTTCTTTTCTCTAGGGAAAATATTAAAGTTTCTCTGAGCAGGACTAATATCATAATCCCTTTTGCTCTTTTATAGGATACTGCCATAGCTGTATGTAACCATGCAGGATAAAAAAAAATCTGTAAAGATACTATTTCATATGCTAGGTGTTCTTTACAAGTGCCTAAGCTTTTTCTTCATCCCATTGACAGAATTAAAGGTGTTTGACTATTCCTTCCTCCCAGAATCTGAGAACGCTTCCTGGATGATATTCTCAGAGTTTACTCTTTACTTTGGCATGGATAATGTCATTGTGGTAGAGCATCGAGCTCCATTTTGTTTGAAAAGCATTGAGCAGGTATTGCTCATGTTTCACTGAATACAGTGCAGCTCACATTTTTATCTCCTAAATCTTTATTTCAGTAGCATTGCCTGTTGTGAAAAAAAAAAAACACAAAAGAATGTAATAAATAAAATTGTGAACTAATATGCAAGTGCAACAGAGAAGAATGAAAATAACCGACTGCTTTGTTTGATTATACTCTATTTTTTGTAGCAAATATTCAAGAAGTAAAGACCTTAATACAAATTTTTCTGTAAATGCCTATAAAGACCACATATGTCATTCAGGCTTGGCAGTTTGCATGGTTTATGTGAAACAAAAAGAATGGATTTCCTAAAAGAAATTAGTAACTGAATGATGTACATATATGCATATAATTTCTAGTCCCATATTTTTAACAGTACGCCTTCAAATCATGATCAGAAATATTTGTCTTATGGTACTGAGGGGAATCAATATCCAACTGGAATGAATAATGTTCTGAGTTTGTTCTACAGCATGTGCCAGCCCTTGCCAAGGAGGAAAATTTTGATCTTTACAGTAATTGCTTCTTAGAAAAGATCGTAGTGTGTGCTGTGGGGAGGAGGAGTGAAGAAACAAGGGAAGACAGAACTTCCATTAAATATACCAGTTAAAAGAAAAAAACATTAGCCTCATGATGAGTGAAAAGGTTTGCCCTTGCTTAAAGCCCTCCACCAATGAACTCACTATCAAAAGAGCAAGTCTGAAAAATTATTTCATTCTTATCTCTTTTTTTAAGTAATGTAATCCATCTTTTCAAGCTACCAATATAAGAACACCCTCGTGCTCTGATTAAGTAGAATTCCAGATGTCTAGTATATGAAGTGTATGTTTCACCAGCTCATTATTTATAAAAAAGTGAGATTTGGCAAATAAATAGTCAAGAATAAGCTCCAGTGAAAAAAGTACTTTAACAAATTTAGATCATAAGAAAAAACATAACTACTTCAACTCTATGAGTCAATTAAACTGATGAAAAATAATTCCATTTCTTTGCACAAATTGTATATATGTTTTCTCTCTTGGGTTTGTGAAAATCTCATCTTTAAAGTTGAGTTTGAGTACAATGAGTGAGTACATTGTGTATTTTTAATTAATTATAGTTATATAGACTTGTAATTTTCAAAAGTATAAATCCCACATCAGAGACAATGAAGTATTCAGCCAAAGAAAATTACAGCAACATATAACTTTGATGAGCTTTAATAGTGAATAAGTAAACAGTAAGTTCCCTAGTTGCATCTGTTTAAATGTCAGAATAAAAAATTTAAGCCTAATAGCATGTGTTCATGCAGAAAGAGCAAGACAATGCCTAGCTTTCCTTAGAAGACATTGATTTTATTTTTAAATTAATAAAAGAAGGAGGAAAGATCTGATGATGGTCTAAGTCCTGAACAGAGCTTAAAGAAGGAATGTAGGAGGCTACCTTGTACTATGTATAACTATGCTACCATCTCCGAGGAGATTTCTAAACAAAGATCTTTTAAATACTCCCCATAATACTCACACTCTTCAGAAGTAAAATTATTTTAATTTTTTGTATCTTTTTATGTCTGGAGGATACTTCTGAGATACTTACTGTGAGAAATCAGTAGAAGTAAGAAACAGCAAATTCATTATAAATTATATATCGAAACACAGAGGTGTCTTCAGTGTCACTTCCCCCTTGCCCTGACTCACCACCACATACACGTGGAGAGAGATATTGGAGCTATGCAAGCACAGGTCAAAGCCTACTTACAGAACAGTGCAAATTCTTTTTCTTACATGGATACAAATAGTGTTGTGAAAAAAAAATATTTCATTCTTATCATTATTATTTAAAAAGTATGAGTACAATGTCCTGTTGTAGTAAGTTAAAATCACTTTCACAAGACGGAATGAGTTAAATCTGCAGTGTTTCTTAATCTCGTTCTGTGTTGTATACATGGCAAGTTTTGCCAGCCCAGATGGCCCACAATCTAGGGACTTTTAGATTTTTTTAATTACTGTTTGTGATTGGTACAGTTGGGTTTTTTTCCGTGCCTGACATACCTACTGATTGGCAGCACAGTGAAAGTGTATTCAAGGACTGAAATACAGCCAGAATAAATAATGATATGAGGCAGTTTCTTCTTAGGGTACACCTGACAAAAGTCCTGTTTTCTACTGAATAGTGTAATATAACAACCTCCATTTCACTTAAACTTCAAAGCAGTTGGTTTTGGATGTATTCATCTGAGGAAAGAGAATGTTGCTCTTTCCTTGTCTTATGATCTTGTCTCAGTTTAACCCTGTGCAGAGTCAATTACACCCTTTATTTACCTTTCATTTTAAGAGTGCTTTTTATCTTTCTAGGTTGAGGGGATTTAATTAAAAAAAAAAACAAAACCATGACCAAATAAGATCTTTGAAAACCTAATGTATTTTTTCAAGAATTCTTTATGATTAAGTAGTTGAAATAATAATATAAGTTTTCTGTTAGCCTAAAAGAGAGATCACATTATAAAAATATTTCTTTGGTCTCCTAAAGCAAATATATGACTCAGTTATTCACATAGGTGTTTATCTTAGAATAATAGGACTGGGAATACTGAAACTGCAACCCATCTGGCATGATGATATTTCAGCGGTTCTTAACCCCCTATGAATTCCTGTTGTTTCTGAGGTTTTCGTGTTTAACAAAAAAATACCTTTAGACATCTGTCCACAGCTTGGTGTTAGGAATTATGAGTAACGTATACATCAATTTCTGCTGAACTTTTATAGCGAAATTTGCTCCTCCAGATCAGAGGTTAGCTCGCTGTCCTCCACATGTTTGTCTAGGAAGGCTTTTTTTCCTCTTTGGTGCAGTTGCTGACATTAAGGGGAAGTGGCACCTGAGCCCTCACTTATACTCTCCAAGAGGCTTTCCTTCACACAACCCACCTTTTCCCTTATCTGCTGCAGTAATTTTGTGCTGAATGGAACCAATATATTTGCATTTAATGCTCAGCATAAAACAGTCAGGAGCAATGTCTTTTAAAGCAGGACGCAGATGCATGTGCATTTGTTCTCACCTAATTATGTGCTAAAAAAAACAAATTATTTTGATAGGCGGAACAGAATCACTTTGCATTTCCAAGAAGCTCTTGAGTGTTGAAAGTTTCTTGATTTGCTTTTCTATTCTATCCCTGTACAAGTCAGTAGGATTGCTCCACCAGGGAGCAAGCTTGGATGATAGCACTCCTTAAATGTGAAAATTTTTATGGTTGTTGGAAAAGGCTTCTACTCCCTGTTTTTGGCTGCTAGTCTTCCTCTCCTATCCAAACAATTCTGATGGGTTAAATACTGCCCTGTTTATGTGGGTAGCAGATCCCTACGCCGTACTGATACTAAGCTAAGAGATCAGCTTGTGTTTTTTCTCCACCAAAAATTTCCCAAATGGAAATGGATTTCTAAATTATAAAGGAAATTATGTAATTTGCACCAGCTCAAGTATACCATCCATCTGTCACACTGTTTATGATTAATTATCTTGTGTCAAAATACAGCCTGTCTTTTTCATGATAAAACATATTTTGACAGTACATAGACACTGAGTTTTGGGTCCCTGTGCAATCTGTGATGTGCTCTGGGATAGGAAACTCGATTATACTTGATATGAAATAGTAAAATATGACACAATGTAATAATAGCTTTAATGTAAAGATTGTTTTTAGTTAAATTTACACATGTGGATGAAGGGTAGAAAAATTTTTGAAGGCATCTATTCAATAAATTGCCAAACACAAAGCTGTATAGTAAATCAGGCATTCTGTCTTGGGACATGTAAAAATAAAACACATCAATTTCTTTCAGCCCTAAGCACTCAGCATGGTTTTGCTTCAAATTATTTATAATATTCAGGAAGGTTCAGCCACTAATTTATCATCAGTCCTGGCTAACTGGGGAGGTCCCAGGTGACTGGAGCTCAGTAAATGCGACCCCAATCTACAAGAGGGGCAGAAGGAGGATCCAGGAACTACAGGTCTATCAGCCTGACTTTGGTGCTGGGAAAGGTCTTGGATCATCCTGAGTGCTGTCACGTACAGGTGTAGAGGACAATCAGGGGATCAGGCCCAGCTAAGCATGGGTTTATGAAAAGCAGGTACTGCTTGACAAACCTGACCTACTTCTATGACAATGTGACCTGTTCAGGAGGTGAGGGAAAGGCTGTGGATATTGTCTACCCAGACTTTAAACATTGCCTCTGACATTGTCTCACACAACATTCTCCTGGAGAAACTGGGTGCTCATGGCTTGGATGGGTATGCTGTTTGCTGAGTAAAAACCTAGCTGGATAGTAAGGCCCAGAGAGTGGTGGTAAATGGAGTTAAATCCAGCTGGCAGCCAATCACAAGTGGTGTTCCCCAGGGCTCAGTACTGGGGCCAAGCCTGTTAATGTTTTTATCCGTGATCTGGACAAGGGGTTTGAGTGCACCCTCAGTAAGCATGCAGACAACACCTAGTCCATGTGGCCATAAAGCTCCAAGACAATATATTCCATACTAATAAGAGATTCTTTCTGGCAAACTTGCATTTGGGGGCAGTGGTGTAGAGAGGGTTCTTTTTTCTTGGAGAAAAGCATTCACTTTCCAAATAATATTACATTATAGAATGTTTGTGTCAATTTTAAGTAAGCTGTTCTACATTAATCTCTTCTGTAATGACAGAATGATTTTCACAAAGGCGGGTTTTTTTCCAGTAATTTTTTTCAATGTTTCTGAATTCCATTTAATAACTCTAGGATACATACACAGTATGTATTATTATGTATTTAATACTAACTCATACTGGGGAAGTCAAAGAAGATAAATGACAACAGAGGGTACACCATTCTAAATTGATTAGGAAGCCAAAGGAATTTAACACCTTATAGATAAACTCTATAAAGAGAAATAGTAGCTACAAGAAAAGTTCAAAATGGCAACAGATAGAGTCAACAAACACAGAATGGAAGATGGTGTCTGTGATACAGCGATGATGGAACACATATTGTGACATGCTCAGGGCTGAGTTTGATAAAGATAATCCTTCACCTTTGTATACCTGCCCTGCTTTAAATGGGCATACTTATAGCTTGATAGATAGGTATGTGCATATGAGCAACATGAAAAAGCATCATTTTATTTCTTTCATATATATAAAAAACAAACATATGACTCATTGTATGTTGAGCTTCAACAATATGACATGGAAGTGTCTGTATCTGTGGTCTACATTGATTTATGCCAGCTGAGCA
Source organism: Lepidothrix coronata (assembly GCF_001604755.1). Classification (NCBI taxonomy): domain Eukaryota; kingdom Metazoa; phylum Chordata; class Aves; order Passeriformes; family Pipridae; genus Lepidothrix; species Lepidothrix coronata. The sequence goes on along the minus strand of NW_016690342.1, from coordinate 342,311 downwards.
TCTGGCTTTGTCTGGATGAAAATGGGAAGGAAAATACTTTTTACAAATATATTTTGAATTCAGGGACTTATTCATTTTTCAACCAGACACACACCTTTTGGTGAAAGCCTTGCCTTAGACGAATATCTCATGGAGCAACATCAAAAGGTAGCAGTGTTACAGGAACATATACCTGTGTAATCCCATGGGGCTTATGCTCTGCATGAACCAGAAGATATCTAACCAGGGCACCAAGATGCCATAAGTGATATAATAACTAGGAATTCCCTCTCTTTTTAGTTTGAGACAACTAACTCCTGCTCATGGGGAGAGAGATGAGCTGGATGATATAGTAGCTATATAGTTGGAACAATCATCAGTTCTCTCCCAAAGCCACCACAGCCACCCTTGCTTCTGCTGTCCCACTATAGTGGCAGCAGTTGCATTTAGCCTGCCTTTCCAGGACTCTTGTCTTCACTCCTCCTTCAACTGCCACCCTTTCCTTAGCAGGAGGACTCAACTCCCAGCTGTTTAATCTTGAAGCTGAGAAATGACATGTCTTCTGTAACAACCTGCAGGATCGAGGAGCATGCAGGTTCATGAAGACCATCATGGTTGATGCAATGTGTGCACCACTGGAGGTTAGAGCTGCATGCCAACCCCACCTGTCTTGAAGGGAAAGTGTGTGAAAGTCCCTGGAGCCAACAAACATTGTTAAATACTGAAATTAGATATGTAGTTTTACATTAGAATAACCAGATAAAGAAAATGGAAGGCAATTAAAGACTGTTAAGTGGAAAGGAGTTATATTTAAATTATTAAATTATTAATTTTTTCTATCTCTATGTAGAAGAAAGAGAATTGTATATTTCTTTAGGTCATTGTAGGTGTATATTTGTAGTTTTCTGGGTGCAGAAGTAGACATTTTGATCAGATGAACAATATCATCATTACTACACTGTCTCTATTTTGAATATCAGGGTATGCTTGCAATTATGGAGTTGGAATGTTTGAAGGAAATTTGAATGAAAATTTGACTAAACGGTTTTCATGTGATCTGTCGGTGCTGTATCTGGAAAACATGGAAAAACACAATGATTTTTCTAAACCCATTGCAGTGCTGACTGTCCAAAAGTATTTACCTTACAGACCTGCCTCAGCAAATTCTGCTAGAAGTCCTGACAGTTTGCGAAGGTTACTTATTTGTAGATCCTTCACTCAAAGATTACAGCCCATGTCTACAATAAGATTGAACCTCAAAAGATCCCTCAGATCTCAAAGATTTAGCTATGTGCTGGGAATATCTAAACCACAAAAACTTAGTTATCTATTTGCACACTGCAATTTCAGTTTAGGAGCTGAACTTTTGACCTACTGCTCTCTGAATGTTCTCTCTCTCACTACTTTCCAGCCCTTCTTAATCATAGGACCTTAAGCACTTAGCTCCCTTGTGCACCTTCTCACCTGTATTTGTAAAAAAGGATATATGTATACTGTGTCTCCTTTCACAGAGGTTTCTTTGTGCAATCTCTTCATTTGGGGTTGGGTTTTGTTTCACGGTATGGGAAAAGTGGTGAGGCAGCTCAGGAAATACACATTTCAGGGAAAAACTGCAAACTCTTGTATCTGAACTATAAGAGTAGCTGATAGTAGGGCATATGGTTGGTAAGACTGCAAAAGTTTGAGGTGAGGGTCATGATATGAAGGTATTTTATGACTTTGAAGAACTACACAGAGGAGCTGAGAGAAAGGAAAGGAAAATTGTGTCCAAATGGGTGGCATTTTTGGTTTTGGTTTGGGTTTTTTAATTTTTTTGTTTAGTTTATTTCACTTTTATTCCTCACTCTTACACAGAATTGTATTCAAGAAAAGGACTTTAAATATAGCTCCTTTCCACTTAAGGGTGTATCTGTCATCTGCTGAAAGTTTGCCATGAAGTTCACCATGACTTCAGTCAGGTTGGGGAACAGTAGTGTGCTTCTAAGAGGGAGGTGCTGCAAAGAGAAAGGAGCAGAGATTGAGCACGTCCCCCTTCCTTGCAACCACTCATATGCATCAGGAAAGGGTACCAAACCTCTGAAAAGAGTTTTGCTTTCTATCAAGGGAACAAAGAAATGAGCATTCTCCTCCTTGTCCCATAAAAAGAACAAACATTTTTGGGATCTGATATCACTGTGCATTTTGTACCTTTCTAGAGCTTACAGGAAGCCAATGAGAAATACTGTGCTTGATTTCACTAAGCATGGTCCTCTTCAGATGTAAACTAATATAGGTCATTGAAGTTAAACTGATGTTTTCTACTAATGAATCTGGTATGGAGTGATTATGCAGCAGAAACACACAGATTAGTCTCTCTCTGTTACTTTTGAAGCCTACTAGGAGAAATACATGCATTGTCTCAGCAGAACAGGTTTTCAAACTCAGGAATTTATGCTCCCCTCTGTTTTTTTCAAAATCTCTGCATCTCAAACAGTACCACAGAAATAATTTGAAGCTTTGGAATATTTAATTGTACTGTATCTGTATTTTAAATACATGGTTAGCCTTGCTGCTTAGTAGCATTGATGAAGCTTCAAGGATGGAAGAGAAGGTAACAGTAACTGGTAAAGAGTGGGAAGCAGGGATAACTCTTTTACTAGTAAGAAACATTGAAATAAATACCACCCTGAATTGAGCAATACATCATAAACTACATAGAGAGCAGAAGACTGTAAAGGCAAGAAAGAAAATGGAGATTACTTTTAAAGAGATCACTTTTAAGAGCTTATTTGCATTTTATTCAGAATCTCTTTGAATAGAAGAAATATTTATATTTGCTGTAAAAGAGAGCAGGAAGTATTTCTGAGATTTTTAACCATAAAAGATCTTCACAGGGTATATGTGAAGTATTGACACAGGTGAAGGCTAGTGTGCCTTTGGGCATGACAACTAAAACAGCCGTGAAAATTTAATCTCTTAAAATCTTAGAAAAATATCTTCACAGTGCTCAACAGCAGAAAGGATTAATTTCCAGCTCATAAGTAAGAATATCAAGGCTCAGCTCTGGTTCTCATAAGGTAACAAACCTACAAGAAAAAAACCCCCCACATGTCTCCAGAACACCCACCCATCCTTACCCGTTAGATGATGCTACTTTTCACCCAAAAAACGGGTGAGCTAGAAAAGCTTTGCCATGCTCACTATGTTCATATGAAGAGCAAAGAATTCCTTCTGAGGTATTCCCATTCCTCAACCTATCTTATAACATATGTCTTTTTTTTGCTGTTTGATGTGTTCAACACTTGACACGGCTAGGATCCATTTCCCTTCATAATCACATGGGAGTGTCAGGAAGGATATCTCTTTCCTTGTGGAAGAGGAGGAAGCAGAGACTGATTTTCCACACGTGTCTTTTCTTAAATTGTAGCAAAACACAAATGAATAGCTTTTTCAGCCCTTCCTCTTTTATGTCTATTTTTTCCTGTGTATCTCCTGGGAAGATAGAGTCTGTGAAAATGAATTAGCTGAACTCAGAACATAGTTAGCTCTTCCTTTTCCCATAGCAATTCTTGCTACCACAGTATTTTGAGTGATGGGGGCTCATTCATATAAACAAAAGGATATTTTCTCATTCTATTCATATTCAGTATGTTTTCTGAATATTTTTAATCAAACAGGCTTGTAGGAAAGAAACTGCTGAGTTTTTAACATTGTCCCCTCTTACTGATATTTTAAGAACATGTGAAATATTCTTGTCTCTTTGCTTTTGAAAAAGCTGGACTCAGTTTCTTTTCAAAATTCACAACCCCCAAATTAACTGTCTAAATATTTGAAAGAAATGTGGGTTTTAATAATACCCTGAGAGCTTAATATCTAATCACTGAAGCAGTGGGAAGGTGAAGGATCCATTAATGACAACTTCCATTGTGCATTGATTTAATACAACTAAAATGCTTAAACTGACAGCTGAGTTGCTTGTACTTGGAGATCAGTGAAAAATCTGTGCTTGTATGGACACAGAGCACAGGATGTGGAAGAACTGAGTTTGCCAGTGTACTTGCAGCAAGTGGCCTGAATTTGACTAGAGGAGGGTGTCACATCCATTGTGAAAATAGCCTTGGGTGGTGCCATTTACAGTGATGCAAATACACTTTTATGGAATGTTAAAGGCTGATGTGTTAGAATCGAGAAACATACCTTTTTGCCAGGCTCTAAAAGAAAGTGGGGTTTGTTGTGGCATAAAAGCAAAGGGTAAGCTCCTTGGCTCCTTCTCTTCCTGGTTATCAAATGACAGATGTGATCAAGGAGGGACTCAAGATAAAATCAGTGTCATAGCTGTTTCCAGGCAGGCAGCTGACCTATGAGATTTTGAGAAATGTCTTGTTCTGTGTGTATAACTCACTTGAATACGTGTTGCTTTCTTTTTTTATTTTTATACTCTTTTAAAAAAATTTATAATATGCTTTCCCTTTTGAGACAGATTGCAGATTTTCATCCTACAAGCAAGTTGCTGAGCACTTCCAGGAATGCTCTGACTTCTTCCAGTTTGACTATATGATTATGGCATCTGAGGAATAAGTACGTTGAAGATGTGAGTCCTATTTGTTATGACCTTTTTCACTTCTTTCTTGAGAATACTGTACAATTCTATCTACTCATGTTAATTAAGAAATATAGAAACACCATCAAAAGACCAGAAAAAACCAAATTAAACCCTGTAAAGGTGGAACTGGACTGTTTCTCAACAAAACTCTGTGGAAGCACTGTTTAATGCTGGTTGTGAGCCTGTCCTAAATATAAAGCCACTGTGGAGTGCAGCAGGCAAATTCTAGGCTGCTAGATTGTACTTAATTAATTTATGAGATTGTTATAGTTCTGTCAAGTGCCAAGTAAAGCTTTCTGCTTCCACTGATTGTTGCCAGAATTGTGGTACCAAGCAGGGTTAGGCAACTGTTAAATAATTCATGGAGTGTAGTGTGTTTAAAAAATGCCTTCTGATAAATTTCCATTTTTATAGACAATCTAAGGAGTCAATAAACCTATCTTACTTTGTATCGGTCACTGTGAGCTTCTAGCTGATGTCATGCCTTCCTGAGCAGCCTTGAGTGCAGGGGACATGAACACACAGCACTGGGCTGTCTCCCAATCCTTTTCGCTATCATACAGGCAGTAAATTTGGTAGCCAGGCTGACTGTTAACTAAAATTTTTGTGCAATGATAATTTCTATTATAGCTTTTTTCTTTCCCCACACATTTGTCAAATTTCTTCCTTTGCATTCTTTTCCACTATTAAAAAAAAATCCCCACTATGCTTGTGCATTTACACTTTAGCTAGACAGCATTTCTTTGTATCTTCTTTGGTCTTATATCTGTAAAGGTGAATACTACTGCATTACAACTGGTGATTACAATGAGAGCTGCATACACTCTTGGATTCTGCAGGCATTACAGGATCCATCAGCATCTGGATGCGACTAGGAGGGACTCATGCAGCAGTAGCTGATGTCTGGGCTGGCCAGTACATAAATGCAAATGGCTGGGGATTTCCTTTGCCTAATAGATGCTGAAATGAATTCTACAAACTCAGTCTGACTTGACATAACAGAGAATCATTATGTGTCTTTTAATGGGAATTCTTGTGCAAAGATTCTGTACAGGAGCCTAGACTGAAAAAAGATATTTTTTTCTGTACTTTTCATTCTTCTGGTTATATATGAGTGCTTCCACTGGCTGTACTGCATTTCTACCAAGATTATCTCTAGACTCTAAAGGATAAGTGCAAAAAAATCAGGTGTCACTTTTTACAAAGGAGCTGCAATCTGGATTGCAGTCTCGCCATTCTCAAATAAAGTACATTAAATAGGGATATGCATGCAGAGGAGCAGCAGGTGTCTCTTGCATATTCAGAGCAAGTGCTCACTGTTCTGGAGTCACAAAAGAAACAGGGCTATTTTTCAGATATAAATCATGTCAACTCTCTTGTCTACATAGTCTTCTAAACACCACTCAAATATGCACTTTGGATGGCATTTGCCAAGACACAAAGTGTGGATTGAAAGATATTAAGAATTTGGCATACAGGTACTTCCAAGCATTTTTAAAAGTCCATCCTTTTTTCTTGCTACACTTTACTGCCAAGTAACCACTGATTTAGATGAAGAAATACAGGAATATGGGATTAAATCCCCAGCAGCAGGTGTCTAAAACAATAAACAAATTAAGCAGGTGCCTTACTATGTTAATAAATTCAGTATATATGGAAATAACATGGTGGCTATTTTGAGAAGGAGATGCTTTCTAAAAGGCATTAGCAAGGAAAAGATCTGTTCTTTTGTCTGCTGCTCTCATCAGTCTTCTGTGCCACTTTTTAAAAAATCAGATAATCAAGTAGAAGCAGTCGCTTATAACTAGTAATAAGGTCGACTCAAACGAAGATCTACAGTACATTTTTGTGACTCACACACTCAAATATGTAATATTAATAATGAGGTAGATAAAAAGCTTTTTTAGTCAGGCCCTACAGCAGGCTTTTATTTTCTTTCCTTTGCGCTGTATTTTGTGTATGATGTATTACTTTCTTAATAACATATAATATTTCTACACCCTTAATTCCTGCAAAAGGCAAGTCTTTGTGACCCGTGGGGCTTTAACTGTTCCTGGATCCTTTTACATATTATAAGGTTTAGAGGGCAATATTGTGTATAACATATTTCTTCTTAGATGATAGTGCTTGTTAAACAGTATTGAGTGCAGCCATTGCTGGTCAACAACTCCATAGAATCAGTGTGGATGGCTTAGGATTCACTGTTAATGAACTGCCTCAGTTAAGCTGAAAAAAAAAATTAAGGATAGTTTGTGTTAAGTTCTTTAGACAGTGTTACACAGGATGTCAGATTAAATAATCCACTGAAATCTAACATCTTTCTCTCTAATAATTCCAGGTTGAAGAAAAATATGCAAACTAAGTCTTTTCTCTCAATGTTTTATTGTGAGATTGACTAATTTTACAGATAGACTTTTGAAAGACATCAGCATCTTAGCTGGAGTCCTTATGCATCTTAAACCAAATGGTCATAATTCTGAAGCTTATAATGAGCACAGAATCAAATTAGTTAGAATCAAATGTCATTGTTTAGAAGTGGGAAACCGAGGCATGGAAAAAACAGTACACTACAGTAATATATGTAATACTATACTACAGTACTATGCTGCACAATAAAGCTAGAACTATACACTGTAGCTCACAGTTTAAAATGAAATTATTCCAATTTCTGTTTCTCCAAACTTAGGAATTCTGTCAAACAATGCAGCAAAGTTCGTCTTGCAGTATCTGCTCTTATTAAAAACAAGTTGTGCACTTGTCAGTACTGATATGCTCTGGGTCTGCTGTGATTCAATTCCTTTAGTACAAGTGCCATTAACATAATAAGGACAGAAGATAAGATAGAGATGATAATTGTTATGCTGTTTCTTCTCTGTTCTCCTTTATTGTTGTAAGTCCTAGAATATTTAGAGGACATAGGGAATACAAGCCATTACACTAATTGCAACTGTAATTTAAAAATGTAACTTGGTTGCTTGTGAAGTCCTGGATATATTACCAGATATAAGAGAATGACAGACCTATTTCAACCTAAATTGTAGGGATGAATAGCTTCTTTGATAGAACTTTTTTTTTTTTTTTTGGAACCCTTCATTTTCTACTGGGCTTTAAATACTTGCTCAATGCTTCATAAACTCTGTACAGACTTGTATTTGTAGGGAAAGTTAATTACATGAAACAAAATGAAAAATGTATTGGTCACAATTTCTTATTCTGTACACTAGCAGGCAGAAAAAGAGATTATTTCCTAGGTTTACAATTAAAATTAATGAGGTGCTATAAACCAAAATATGTGCTTCAGGATGAGAAGTAGTAGATTATAATCTATTTTTATGTGTGTATGTAGATTGTAATGAATCCATTAGATTGCTTTTATATTCATGTTATTAATGGTTTCTCTGCTTTGCTTGGCATTTTAAAATCATGTAAGATATTCAGTACCTTGAATAGTGCAAATATTAATTTCTGAGGAAGGAGGAATCCATATTTTACCTTCCATTTAACTGAAATTAAAACAAAGGCTTCCAGGTCATAATTTTGAGGGTACCCTTGTAAAATCTTGGAACAGATTTGTCTTAATTTAGGGCTGTTCTGTCCAGGAAGCTACCATGCAAGGAATTCAGTGAATTTACAGCATCTATGCTTCATCCTACTAACTTCCTCTGGAAACAACCTTGGGCTACAGTAAGTCTTAAGTTGCTCACCATTTCCAAAACTGATTGCATACACATGGTGAAGGCAAGGCAGGTAGTTTGCTCTAGTCCTCACTCCATTTCACTGTAAGTCCCTCAATCACTATCTGTGAATACCTTTTAACAAAGGTCTTATAAATTAATGTGTGGATTCAATCCTGGATGGTATTGGATGCTTTAGCCTGGTTTTCAAAGAAAAAAATGATAACAATTGAACTAATCTTTTAAGGGTCCGCAATCAAACAAATGGGCCTTGGCTTTCCTTCTGTTATAGGCCATTTAGAGTATGTATTCAATTTTTCTTGGACAGTATTATAGAATCACAGGATAATGGAGCTTCAAAGGGACCTCTGGAGATCATCTTCAGTTAAACTCTCCTGCTCAAGCAGGGTCAGTTGGAGAGAGACCCTATCCAGATGGGTTTTGGATATGTCCAAATAGGAAGAGTCCACAACTTCTCTGGGACACGTGTGTCAGTGTGTGGTGCCCCTCACAGTAAGAAATGTTTTCTTATGTTTGCATGGAATTTCATGTTTTTTTCAGTATGTTTCTTGTCCTGTTGCCCCTGACAAGAGGCTGGGTCCATTTTTTGCTCAACCAGCTACTTACATATACTCCATATCCTTACACATATACTACAGTCAGCCTTATACTGCAGTGATCCTGGGGTTCAGATCCATTAGCTACCACTTTGAAAGAGGATTATTACCTGTCTGTTAAAGGTCAGAATCAAACATGAGTACAGAGAGAGACCCCAAGCTGTTAGTACTCCAGCAGTATTCTACAGCCCTAGAACCTGAGATCATACAGGGGCCAGATCCTTCAAAAAGCTCTAGGAAGGGCATCCACTGCCATCTTTCAATGCATCCCTGCTAAAGTCAGAATGTGCAGAAGAGAACACTTCACTGAATGTTATCTGCAAGGTTTTTTTTGGTCTCTTTTTAAAGCTGTGGTGTTAACTGCTTCAAAACTTCATCATGTTTGTCACTGTTTAATCCCAGCCAGAGTCTAAGTACCACACAGCTCCTCCTCAATACCTTCCTGGCAGGATGGGGGAGCAAATTAGAAGAGTAAAAGCCAGAAAATTCACAGGTTGAGATACAGACAGTTACTCTTGATCTTATGAGTAGAATGACATGGAAAGACACATTATCTTAAATAATCTTTTTTTCCCATCTTCTGCACCTCTCTTTCAGTACATAACACTTATGTTTTCTACTAGCAGACACTGGACTTGTATTTATTTTCATAAAGGAAAAACTAGAGTTCTCACAAGATTTATAAATGTCTGGGGTGACTGACTAATAGCACACTGAACAGTCATAAAACAGGTCATACAATAGCTATGTCTACAAACTGTTCTGTTGTTATTTGCAGTGAAGGAAGAAAACAAGATAAGTTTTTCAAACAGTTCTGTTGAATTTATTACTGTTATAGTTTTTGCCTTTTTACTATTGTCAGTTGTTGCCTTCAAACTCTTCTGTTAGCTGTTTGTCTATATTCACTCTAATTTGTTTTTTCTTGGTATCTGCTAAATGTTTAAATGGAGTTTTTTATTATTTTCTGTAATAGGTAGAGAAAATGTCTAGCAATGCAGAGGAACATTGTTATATCAGGCACATTGGATTAGACATTGATCATATTGATAGAGATGTTAAAAATGGAATTATGCCTATCTGTGGATGAGGGATCAGCATCTCACCCGTAAGTGCAGGTCAGCAGCAATATATAAAAAATACTGATACTTAACACTGACAAAAACAACTGAAAGTATATGATCACCAGATTATGTTTCTACTATGTAGGTAGCAAAGTTGAAATTCTTAGCTCAAATTTTGCAAAACATAGGGAAATTGTAGTGTTATTAAAAAAATCTCTTCCAAATAAAACATGTCAGATAATACACTTTCAATATCACATATAAATGCCAAAACAAGTACAGAAAGCCACTGTCCCATAATTTTATTAGTAATAATAGTTTAATTCTCAATTATTCCATGTTGGAATACTGGTCCCTTGAATGGAGAAGGAAATGTATAAAACAAGGCTGTGTACTAACCATTTTCATGGGAAGTTATGTTTTGTTCTATTTTCACAAACCACCAGTCCTGCTCATCATCACTATGCCACTACTGGTGACTCTTAGCTAGATCAGCTCCATCAAAGGAACTTACAGCACTAGTGTGAGACAGAGGGGCAAGACTTGGCAGCACTGGTAGGGAGGGGAAGGAACTTGACTCTTTTCAGTATCAGAGTAGACTTCTGCCAGGTTAAAACAAGAATTTAACCATAGACTAAAAAAATACATTGCTCTGAAGAAGAAAAAGCTTCAGTGGTCTTCATATTTAATACGTGCAACTTTCTGGGTCTTGCATCAGTTTTACATTATTTTACATTAATGTTTAATTACCTCTATCCTCTAATGTTTGAGCACTGATAAATGAACAGGGTTAGTAAGATGGAAAACAATTGTTTCAGTTTGGGAATTAATTTTGAAACTGTAAAATAAGCTTCACTTTAATGTCCCCAGTAATCTGACCTGTAAACTAATCGGAAGAGTCAAGTTATAAAGCAAAAGAGACTTTTATGTCAGCTGTTTCTTGACATATGGCACAAGAGAATTACTGTACAAGAATGTCAGCAGTACTCAAAAGGTTAATGGAAGTGGGATGTGCATAGCCATGACTGATCCTTCTAGAAGAGGTGAGAAAAAAAGATGATTTGGACAAAGACCTTTAAAGCCCTTTTGCATTTGCATCTTTCTGTCTAAAGGGAAGGAAAGCACTAGTATCTCTTTTAATTTAAATCACTAATTTCTTGGAGAGATCCAAAACTTGTCAAAGAAAACAAATTCAGTCTAAGAATGAGCTATCATAATGGGTGAAATGAGCACAAATACAGACTGGGAGGAGACAGTAGCCCTGTGGTGCAGGACATGGGGGTGTTGGTGGATGAGAAACCTGACATGACATGTCAGTGTGCACTTGCAGCCCAGGATGCAGTTGGCTGCATCAAAAGCAGTGTGGTCAGCAGGTCAAGGGAGGTGATTCTGCCCCTCTGTTCCACACTCATGACATCCCGCCTGGAGTACTGCAACCAGCACAAGGGCCCCCAGCATAAGGACATGGACAAGCTAGAGAGAGTCCAGATGAAGGCTACAAAGATGATCAGAGGGCTGGAACACATCTGCTAGAAAGACAGGCCAAGAGAGTTGGTGTTGTCCAGCCTGGAGAAGAGACGACTCTGGGGAGACCTTGTAGTAGCATTTCAGTATCTAAAAGGAGCTTGCAGGAAGGCTGGAGAAAGCCTCTTTAAAAGGGTAGGTAGTGATAGCGCAAGGGGTAATGTCTGCAAACTGAAACAGGCTAGGTTTAGATTACATGTTAGGAAGAAAGTCTTTACTGTGGGACTTGTGAGACACTGGAACAGGTTGCCCTGAGAAGTTATGGATGGCCCCTCCTTGCAGGTGTTCAAGGCCAGGTTGGATGGGGCTTTGAGTCAATCTGATTTTATGGAAAACATCTTTGCCCATGGCAGGAAGATTGGAACTAGATGATTTTTATGGTCCATTCCAACTCAAACCATTCCACGATCTGTTATTCTATGAAATACTCAGTGTGAAGTTTATGAAAATGTATCTACCAGGGCACAGCAGATCTAGTTGAACTGTAGGTCCTTTTTATCTCTTTTTTTTTTTTAATTTAATAGGATGGATTAAAACACCATTACACAAGGAACGTAACTCAGAAAAGAGGATCATTCTGTTATCAGGTCAACTGTGATTTCAATTTCTCACTTAAATTTAAAGAAAAATAATAAATTATGATCTCGTCATATGTTAAATGTAAGACAATTCTCCTTGCATTTTATGAATTCACACTCAGCCCACAATTAAATCGAAAAACAATAACAGGATTAGTGTTTTTGCTGGCTGTCAGCAAGACTGGGGAACCTAGAAAACACAGGTTTTTTACTAGAAAATAACCTTAATCAAAGCCTTATAATAGTGACTGTATAAGCATTAGTCTTCTTACTCATTTTAATTCCCAAGCCTTTCTTCCAGACTCTGATGCCCCAGCATCACTGAGCAGGTTGCAGTTGTCTCTGCTGAGTAGTGCTGGCCAGAATTCTGCGTATATGAAACACCTTTTTGGTTTGGTGGGGTAGAATCAAACACATTTAAAGATGGGGGATTGTTGACCAAAGCTGAAAACTGCTGTAAGATCTTTAATGGTCACTACCCAGTTTAGAAGATAACTTCCTTAATATTTGCAGTGTCTCGGTTTAGTAGGATGTGGTTTTCAGAACTTGACTTGGTTTGTGATTTTGGCTGTAACTGCTTCAATATGGCCTAGCTATGAAAGACAATGAATGTTAAGCTACAGGGAATAGAAATAAGCTTTCTCTATATAAAAGGTATCCTATAACTATTTCCTTTTCTATGTTCATTTCTTCCTGAACTACACATGAAATTAGAAGATGGCAGGCCGTCTACTCTGTATTTTGAACTCAGTTGACAAAGTCTAGACACTAGAATGGTGTATTTGGGATTGTGGGATTCTTTAGCAATGCCTTCAGTTTCAACAAAACTGGTTTGGATTTTCTGGGACTCAACAGGGGACATAATACACAGCCCCAGTTGTTCCTTCTAGTCCTTGCAATGCATGAATGCAACTCACTTTCCTTGGTAGTCCATGACTTTGTATCAAAGAATATGACATCTCTTATCTCTTCGATGGCCTACATGATGTCACTTGGTGAATATTGCTCTCCTCCTAGCTAAAACATTCCTGAGGCCTTTTCCCCATTTATGATCTGGTTTATGTAACATATAGTAAAATGGATAAAATTAAATTAATCATCACTTAGTGGATAGTAGGAATTCTAAAGCAATCCCTTCTTCTTTCTGTCATGATTTAACACCAGCCAGCAGCTAAGCACCACACAGTCTCTTGCTTATGTCTCTCACCAGCAGGATGGGGGAGAGAATCAGAAGAGTAAAAGATAGAACACTCATGGGTTGAGATAAAGACAGTTTAATAGGGAAAACAAAAGCCACACACACAAGCAAAGCAAAACAAGGAACCCATTCACTGCTTCCCATGGACAGGCAGGTGTTCAGCCACCTCCAGGAGAGCAGGGCCCCATCACACATAACAGTTACTTGGGAAGAAAAACACCATCACTCCAGATGTCCCCTCCTTCCTCCTTCTTCCCCCACTTTATATACTGAGCACAATGCTGTACAGTCTAGAATATCCCTTGAGTCATTTGGGGACAGCCATCCTGACTCTGTCTCTTCCCCATCTCCCATGCACCCCCAACTTCCTCACCAGCCTGACAGTATGAAGAGAAGGCCCTGAGTCTGTGTAAGCCCTGCTCAACAATAACAAAAACATCTCTAGATTATCAACCCCCCATTCAGCCCAAATCCAAAACACAGCCCCATACCACTGTGAAGAAACTTAATTCTATCCCAGCCAAAACCAGCACACTTTCATGGATGTAACATTATTCACTTACCTGTGAATACACCTCAACACCACCAACTTAAAAGTAGCTTGGTGTTGCTGTTATCCTCAACATTGTCTGCCAAAGGAGGACAGCATCACAAAGCCTGATTTGATGCCCAGCAAAATAATGCACTTTGACAGAATGCACCATTGAGGGATTGATTGACTGATCTCTGTTGATGTAGCTGTTGGGTAGGAAGCCTGAATTTTGATGGACTATTTGACAAGATAAAGGACTGACTAAAGAAGGGAAATATAACTTCATGAGTCACATCTCTAGCTTATCCAGTAATCTCCCAGACCTAAACATGGACTAGGGAGTTCATATGGCTTCATATGCCCTTCTGATTTTTTCTTGCTCTGGTTTTTAACACATTTTCTCCCTGCTTGTCTGTTTGGTGTGAGCTGGGTAAACCCTGAAGTATTTTCCATCTGCTTCATCTGGTTTTCAGGGCTTACAAAATTCATTCTGATTCAATTTTTCTCAGGAGTTTAATCTCATACAGTTTCCTTTTTCCTCTACTTCTTCCCATTACTGTAGCTATACACCAGACTGATGAAGAAAACTGTTTGCATGGTATAAGTAGAAGTGATATTGATGACACACGCATACATGCATGCATTCTTGTCTAAAATGAATACAATTTTCTCCTTCATGATATACTATTCGTAGCAGCTGCTGGGCAAAATACTTTAGTTACTTTGATTCCACATCGTATTAATGCCTGCTTCTAATTCACATTGGCATACATTAGAAAAAAATTAAGCCCTTGTCCCCTTGGGAGACTTTTCTTCCAGCTTTTTCTTGGCAGAATATGTCAGCTTATGCCTTTCTTAGGTTTTCCATCTGTATGTTTGTGGTGCTGTTCCTTCATATATTCTCTTTCAGGCCTAATCCAAGCAATACTTTCTGGGATTCTTTGCAGTATAGATTTTGTGCTATGCTTAAAACTAAACTGCATTATTTATTAAGTTGGGGTTTTTTTGTTTCTGCTGATTTGAGTCTTAGATTTTTTTTAATAACTTAACAATTCTTTGAAATATGGTATTCACATGTCTATTAACCAGCTGCTACTTCTTGTCTGTCTTCATGACTGTCTTCATTTTATCACTGCTGCAAGAAGATCCATTTATTTATCCATTTTAAATGAAAGCATACCTTTCTGTTGATTCTATAATCTCAGCTCTTTATTAGAAATGGAGTGGGCCCCAATAATGAGATATTTTCTGCCAATGTCAGTAGTCAAATATTTTTCATATTAATTGCAGTGGTTCAAAAAGCTGAAACAATCCTTATAGCACAAAGTTTAGGAAAGTTCTCAGTTTCAAAATGAGCCTAAATTTCTTCAGGTATTTGCAAATTCCAGTGGGTCAAGGAAACATAAGGAAATGTTAAGAAGTGTAGTTACTGATTGCTGTCATAAGGTATACCAAATATTACATCTGTAAGGTTCTTTAAAATTTCTATTTAAGTGCAAATTCTGTCAATTAAATAGTATCTTCATTAATTTATTACACTACAGTTAGTGCTTTCCATCTTGTCAGACCTGGCCTATAATAAGGACTGGTCGCTTTGCTAGTTCCCTGAAAGTGCAATAGAAATCAACTCCCCATCTTCTGCTGTATTTGTGAGCGACACACGTTTTAGGAAAGGTCTGCAGAGTGAATAAAACACATGCTCTAAAACATATTATGTCATTCTTATAAGAACATTTCCACTGAAAAACCAATACCTTTCCAGAAGTCATCTCATCTAAATGTAACCCTCTAGTAGTTTAACCTAAGGTAGTTATTGAGACTTTCTGCACTGTCCATGAAGGACACTTTGTACTGGTTTGGGTCATCTTTGAACTACCAAGAGAAGTGTCCAAGACCAGGGAAAAGACGTTTCTCTCTTCCCAATGGGTGTAACAGAAAGGAAGGTAACTAGTATAAATGAGAAGTCTAACATTCAGATATTAGGTAAGATGAATTCCATCTTTATTGTCTGTTCCTTCCTGCTGTCTCCCAGGGTCAGACCTATTTTTTTCTGGCCAAGATAGAAGTGTAAAGCCATATTTAGTGTGTCTCAAAGGCAACAAGGGGCTATCAGATCTATCATTCAGTGTTAAGTTAGAAGTCATGGGAGGATACTTTTGCAAAGGAATATTTATGAGGAAATGCTTGAATATATTTTCTTCTGTTGTCTGAGAAGTGATTCTCTGCTCAGTCCTTTGTGTTCATTCTTTACCCAGGTATCTGTTAATGTGAAGCACAGTTGTCATCATCCCTTTTCTGATTCTGTGCCCTTCCAAAGAAGACATAAGCCATGGGGACCAACTCTCAAGGCTTCTACCACCACAGTGCTTGTAGCCCACACAGGAGAGGAAGGAGTATCTTTATTCCTTTTTAGGACCTTGCAGAGACACGAGGCTTTCCACATACATATTCATGTATGATATAGCCTGTTCCTTCTAGGAGGTAGATGCTCACAGTGCTCTTTATTTTGTCTACTGCTCACCATCACCAGGAATATAAAATTCCTTGGGCCACTCAGAAATATTCTTTTCATCATTTGTGTTTTCCTCTGGTTAAACTCATAACCACTGGGTTTGAACAAACATTACCACTGTAACTTAAAAAGTTGTTCTAAGGTCCTTTGGCTGATCCAGAAAACTAGCTACATACATTATGTACCTAGCCCAATGCAAAGAAAAGTTACTGCACTAAAGCACTGAAGACTAAATCTAATGTCCTTGCTTTTTCTGGAGACAAAGTGTGCACAAATAACCAGTTTAATAATAATAACAGTAATCTTAATAATAAAAGAAATGTAAATTACTAGAAAAGATACATAGAAGAAAAATGGAAGACATCTTTATGCTGCTATAAATTACCAACTTACATTGTAAATACGGTGTGTGGCTCCTCCCCCTGCTTCTTTTCCCACAATTGAGACAGCAGAACTGGAAAAAAATACATTAAAAAGTGATCAGAAGTCTGGAAGTGTCACAGTAGTCTTCTGGATGAATAGACCTTGACTCTTCAGCTTTGAAAAGATATGACTCTGGGTGACATGACTGGAGTTTCTAAAACCAGGCATATCAGATGAATACTAAATGACTGCATTGTTGCTTTTATCATAAGAACACAGTTGCATCAAGTTAAACTTGGGGAAGAGGGCACGGTGAGAACAAACAGAAAAGGTACCTTTTCACTCAACTAGTTAAGTTTCATACAGTTGCCACTGTATTGAGGACGTTAAAATTTTACATTGTTACTAAAAGCAGTTCACGACTTTCGCAGAAGAAAATATATCCGGGGCTCTTAGGTGCAAAGTCAGCATGTTTATGTCTGGAAGTCATTTAATTACAAATCACTGAAGACTGGGAGGGTTTTCTGGGAAAATATTGCTGTATACTTGCTTAGTTCTTACATTCTTCTCCACTAGCTGTTGTCAGAAATTGATTATGGAACAAGAAAGATTTTTGACGTGACTCATTATAGTTATCCTTTTCCATTGCTTCCTGATGTCCAAAGAAATTTAATTTAGCTGATTGTAGTCATAGTAGGATAGCAAATACTGTGTTCTGACCATCACAAGAGTTAGGATAACCACCAGCCCTGACAGCCTGCCCTTGTTTTTCATTGCTATCCTTTCACTAGTGTTTATGATGTCTCTTACTCTGGGATAACTGAGCGCAAACACAAGTGTAGCCATTGCCTGCCCTCTTTCTGTCAAAGGATGCAGATTTAAAGGAAGTCATTTTCCAGGTATATTGCATCACTTCTTCTGAACTGAGTTAGGAGAGGGAGTAAAGGTTTGCTGCCTCATTCAGAGTGAGCAATGGAGTTGCTTAGCAGGATAATTATGCAGACTGATGAAAATTAAACTCGGAGTTGAACAGCCTTTTGCTCCCAGCTGTCTGCTCAGCCTCATCCTTGAAGATCAGGTCCTCTGTGTCATCCTTGAAGATCAGGTCCTCTGTTTTGCACATACAAAACAGCTCCTGGAGCACTACATTCCATACACTAGAATTGACTGGGATCCATTATTGTTTACCTCTGAGTTGAGCTTGAATTGACTCGGGATATGCTGCAGAAATAGACCCACATATGGGTCTAAATCACAGCGGAGCTGAGAAATTTTGTATGAATGTAGCAATAGTATAGAACAACAGCCTTTGTTCAGCTGGCTTTGGACAGAAAACTACGCCGTGTAAGAGACAGAGTAAAGCTTGGAGGTATGGGACTTACCTTTAACTAGTCTAGGATAGGAGTTGGAATTCCAAATCAATACATTGCAGGACTGAAAAAAATATACTTTGTTAACTGCTAACTGCTGGATCTTGCATGAGGGAAATGAAAATAAATATTCACGGTATTGGAAGAGATTAACTTCTGCACCAGACACCTTCCTTTTAAAAGTCAAAGGTTTAAAAACACAGGTCAGGATGCTTTATAAAATGAAAAGTTAAAAATCTTTTCTAGAAAAGAACTACTTTTTGAAATTTGTTTCTAAATAAAAATCTTATTTTTTTTTTGTATAAACTCCAGATTCGAGGTTTCCAATTAGGAAGCACGTAATTTCCAGTTTTAAAAAAAGTCTTAAGTTTTTTAAAGAAAGCAACCTTCCCCCATCATTTCCACTAGAAATAATTTAGAAGTTTATCTCTCAAAATCAATTTTATGCTAAATTTATCCTTTGGTACTCAATTTCAATTGAATTTTCATACCGGTTTTACTGCTCAATGTCAGAATCTGAGTGCCTTGAAAAAGGGCATTTTCACCCCCTAAGTTGCAATTTCTAATCAGGTTTACTTTTCTATTGCTATTTTGTTGTCTCTCTTGCAATGTAACTGTAATTGATATAGTAAGAGATATTGATCTGTATAGAACTTTCCTCATTTTATGTCTTGGTAATAAAATGCAAGCACCTTCATTCCAATAAATGTATTTTAAAGAGTTTACAGTACCTTTAACAAACACTGGAATAAGACTCTAGAATTCCTTATTAATTAAAAATTAAACGCTCACTAATGAAATGCCAAAAATAAAATATTTGATCAGAGGGAAATTCATACCTTCTCAGGGAACTTATAGCTGATATAACTATCCCACAAGTCATGTGTAAGTGCTTCTTTGTCTGTAATAGTGCCACATATAGAAATGAATATCATCTCTTTGCCTTACTCAAATGAGCCCTGAGTGTCCTTTAGTCTTTTAAAGTCAGCTTAACACAGTGCCTTGACCACATAGCAGTTGATTTATATGCTGTCAGCTTTCAATACCTCTGGGAATCTCTCAGGTCTAGCAGGATCCCCAGGAATGATCCCATGATTTTACATACAGAGATTTAAAGGGCTCTGCAAAACCAGAGAGTTTGTGTTACAGAGCAAACAGCTGTGTATTGTCTACACAAAACCCAGAATGGGTTTATGTTGTCCTTTTTGGAAAGGTTCTTGGTGCAAAAGAAGGCATCTTATGAAGTAAGTTACTGTTGTGGAAAGTACAGTCTTAACTGTTAGGGGTTACAGAATAAAGATTTAGTATGTCCAACTCTTTATATCCTCTATCATTTCTGAGAAACAAATTGTTTTTTTTGAGTACATACTGTGGAATGAATTAAGACAACACAAAAGTCAAAATGCAGGACTCATTCTTTTAGTTACATCTTTGTATTTTTTTATCTCACATCCTTGTTTCACGGTTTGTTTTCTTTTCCAAAAGAAATGTTGAATTAAAAAAAAAAAACAAAACATTTTCCCCTAAAAATACTCAACATAAGCAAATTGCAGTTGACTCTTATATTTTCAACATCCTTAGTGTCCCATCCAAGAGATGATGCTCAGTACTTGCTTCTATTAGATACAATATTCCTGGGGAAAAAAATATTTTTGAGAAGATGCATTTATATTTTATTATCTATATCCCTATTCAGATTCTAAACACATTACAGAAGAAACTTTATTAATGGTGGAGTCAGGAGCAGCTTTCATATACAGCTTTTAGTTTCATATTCAAAATGCTGAAGACCGCAGAAGTGCCTTAATCTCACCTGAATTTTTGGAAGTAAGATCCTTGTTTCTTTTAAATCTCTTAAATGCCAGTCAAGTTTCATAAAACTGTAGACCAGTTCACGTTAAAAGAGACTTTGAAAGATCATCTGGTCCAATGTTTTGTGGGAAAGGGAGTCTCCTTGAGATTATCTTGCACCCTGTACAATTGCATCCTGAAAGACACCAAATTTGCCTTAAAAAAACAAACAAACAAAACAAAAAAAAACAAACACAAAACCCACACCTCCAGTTTGTACATTGCTGCAAGACCCAGCTGCAGGAGTTTGGGAAAGTCAATACACAGACATCATGGATGTGCATTAAACATTTTAAAAGACAGAAAATACAGACTGTATTATGGCTTTTTCATTACTTGGATACTACTGATCAGGTAAAAGGATAGCCTGATGGATTGACTTCTTTTTAATTTCACAACAAGGACACTTAGTAATACTGACTTTATGGTGGCTGATCTCAATGGCATTTGAGTAATTATTATGTAACCAAAAAGCCATGCAAATTTGAAATCATCAAAGGGTTGGGTTTTTTTGGTGAAAAAAATAAAAAAAAAAAAGAAGAGTAGTAAACATAGACCTTAAATCAAGAAACAGTTTCTCAGTGCACAGCATGGTGTGAAGTCTGTTAGACTGGCTTCTGGAGGAATTAATTAGGTGATGTATTAAATGTGTCTAGAGTGCTTTGAGGAATATGAAGTGCTTTATAACTGCTAGGAATTTTATTTCTTAATTTCTTAATTGCATATTTATTTATTTTTAAGTGATGCAAATTCCAAAGCAGATATAAAAAACATCAATAGCTTACTTCTTCAAGAATTCATTAATTTCTTTTCAGAGCTTCTTTTAAAATATCTGGGGGGTTTATTTTGATATTTTAATTTTAATACTTTTGTGCTACTTGAAGTACCCTAGTTCTATCCTGAAATGATTTCTGCTTGTGTTGTAACGAATTAGTGGGAGACTTTGATGCAAAAAGTATGGTACAGACATAGGGATAGAACCACATAGAGACCCACACACCAACACAACCAAGTTCTCTTGCTTTTTACTTTTGTGTATCACTCAGTAAGGATCCATACAGGCCGCACAAAAGTTGTATGAGGGAACACAAGAACCCAGGATCTCCTCCTTTCTGGAAAGTATTTGTAATTGTCTACTAGTATATAAACTCCATAATTAAGTAATTTTCTCTCATTCTCTTGTTTTCTTTCTTCCATGAGTATTCACCATGGGCAAAGAAAAGGAAGATTTTCTACTCGTAGGTTAGTACAACTTTTTAGGCCGTGTGTGTGGTTCCAGATGTTACTTGTTAGTAGCTGGTGCCATCTCTGAGATCACAGTTATGTAGACAGGTTATGGAAAACTGAATTCTGGTGGAATTTTTTTTACTTCTTGGTAGATTTCAATTAGCAGCACAAATTAATTATCAAGGCATTAAATGTAATTTGTATCCTTGTTGTTTTGAACCTCTGTTAATTTCACTAATTCAAGTATCAGCTGTTTCTAGTAAACTTTGAAAATTATCCCAGAGTAATATGAATTGTAATGAAAAAGCTGCTCCTAAATGTTTTCTGGAGTTAGCAATGATCTCAAAATTCATAGGTTCTGAATTTTAATAGAAAACTCCAATTTTTCAATAGGACGTGGCTTTTCCAATGTTCTTGGCCTCTGTAATATTGCTTTCTCCTCCTTTGCTCTTCTTTCTCCCAGTTGCATATTAATTTGCTGCTTCTCCCATTACCCTGCTGACTTGTCCATTCCTCCATATGTATTTCAGTGACTATTATAGAACCCATCCCATTTCCTTGTGCACCACTGAATTGATTTTGACAATGAGTTACCAATGTCTATAAGTATCTGAAGGAAGAGTGTCAAGAGGATGGAGCCAGGCTCTTCTCAGTGGTGCCAAGCAATAGGACAAGAGGCAATGGGCAGAAAAGGGTGCACAGGAAGGTCCTGAATATGAGGAAGAACTCTACTATATGATTGGCCACACACTGGAACAGATTGACCAGAGAGGTTGTGGATTCTCCCTCACTGAAGATACTCAAGAATATCTGGATGCATTGTCTGGATGCAATCCTGTGCAATGTGTTCTAGGATGACCCTGCTTAAGCAGGGAGGTTGGAACTGCTGTGGTCCCTTCCACTTTACCCATTCTGTGATTCTGAGATTCTACATTAGTCTTGCAGTGCATACAGCAGCCAGCACAAAGAAACACAGATCCAGACCAGAACGTGTGTGGCTACCATGCTAATAAAAGATTTCCCATATATCTTCTCTGTTCTCTAAAGCTTCAGTGCTCAGATAACAGTGGTAAAGCAATCTGGCTTGAAGAAGCAAGAGATATCTTATTCAGGCATCCTTGGGAATTTGGGGGCGGGGATGTGGGCAGAGTGAGAGACACTACCAGAGACTTTAGGGTCAATCCTCATAAGAGATGTCTACATTGTTAGTTTTTTCAGGAGCAAAGTTCATGAACAGGTGGGCCTGAAATGTACTCATTATCCGATTATCAACTCTATATGAACCATTTATTACCATAAAACTGTCAGCACAGCTAATGAAACTCAGGTTATGCATATAAATTATAGACTTTCACTGGCTAGAATACTATCACAGGCAAACAGGATTGTATAAAAACATTCGCACCAAAAATGGATACTTTCTTCCTCGATTTTGCATTTTGTTTCGTGCTTGGAAATAGCAATGATACACATCGAACTCTGTGTGGCCAACAGGTAGGAAGCTGAAAAAAAGGTGGAATTTTACAGTGACTTGCATGAGCCAATGCTGAATTCATCAGATTAGGAATATTTTAATGTAAGGCTGGAACTTGTCCATATTAGGACATAGAGTATATTATTCTACTAGTTGATAACAGATACAGCATTAATATTTGAGAAATCTATGATACGATCTTCAGCCCTGTTTCAGGGCTGGCTCAGATTCTTATCCATCCTATTACACCACTATCCTTAAATTTGATCCAAGCATCTGTCTCAATCTTTGCAGACTTGACCTGAATGAGTCTGGGAGCCACTGGCCCTGTAAACATCATCTGTGATGTAGGTAGGCTTATAGTGGAAGTAAGGTGAAGAGGCAAATTTTCAACAGTATGCAAAAATCATCAGGTACATTTTTCCAGTATTTTCCTGAAGAAAATCCTACCTTTTACTCTCCAGGTGCACCTCCAGCCTGGTCTGGGGCAGAAACTAGAAGGCTGTTTCTGCCATCTTAGAAAAAGATGGGAACAGATGCAGCCAAAATATTCACCTTCTCAAATGTCAGAAGAACATTCCAATCTTTCCGCATATTATACAAGAGGATGTGGTTTATTTTGTGTCTCAGGATGATTGAAGACATTCTGGAATGCCATCACTTAGCAAAGGATTTATGCCTTCTGTACGCACAAATTGTCTAATTGAATATCTTGTGGCTGATAGTCTTTTGGTTTATTATGTTTATAAAGTCTGAAAATGTAGGTTTTGAGTGTTGCATTACTTCTTCCTTTCATTTTTTTTTTCTTTAAAGACCAGATGTCTATGTATGATCCCCAGGACTTCAACAGTACTGTAATCTTTGCCTTTATTATTATATTTACAAACTAAATTGACACTATTTTCCTCTCTGGTGTATCGTTCTCAAAAAGAAGTACACTGTGACAGGGATATGAACTTTCCACTGGGACTAGATCAAAAGTATTTTAGAGGAAAATATGTCTGTACTATATTTTTAAATCCAAATACTATCAAAAAAAATACCTCATTTTTAATCTCTAGCATCATACTTTTAAATAGATTCCTTATTGTTGATATTTTATACATCAAACTGAAACTGTTTGTTTTAAAGAATCCAAATAAAACAAAAAGCGACCTGAAAAAGTATCAGTGAAAACTTCAGTAGAAGAGACTCTAAGCCTTTCAAATTCGGTTTGTTTTCCTTATTAACAGAAACGTCTGCATATGTTTGTATGTCTGCTTCCTGGCAGTAGATGAAAATGAAAGGATAAGGTGGCAAACACTGCACATTATGTTTATTACATAGCCAGCCCCAGGGTTTCCTGAAGTCTTAAGAAGTAATCCTCTGTGGGTTCCTGTGTGCCATCATGAAAGCCTAAACCAGGAGGAACTCTACTTTTATCATGTAAAGCTTGTTTATAACAGGAAACAGAGTGAAGTAGCAGTGAAGATTTCTCCTCTGGGCTGTGTGCTTGTTGCACCTGTTAATGCAATTTAGCCTAGCAAGCCTAGCTGTGGGGATCTTTGATGTCTTTGTTCTCAAGCAAGCTAGAGAGGCGAATTTCTTTGTGATCATGACACAAACAGCAGCCTGATGTGTCCTCTCATCTCCCTGCAGGCAGTTATTGAGACATGTCTTACCAAAAGGGTCAAAATAGCTATGTCTTCCTTGTCTCACTGATGTCATGTTGGCTAAAGAAGTGTCACGGACGAGATGGCTGAACCCGTGTGCCTGTGCTCAGCTGACTGGGAGTTAACAAGCACAACACAGCTGAGGTAAAGCCAACTGAACCAGCTGGCATTATCATGTTTGTTTGTGGGGTATTTTTGTAAGGAAAAGGTATTTTTGCAAGGAAAAGACAGTAATGGCCACATGACCTTACTCAACCAAGACCTCCTCTTTCAAGTAAGATATTGGACAATATAGACAGGTTTGTTTCACTCACCTCAAGCTGGGTAACAGCTGGTCAGCTAGCTAATTTTCATTCATATTGACCAGAGAGAAAGAGGCATCTCCAAATGTGAAACTATTGCCCTTCTTGGTCTGTGTTAGGATGGACAAACACGCTGTGGAGCTGCCAGGGTCTGCAAAGGCAGCTTGGAAAGATGAATTATACAAGATGATTAACTGATAGATGCTCAGCCGCAGGTGATGTGAATCTTTCCTATGTCAGCAATCCATTTGTCACTCTGTATACTTACTTCCCATTGAGGTTATGTCTGAAAATACCCCAGTGGGAATTATTCATCACCCTTATCTCTCAGCTAGACACTTGTTTTGGCTACCCCTTAGAATTATCAGTCTGACCCCAGTGCGCCAAACCACAGTGCCTTCAGCCCTATAGGGAAGAATTCATAGGCTTTGACTCCTCTGGCATACTCAGAGCTAACCTGATGAGTACTATGAGCATACAAATACATTAATGTCATTGACATAAGCATTATTATTCTGTGGTTGGAAAGGCACAATTGCACAAGCTTTGGATCATATTATGAACCTGTATTATATTGCTTAAGAGCTTTTTTCTTTAGAGTCAGAAGTGCACCTTTGGCTCCTGTAGCTATTGTGTGTATAATATTTGTAAGACCTGAAGAATGAAAATACAATAAATTTACTTGTAAAACAAACACTTACTGACAAGCAGCTGACCTCAACCAGTCCATTGCTTTATTTTATACTAGTACTTGAATTAAGTTCTCATAATATCTGATTTCTTGGTTTTTATAGCCTGATTAATTTTCAACTGCTGACTGGGAATTTCTTTGTATAATAAGCTTTTTTTCTTATTAAGAAATTATGATGCATTGCGTGGGAATGGGTCAGGGTTTTTTATAAAGTCTTCATTTTTAGAAAGGTTGGAAAGCTTTTAGAAGTTGACTAAACATCCCCTTTGACATTTTCAGAACGAAAACAGAATTTTTTTTTATGTTTCTATTTATTTTCCTCCTCTGATGCTCAGTCATTTTTGTTTCAAAAAATTAAAAGGTCAAACCAAAATGCAATGGTTTAAAACTAAATGTTTGGAATTATTAAGTTGCAAATTAACAAGAAGTTTATGAAAAAAAATTATAGTTCCTCCATTTCATCCCAAGGACAAAAGAAGTAAAAATCATAGCCTGACTAATGTTTTCCATTTGGGAAAATCCATTTTTTTTCACCAGGTTTGTTTAACTCCCATGTTCACTATTTTCCAAATCTCTCATATCTGCCTTCTTTTCAAAAAATAGAAAGAAAATTACTTGAAAATTGTATGGTAGCAAAAGGTATTTCATAACAAAATACAAATTTTCCTTTTCTCCCTCAACCATATAATTACTAAACCTTCTGCTCTGAAAAATTAAAACAAATACTTCTGTTTTGAGATATTTTCTTATGCAGACTGGAAAATAGTTATGCATCACCGACTTTACTCAGCCTCCTCTTTATTTTGGTCATTTTTGATTAGGAAACTCTTCACTTCTAATAACTAACTAAAGCTAATACGCTCTAATGGTTTAGTTAACTAGATTTTATTGCATTCTAGTGGGAATACTGTACTCTGGGTTATTGGTTTGTCTCTCACAGGAATAGTGGGTCAAACAAGTGTTCTGATTGTTATACAATATATACAGGCCTGGTTCCACTCTGGATATTGCAGTAGGTTTGCAAGGCTGAGTACCAAATGAAGCAGTAGAGTACCAAGGGGAAATCAAATCAAGTGGTTTTATACTTCTAGTGACATGAAGAAAGTATTACTCTTGCTCCGTTCGTACTGAAAAGTAATTATTCTGTAATAAGGATCACAAATTATCCTCATAATAATGAAGCTTTGCTATGGCTCTAAATATTTCTAATTTATTGCACATATTTGGCACGTTATTGACAGTCATTACCTTGGGTGGTATTACTGACCATCTCTGCAGTTTTGTGAAATAAGAAACTGATTTATAACCATGACAGTTACAGGATCATGGGGATCCCCATGGCTTTTTAGAACAAACATATAAAACAAACAACAAGACCTTTTCCTAAAGCTTTTAGGAGGAAATGGATGTCCTTGAGGACAGGTAAACCTGAGCTACTGCTGGGAAAAAGGGAAGATGAGTCAGCCTTACTGTACCAAGGTGCATTCCTCAGCACAGTAGAGGATTGTGGTGTGTGGGGATGTTTCCTGAGCCATAGAAACCACACACTTGAGACTTGCCAGGAGCCATTGGCTCACATGAGAGCAGCTGACAAGGCATGGGCAGGACCAAGAGTAATGGCAGTTGCCTCCATTCCCACAGAGGGCAGACCTAGGGAGCTTGAGTGACCAGGACATGGTGTGACACTTTGCACAGGAGGACACTTCTTTGAAGAACAGTCTTGCAAACAAGTGTTTTAAGGTTGCTTAGCGAAGCACCTGCCCAGAAGCCATACCCCAGGCTGCATCAAAAGAACCGTGGCCAGCAGGTGGAGTGAACTTTTTCTGCTGCTTTATTCAGATCTGGTGAAAACCCATTTGGAGAACTGTATCCAGCTCTGGAATACTCAGTACAAGACAGGGACAACTTGGAGCAAGTCCAGTTGAGGGCCACAAAAATCATGAGAGGGATGGAACACCTCTCCTATGAAGAAAGACAGAAAGTTTGGGTTGTTCAGCCTGGAGAAGAGAAGGCTTCAGGGAGACTTTATCGCAACTTAAAGGGAGCTTTTAAGAAACATAATGGGAGCTTTTAAGAAACAGATTTTTAACAGGGCATGTAAGGATAGGACAAGGAATAATGGTTTTAAACTAGAAGGGAGTAGATTCAGACTATATACAAGGAAGAATACATTCAAGGTTATGTTGGACAGGGCTCAGAGTGATTGGACCCAGTTGACAATGTCCGTGCTCGTTGAGGGGAGGTTGGACTAGATGACCTTTAAACGTCCCTTCCAAGACAAAACATTCTATGATTATGTGATTCTATATGTTTTGCACCCACAGGTGGTTGTCTCATGTGCCAAAGATGTCCCTGCTTCTTTGGCTTACCACAAGATCATTAGGGTCAAATAAGGCTCAGTAGTGAATGGGTGACCCTGTACAGGCAGTGAGGGCAGCAGCTGCAATGTGCTGCCATTATCTGTGTTAGTTCAGTGGACAGCATGGGATTTGCAAGAGCAGCCTGCTAAAGGAACTGCAGTCCAGAAAACAGATTCTAGTGGGATAGCTTTCCATAGAGTACTTTTGAACCCATATATAGAAACAAGCTTCATCAAAGGGATTGGACTAGATCCATTCTGAAGTAAGACTTAATCAAATAAATGCCTACAGCATGGACATTGGTCCCCAGTGCCAACTACACCCACGTACCAATCTATCCCTACTGGGCCTCTTTTCTTGTACATGTGGACGTGGTCTGATTTTACAGGACCACTTTAATTCTTCTGTAATTAGAAAGGTGCATATTCAGGACAAAGCAGTTGTGGCTGGTTACTGAAGCACAGCAGATGCTATCAGTTCCCTTTCTCAGCACTCAGGAGACTAACTTAAAAGTAAACTGAAAACACCTTATTAAGGGGAATTCTTATTTCACTGCTGCAAGTATCTTGCTGTGTAGCAAGAGTGAGTCATCTGGGGAGACCATGACAGGCAGAGACAGGAACAGGACAACAACTGAGATGACAAACTATGCACTGTGACACTCTGGAGTGGCCTCTGAGTGGCTCTCCGAGGGAGCTGACAGGATTCTTGCTACTGTGAGCTCCCTTTGCCCCCTGTTCACAGATGGCAAGCTGAAGAGAGGGGAAAGAGCTGTACTTATCAATGCAGTAAAAGATTTATATCAGGAGATGTGATGCATCTATGGTGTGGGAAGTCATGGTGTAGAAGCACTAAGTATTTTTAAGCAGTTACAATTACATGATCTCAGCTAATTATTGCTGTTATAAATAAAACAGCTGAACAGTAATAAAGTACAATGAGCTAGGCCCATGTCAAAGCCTGCATGAGTGAACACTGTGAAGAAAAGCTATTTTCATTGTCCTTCACAGAGTCTGAAAAGAATAATGTCCCCATATTGAGTAGGAATAATAAGTAGCAGTCAGCTCATCACGGAGCAGAGACCCTGCTGCTGCCTCCTCACGGCTGGTGGAACCACCATGGGGACCAGTGTCCCAGTCCTTCAGAGAATTCATGCCTGACTGGGAGCTTACTTCTTGCTGAAGGCTCAAACCTGCATGTCTTTGCTGTTTTCAAGTTTTGGAATCAAAGGCAATCAATCTGGGCCTTATGTTTTCTGGGTTCTTTTTGATGAAATCCTTTTTCATTGAGATAACTGCTGACTTCAAGTAAAAAAAAGTGTCATCCTGCCTTTGAAATAATTCTTCTCATTCTCTGAACATCACTGTCCTGACCTCAGTTCCATCATTGAATTCAGTCATTAAAAGGATTCAAACCCAGATACTTTTCATGCCTACAAGCATGTCCTTATAAATCAAAGCTATTCTTGAGAGACACAATATAATAAAAATTTAGAAAAATAAACTAATAAAAATGCTTGTTCTTCAAACTCTGCCCTGAAGTATCAAATTTTTTGTCTTTGCCAAATATATTTCCAGAATATATTTTTTACCAAGCTCAATATCCTATGGAGTTTTGTAATTTACTCAGAATAGATATTTGGTATATGTTCTAATACAAATAAATAATGGAAAATGTATCAGAAAGCAAATATAGATAACATGAGAAGGACATTTTACATACTGTCACATGAAAGGGGAGTTTTAGATAATATACTGATTAGAGGAGGAGATATGTAAATTTGCCTTTCAGCATATCTGCAAGTAGTGCCTCCTATAACAGAAGAAGGATGTTCTGCATTAGCTGCTCTTTTCTTCAGCTGCACAGAGGTGTGCAGGCACCTCCTTGAGACACTGACTTGTATCATCACTGTTGTCAAATCCATATCCAAATGATTTCACTGCCTGTTAATGTGTCACCATACATTGGCAGCAAGATATATTATCTCAATGTTTACTATTTTTTCTGCTACTATTTTTTTCTGCTGTTGACATCATATGCTGTTACCTTTTAAGAAAGCTCATTGAGGCTAATCCACGAAAATTTCCACTGAAGTCAAGGCTTTATGTGACTAGTGAGAGTAGAAGCAGTGCCAGCATTTTCCCATGCCAGACTCTATTGTAAGAAAAGGGAAAGGTGACTTACTTTAGAGAGAGAGGAGCTCCAAAAGTTGCATAGTCCAAAAAAGGGAAAAAAAATAAATACAGAAAGAAGGAGAAAAGCTTGTCTGGTTGAAGTTTTTCTTAGCTCTTTGTCCAAAACATATGATTAGGTTTTCTAGCTTTGTTCCTTAAGTTCTTTCTATTTTGATAATGCTGCCTTGATAATTCCTTAAATTATTATTAAATTCCACAAGTAATTAAATAAGATATAAGAACTCTTTGGCTAACTTTTCTGTTACTTATTCAGTTTTCTCAATTTATTGAAAGCATACCTGGTGCTGCAAAATTCCTTGAACACCAGTTCTTTTAAATGAAGTCTCCTGTTAATAAACAATCTTATTAAAGCTTCATCAGCATCTAACCCAGGCTAATTATTTCTCTTTCTTATTGCTGTTCATTCATATTCTCTGCAGTAACTGTTGTTTCACAGATTTAATCAAGTTTACATCACAGATGAAGTGACAGAGCAATTTCACTCAAAAATACTCAGAGACAATAATGTATAGCACTGGCCTCTGTAATTTAATAAACAAATCATCACCACAAAAATGGAAATGTAATCAAAATACTTTCAAAATACTTTCAATACAAGATTTCCATTATAAATATTAAGTGTGTTCATATCAAAATGTTCTGTATAAAACCGTGGGGGGGAGCAGGAATTGGCTTTTAGCTGCCATTACAGGGATATTAGTACTTTCTCTTAGGTGAGTTTTTTCTATTGATGTCTGGCCAGACTTTCATGCTTTGTTGCTTTAACTTCTGTATAGTTGCTTAGACCAGTGCAAGGGGAAGCACAAGCAGCATGAAATTCAAGTAGGGTTGAAAGTTTTCTTAGAGCTTATAGGAATTACTACACAAAGTGCTGGTTACCTCACACAGGCCTTTAATCCTGAATGAAAAGAAGAAACAAAACAAAACCGACCCAAACCAAAACAACCAAAAACCAACCCCAAAAACCCAGTCTAGTCTGTTCACAAAAACCCAGCCTAATCTTGTCACCTTGTTACTCAGCTGTGTGTCAAACTTTATTTACTAGATTCCTATAACAAAATCATTACTTCAGTTATATTAATGGGATAGTTCCAAAAACTTATCAAAAGGCAAGATTTCCCCCTGGAACAGTTTCACTGCACCTGACATAAGCGCTGGTTTCAAACTCTGTTAAACAAGGTGCTGTTTTGTTATTGCTTCAGATGATTTAATGCCTAGAGACCATTCTTCAACAACTATCTGATCTCCACAACCAAAACCTCACAATTTCTTTCTAAATTCCTTTTAAATTTTGGAACTAGAACCTCTTTTTAGGCTGGTTTTACAAGCTCCAGTGAATGCACCAGTTGGTGGTTTGTTGCAACAATTAGCCCAGTTATCTTTAACAAACAGTTGCCCAAATGGAATGAAAACCTCTGATGACACACATTTAGTTTAGTGCTGGTTCTAATTTAGTTTAGAACTGGAGCTCAATGAAAAGGCTGATAGTTACACAGTGTTTTCCTCGTTCCAACTTACTGCCAGTTTGACTGAAGTAGTTAGCTACAACATAGTCAGAAGTGATGAGATCCTGGCAGCTTTGCAACTGCTAGTTAGTTGCATTCCAGCACCAATAGTGATTTTGTTAGCAGAAGACTTCTCAAAGGCTTTGCCAAATAGCTTGCTTTGAATGGTGAAAGCTTAGAAGCAGTTTAATTTAAATGTATGTCAAAAAGATTTGGATAGCATGGGACTCCCTTGTGCTGGCATGATTTGAATGTGAAGATAGACAAGACACACACATGTATACATAGTATACATTTTTGGAAGGTCAGTCATCTACAAAAAATGCATGCCTGAGGAGAGTGATGATTGCATATGTAGGATGTAGCAACTAGAGATATCTGTGAGTAAGGTTAGATGACGGACAACACTCCTGGGCAAACAGGGCTAAAGGAGCAGAATGCAAACAATTAAATTGCAATCAGACTTGCACTGCTGCATCACAGAAGATCGAGGTGTTTGCACAAACATAGATAGCTGTGTTTCAATATCTTTTTCCAGGCAATTATAAAGTTTCTTGAATGTGGAGATTAAGTATGGTGGTCATCTTATAGTAATCAATTTGCTTTTAATATCTGAACAGGATTTACAGACTGGATGTAATCTGAGCATTTTAAAGCTTTTCCCTTGGAACATGCTGTCATTACATTTATTAAAATATCTCCCGTGGAGTTGGTTTTTATCAAGTAAATTATAGGGATTATCATCCGTTTGGCATTTCACAACTTTTGATCAACCATTTCTTCATGTCAGGAAGAATTTATAGGTATTATATAAGTTTGTGCTTCACCAATCTGCTGTTTGATAAAATAGATTGAGTGTATCACCGGGAAAAAATAAATTGTACTCAAATTAAAAAAAGACGGATGTGGATTTTGAAAATTCTATAGTGATCCTAGAAAAGAGTACACACTGTCTCCTTTTAATTGCCCAGGAGCAGCAGAATAAAGGTTTGTGAAGAGCTTGTGCAGGTGTCTGACGAGAAAAACTACTCAAGATTTTGCTCACCTTTGATAGTCTTTATTGCGTATGATGAATTAGTCTGTGTTGAAAACAAAGTGATCTCTACCCCTTTCTGCAAACTGATGACATTTGTTCACAAACCTATCTCAATAGTCTTTCACTGAATAATTGTTCCTCTTCAGATTGTTTTTCCAGCCACCAGCTGTGATATTTGACCTTGTAGAAATACGTCAGAAGTGCCTTTCCCCTGACACCTTGAAAGTCAGACAGAATCATGAATATGTCCTTATTAATTTTCCCATGGTCAAATTTAGCTTACTTGACACTACATCCTACTAAAGCCTTAGAACATACTATATGTGGAACAGTATCATTCACACCTGAGTAGCAGTTTGCATTTGTGGATGAACAAAATCTAAGATTTTGGCCTCTGCACTATACAAAAGGGCAAATTCTTAGATTTGTGTATTTTGCTGTTTTTCCTTCATCAAATACCTCTCTGTCTTGAAAAAGTCATCCAAGTTCAAGCTACTACTTTGACTCCTTATGAAAAACACTTGAGTCATCCTGTCAGGAGACAGGACCAACAGAGTATGATTTCACATCATGTGAGTGGGTCTACAGTTGGTGAACAAACACCTTGTCAAAGAGGACAGTTTGCACCTTGTTTACAAGCCAGTGTTTATCAGACAGATCAGACTAGTGCACAATTCCATGCAGGTCCTGATTTGTTTCTAAATAATTTACCATGAGAATAAATGCTAATCTTTATGAAATAGAAAGAGAATGGATTCCATGCTAAGCATGATAACGTGGTTAATTCACTCTCAATATTTTGACAGATGCTATTGTAAAGTATCACTGAGTTTTCCTCTGGTCTAATACATACCCACTGGAGAGATGTCATGCACATAATTCAAATTACCTTCTTTTATTACAGACTGTATTGAACACAGTTTACTAATGGTGCCCTGCTAGACATTTAATCAACAGGTGCTGACCATTTAAAATAGTCAGTCCTGAAAAGGCATAATTAGCATGCTGAGCTATAAGCGTGGCCCACACCCTCTCTCTTCTGGGTAGAGGAAGGAAATCTGCAAAAGATCTTTAAGCATCATTAAGTCCAATTACATTCTAAATAGGACAGACTCTCAAAAGACTTTCTTATTAAGCTTTTTTGCCCTTTACTCATCCACACAAGGATGTGTGATGCCCCAGTTCTCCAGGTCCAAAACAGGTTGTTTTCATACATGGGTAGAGAAGTAAAGGGTTTTTTGCATAATACATGGTTATATCAGTATTATTAATACTTAAAATGGAATTTATATTAGTAAGCAAGCTGAATAATTTAAAAAATATAAATTTATACTCCTAAGAAGCAGTAACTTTGAATATAAGTTTTACGATATACTTTTTCATTCTTTATTTGTAGAGTAGTGACAATTAAAATGAGCAAAATTTAGTAATAAGGTGTAAGAGACGACATAAAGTAATTTTTTTTCCTAAATAAATTTAAATTTGATGACCTAGCACAGCTTTTATATAGTACTAAACTTGCATTAGCTCTCTTTGTCATTAATAGCCAAGACAAATGTAGGTGGAATTATTATCCATGGCAGACTGAAATTTGAATTACTTCCATAACCACAGGTTGTAGATGACAATAGTACAGTAAGTCAGCCCTTACATTTATAAGATGTCTTCTGTGTGGCACAGACTGATACAGTGGCATAATGGCCTTGGTGTGAATTCAAAGCCAAAGGCTGAGCTGCTTTTGGAAACTTCAGCTAGCTGCATTCCTGGACTTCAGAGAAAGACCAAGATGGGATGAATAAGTGTGAAAAGAAGAGTAAAAAATGATGCAAGGGCCTGAGGAGAAGAGAGCATATTGCACTCTTCCTCTTTAGCAACTCTACAGAAACTTGTGTAAGATTCTTCTGACAGGAACATTTGGTGAGGTCAATGGAATTTGTATCAATACTTTTTTCTCTGTCTTAGACAGTACTCACTTTCGTTCCTCTGTTCTTGGAAGTCAGAGGGATGGTTGCCAGTACCATTGCTGTGACCTAAAAGGTGAAGATTTTCTGTGCTCTGTGCCTTTAAGAAGGGATCATGATGGCTTTGAGCTGTGGATGTTTGCTGAGAACATACTAGATTTCTATGCTGATTTTGTCCCTGTTACACTGCCTATGTGCAGAAAGAGCAGGACAGGCCAACAACCTTATATTTACTTCAATTTTCCTGTCAAATGTCATATGTCAGCTTCACGGGAATCTGCTCCAGAGGTCCTCAAGGTATTGATTATTTTCTTTCTCTGCAGATGCCAGCTCCAAACAGGAGGTCTTGTCATTTCTTGTACCACTGCCAAAGTAATTAAGATTAGAAGACCTGCAAGTACAAAATAGAAGCAATTTCTTTGCTAGTCTGAGTGTCCCACAGGAAGTATGATTGTCTCCCTCTATAAACCCACTAACATCTCCTGTTGATTTCAAGACCTGGATGTGTCTTTACATTTGGATTTTTTTGTGAAATCTTATTGAAGTTCAGCTAGTATGGCTTCCAACTCTATATTCATCTAATATACACAATACACGAATGCACACATATGTTCATTCGTATAATGCACAAATATTAGTGTATGAATATGGCTATCAATCTGACCAGCTAATTGTAAGTCTTGAGGTATATATGGAAGTGGAAAGAGAAGGAATCCATTTCAGTGGCACTGACAGGAGCATATAACCAAAAGCAGTGTGGCCAGCAGGTCAAGGGAGGTGATTCTGCCCCTCCATTCCAGTGAGATGCCACCTGGAGTGCTGCATCCAGCTCTGGGCTCCCCAGCACAGGAAGGACATTGACCTGTTGGATCCAGTCCCAAAGAGGGACAACAAGATGATTGGAGGCAGGGAGCACCCCTCCTATAAGGAAAGGCTAAGACAATAGAGTTTGGTCATCCTGGAGAAGAGCAGACTTTGGAGTGACCTAACTGCGGCCTTCCTGTACCTGAAGGGAGCCTGCAAGAAAGATGGAGAGAGTCTTTTTATAAAAGCCTCTAGTGAGAAGACAAGAAAGAATTTCAAACCGAAAGAGGGTTGGTTTAGACTAGATATTAGAAAAAAATGCTTTACTGTGAGGGTGGTAAGGCACTGGAGCAGCTCGCCCAGAGAAATTTTGGATGCCCCATTCCTGGGAGTCTTTAAGGTCAGACTGGATGGGGCTCTGAGCAACCTGGTCCAGCGAAAGGTATCCGTACCCATGGCAGGAAGGCTGGAACGAGATGATCTTTAAGGTCCTTTCCAACCCAGGCTATTGTATGATACTCTATTATTCTATATTTAGATCCCACTGGGAATTCAGCCTGATGGGGACCTGAGGAAGGTTCTTCTTACCCCATGTTTTCAAAACCAAAAAATCAAACCCAACTAGTTTCCACTTGGAGCTGAGCTCCTCTGGGACAGGGAGTCAGAGACACACCCTACTAGTGAAGCTCTGACAAAACTGGGCTCCTTTATTGCTTTCAGCCTTCTCTTTGCTTTTTTTTCTCTTGGGGTAAATAAGCATAAAGAGTCTAACTCATTGTGAGATGCACTGAAATTTCTAGTAATTGAAGGCATTCCTGAACATGCAAGGCTTCCATATAAAGGAGTAAGACAACCTCTCGAGGCAATTTAATTAATATCACCACTCATAGGGGGCAAGATTCTTTAATAAGAGTGGGGGGAAAATACTGTATCATATTCTCCCAGAAGAAAGAAAAGTAATACTCTGTACAGTTCCTATGGCTTTTCCAAAGCCATCCAAATGACAGATTACCTGGATGATCTTTCAAGAATACGGAAAGATTATGTGCAGAATTATGAGTTTTCAGGGTTTTTTTGGCTTCACATTATCAGAGACACATCTATTGCATGACAGCCAGGTTGAAAATACTGTTTTACTGCTGCCTTTAGATGTCTGATCTTTTTTTATGGGGGGACTTGATCATTTGAGGCAAACTGTATGCAACGCTGTGTTTGAAACATATGTCCCTTTACATGTGATAACGGGGACCAGAAGATCTCGCTGACTTTGTTTAACCCTCCTTCTGTACATGTTAAAAGCTGATAAATATCTCTATTTATCAAGAGGGACAGTTTTCTTACAGCATGTATGCACAGTGAGATGCAGGTGATTGCAGGCAAACTCAGTCCATGCTCTGCATACAGCTGCATGGGTGCACACCTCTGTGCAGAACCCTGCATAAGTGGGGCTGCACCGTGGAGTGGGAAACTCCTTGAAGGCACTAGTTGGACACAAGCTACAATTAACAAAGTAAAAAAGAGAGACAATGGTTAAAGTTGTTTAGGAGACATTTCTCAGGAGATGATCTGTCGTGTAAATGAAAAATGAAAGGAACAACTTGCATAAAGGGTAGGGGAACAGTCTTTATGTATTGGATTGAGCAAAGAGTGGAAATAAATGAAGGTGAAGGAAGAATGAATGTTATTTCTGTTTTAAGAAGGGACAAAATTTTGGCTGTGGATATCGACATGGTGTTTCTGAGTTCTTCAGTACGGTCATACTTATGCAGTCAAAGTAAGGTTCTTTCTCACTGTACCAGTACAGAAATTGAAGCTAATGGAATTTTATATATTAAGTGAATTTTTCCTAATTAACTTAAGCTGGTATCAAAATATATGCTCTTTTTCTGTGCTTCTGTGGGTATGCTCATGTAAGTATTCATGCTAGCTACTCTAAAGGCACCTGCATTACAACTGAGTTACTTATCCAAAAGTGATGTAGGCATTTGTGAAATTCAGGACACCGTCTGAAATCCTTGCCACACTGTGACGCTGGTGTGTTCCTTTTGAGTCCTTTTACTTTGTCAAACCTACTCAAAGAGAACCAATTGGCAGGCTAAGCTCAAGAAAGTGCTCCCTCGGGAGATGAATAAGGTGGCAACTTTGAGGAAAACTTCAGACAAGTAAAGGATACCTTAGCACCTGGATACCTAAGCTTGTTATCTGACCCACATGTGAGCAGTATTTCAAAAAGGACAGTAGTGGCTAGCAAGATGGTCACCATTGGTGTTGTGTGAAAAATAGCTTTAGTGGTGGTCTGGTCATTTGAGTTTTTTGCTTTGACGTGTGCTTTCCACATTTTGGACTCAACTAGCTTTGCAACTGGGGAAGAGACAGCTTTTAAAAAGTTCACAGAGAGTTATTTTATATTTCTCACAGCTGAAATCAAATAGTTTCTGAATATGGCCTTGAGCTGTTCTTTGTGTTATTTCCCTAAAAGGACCCCTAGACATTTTGAACCTTGCATTGGTTACTACCTTCAAGACTTGCATGAGGAACTCTACCCAAAATAGTACCTTGTTACCTTATAGCAGGGTTGTGCAAATTAGTGTTCATAAAATGCTTGCAGTGCTCTGTATGAGGGGACTTGTGTGAGCCTGAAGTATTATTGATATTCTTTCTATAGAGGGCTTTGCACTCTGACAACTATTGATGTCTGGCCTGTCTCTTCCAGTTTTGCATTTTTCTCTCTTCACTCTTCATAGCATCCTATTTAGAATGCCATTAGCCTAAACCCTGAATGACTGATCATTTACATGCATTTCAAAGTACAGGCTTTGTTCTATAGCTGGAAACATGGTGCATAACATTGGATACCTTCTGTAACACAGCAGCACTGTATCACACAGTCTTTTCTTTGAATAAATCATCCCTCAGATCATCCAGGAGCAAAGTTGGCATCTGGCATTTTTCTTCTGTGAGTCCTCTTAAGAATGGGCAGAAAACAGCAGCCCATTAGGAGGCTAAGTGGGAGAAGCAACAGTGTGAACAAGTGAATCCAACAACTCGGTTGTTTCTCCCTCTCATCAACAGTCCTAAATATATGTTTTCAAACAAAAAGAATCATTTGTCCATTAGAAAGGTCTTCCCACTAATGTACAATGCCAGGACATACATGTCACCTACAGCTCCTTGCTACCTGCTTGCTGTTTCTTATATAATGACCACGTTTGCTGAAGTTTTACCATGTATCTCAACTGACATCCTTAATAGTGGATGTTATACTCCATTAAAGTCCTGCTAAAATTAGTAGGTACCAGTGGAGTTAAGATACCTTTGTTGTACTTAAGCACATGCATAGTTTTAAGCATGTGAATAAAACCATTAATTTTAATGAGATCAAAAATGGAAGAGAATGTTTTCTAGCTGACAAGTAAGTTACAAAGCAGAGGATAATTTTAGAATTAATTTGGCAAAACAAGTAATTCTGGGGTATGGGTATGACAAACTCTAATTAGCATCTGTGAGGAATTAGAGAAGATTTGTAGAATAACAGTTCACGCACCGTTCATACTTTAAATAACAATTTGGTCTGAGTGTAATTATAAATAAGCTTTTGCTTCTCATTAATTTTCTACTTGATTACTTAAGCTATTGTTCAGGTGCAAAGCATTAGAAACTGTTTACACTCTGCAAATGATAGCAGAAATTATAAAGGAAATTTATGTTATTGAATAAAAGGACATTGATCCATGTGTAAAAAATGTTCTACCTGAATGAGATTAAATTGTGCTGATTATTTTAATGCATAACCAGGAATAAATAAGTAAACCACTGAGCAGGATAGTAGAACTTCTTACTGATGTTTTACAAGTATTTTTTTCTGTCGACCTTGTCTTTTTCATCTATAATACTTGCTAAAATGTCTCTTTTGCAAATATCTCCTTTAGCTTTGGTAATTGCAAATTATGCAAAACTGCTAAATATATAATTATTAAACTTCTTATGCGAAAGTATTTAAACATACTTTAAATCCAAAGAAGATTTTTTTCCAGTATTTTCTTGCAAACTTTGAAGATAAACCTTTTAAACAGCTCATGAATTGTGAGATTTCTCATCTCTATGGCTACATGCATGAACCCAGACATAATTGGCTGTTCTCTCCATAAAGTTGTATACCTATATATTATCTGATACACTGGTATTATCAGGAATAACCAGGAAAATATGAAAATTCCTCTCCATTCTATTGCGGACCACTAGTTGTAATTTGCATCTTTGCAGGGGACAGATATACTTTTTGTATTCTTTATAAGGTCAGTATATTTTCTTAAGACCCTGTTCAATGTTTTCTTCATAACCACGTGTGGTAAATGGTCAGAACTGTACAGCGTTGCTTTAAGACAGTGAAGAATTGATAAGGGTCGTTGAGAAAAATATGAACTGTGCCTCTTGCTTTTCTTGCACCTTGATGGAGCAAGGCCTAACAACTGAATGGTCTGGAGTGCAGCAGAAGTCTCATGGCCTGTTGTTGTTTCAGTGAGGCACAGAAGAACATCACACCTCTGTACTGACCAATAGCCACACTCCCTTCATTGGGAAAGACAACCCTTGTTATAAATCTTGTTCATTAAGGAGACAAGGATGCACTCAAAGACCCTCCAATGAAGCTCAGACACCCTTCACTGCTGCCTCAGTACATAGAGGAGGAGCAAAGTGTTTATTATACCTCTTTTGTCAGCTATAAATTCTGACCCAAAGTAACAATTACTCTCATTAAGCCCCATCAACATATTAACTTACACATCCCTTGGGATGCAACTGAAGGAAAGCTTGTGCCATGTAACCCATGTATGACCAAAGTCACCAAAACCCACCTATAACATGCGATTGTTCCATTCCCTTGGGATGGGTCAAAATTTATAATATAAAAAGGGTACTTTGGGGTGAAAAGGTTTATTGTCAGAATGGGACTCTCCTTCTCTCCCAAAGGGGCATCTTTAGGTGAGCTTTGTGCTTTCAACTGTGTTGAAGCACAGCTGGGAATATTAATTTATATCTACATAGCACTATTAGAGTCTTAGTACGTTTATCACTGGCAATCCTGAACCTGATTTAATGTGTCTTCAACAAACTGTGCTATTCATGTATCTGGATGGTGCAAAGTCTTATTAAATGTGACCAGAGATATAGTACCTGATTGATAAACTACACTATTTGTACATCTGTGCTCGTACAGGATCCTCTTTTGAACTCCACCAGAATGCTAGTGCTAAATTTGCTATAATCAGAAAACAGGACCAGTCACACCCAGCCCCTCTGATCTCTGAGGACCAAGGGGAATATAAGGGAGTTTATTTTCTGCTAAATTTCCATACCCTTTCCATACCCACAATAGCTGGTTAACCCACACATGGGTATTTCTCTTTAGATACTGCAGATATATGCTCCCTCTTAATTGCTATACAGTTCTGTACATCTGATTATCTTAATCACTATTCCACCAAATTACTTTGCAAAGTGTTCATCATCTCAGAAAGTCCTTTTCAACTTGTTTCCCTGGCATTACATAGAAAAGTGATTGCCTAGAAATGTCATGCATTTCATGCATTTTATGTGGAGTATGAAAGGTCTTTGCTTTGCCTTTTAGAACCAACTTTATCCTTCTTTTGTCGTGAATTTAACTGTGAAGAGGGAATTAGAAGTAGGACAAGATATCACAGGCTTTTGGTGAGAAAGATGTCAGGTGAGTTTTCTCTCTGCTGCATTCTCCTCCACATCCTCCCATAAGGGAACAGAAAATTCTCATTTGTCATGAGCTTGTGGGTGAAGACTTAGACTCACAACAGAAGAAAAAACCCACAAAATGCAACAAATAAAATCTTTCTTTAGATGGAAAACTTTCTCTCTTTTTTCCTCTTCCTGCAGAAAAAAAGTCAAGTAAAACCTTCCTAAAAACACTCAAACACTCTAGAAGAAAATCAAGCAAGGTACTGTTTTCCAAATCTCTCTACTTAGGACTCTATTGGTATAAAAGAAAAAATTTAAACTAATTTTAGATATTTACAGTTAACAGACAATTATGTTTGCTCAGTCCACATCCTTGTCAAGCTCACAGAAACCGAAATTCACTTAGATTTTAAAATGTCCTACTCTCTTTAATCTCTGCTTTTATCAGGTGACTCTTTTGCTACAGAATTTAATAAATGTCCAGGTAAGGGGGAGTTCAAATATGAGTTTAAAACTCTAGCCCATTCTAATTGTTAATTCTACATCTTAATGTTTTACAAAATCTAGGTTGAAAGGGTCATCTTTCCCACCATGACCAAGGACATCTTTCACTAGATCACATTGCTCGGAGCCTCCTCCAATCTGACTTTAAATATTTCCAGTGATAGTGCATCCACAGCTTCTCTGGGCAACCTGTTCCAGTGTCTCACCACACTGTAAAAAATTTTGATTTTACTGCCAATATAAACCTGCCCACTTTCAGTTTAAAAACATTGTATCTTGTTCTGTCACTACAGGCCCTGGTAAAAGTCTGTGTTTCTTATAACCCCCTTCAAGTATTGAACAGCCATAATAAGGTCTCCCCAGAGACTTCTCTTCTGCAGACTGAACAACCCAATTCTTTTAGCTTTTCCTCACAGGAGAAGGGTTCCAGTTCACAGATTTCATAACCCTCCTCTGTACCTACTCTAACATGTCCTTGTCTTGTGCTTGGAACCCCAGAGCTGGATGCAATACTCAAGGTGGGGTCTCATGAGAGCAGAATAGAAGGGGAGAATCACTTTCCTTGACCTGCTGGCCACAGTTCTTTTGATGCACCTCAGGATACAAAAGGCTTTCTGGGCTGCCAGAACACATCCATTTCACCCAGTTATTCCCAAACCCCTCTCTGCAGGGCTGCTCTCAATCCGTTCACCACCCAGTCTGTAACGATATTACAGGTTGTCCGGATCAATGTGCAGGGCTTTATATTTAACTTATTAAGCTTAATGGGCCCTCTCTTTTTGCAATCAGATAGTTTATCCACTTGTTAAGTTTGGGTCTGAAGTTGGCACATCTTTATAAACACTAACTAGAGATGTTTTATCTTGCAGTTGTTTGTTTTGGCTTCAGGTCTGATA
This sequence comes from Lepidothrix coronata, assembly GCF_001604755.1. Lineage (NCBI taxonomy): Eukaryota > Metazoa > Chordata > Aves > Passeriformes > Pipridae > Lepidothrix > Lepidothrix coronata. The sequence goes on along the minus strand of NW_016690342.1, from coordinate 300,154 downwards.
TTTTCAAGATATTTCTGGGTTGTGTGATTATTTTGATGCTAAGGTGGAGATTTTGAAAATCTGAGGGCTTTTAGGGAGATAAAAGAAGTTTGTTGCCAAAATTATAAAGGTACTCCTTTCTTCTGAAATCTTGTGGCCTAGTTAACTCCTACACAGGATGTATAGATAGCATAAACTTTAATCACAACATTCTCATCTCATTTTTATCACAAGCCATTGACAATGCCTGTGAAATATGTCTAGATCAGCTAAGAAAATGAAGCCAATAATGACTCATGATAGCTGTTGGCATGATGGTTTTCAGGGTTAAATCATGTCACACCTAGAGTTTTAAAATGGCTTAAAGAAATGGTTGAGTACAAAGCCATATTCTGTTAGAGATAAAATGTATGCATGCATTTTAGCATGTAAGACATTTTATGTAGTTATTTATTTTTTACTCAGCGCAAATACCTGACAGTCCACCTCTTTTGTGTAGCATATCTCCTATTGTATCTCAGAGATAACTGCACTTCTGGTGCATCAACTGTCTGTAAAGTCTGATAAGGAGGCTGATGTCAGTGCTAAAGGAGCCATTTTTCATGGCATTTTGAGACAGAAAGAAGACATGTTAGCTGTTCCACTGATGTAGACTTGCATGAATGGAAATTGCTTCTTTCTCTTGGACCAAGAAGCTAGTGGGCAGTCACTTTAACCCAGTCTTATGATAATTTACAACCCAAAGGAAAATGAGAGGAGATGGGAAGAGCTTGATTTATATACTCTGTGTGCTGTTTACAGAGATGGGCAACACAAGCAAATGCCAGGAAGAAAAGCTGTCTGTGCAGTCAGACCTGCACCATAACAGTGTTTGATAAGTACTGATTTGACTGGCTTCTCAGGAAAAGTGAAGGTTCTGGTAAACTGCTTCTGGCTATGTGCTACATACTAAAGTACCTTATTCATTATGCTATATACTAAAACACTATACTCAATATATTTTATACAATGTGTTCTTTAAGAAAACTACAGCAACAAGTCTTGATTATCTTAAAAAAACTTTTATCCCTGCAGTGAGAACAAAGGTTCCAAACCCACTCCTAATTAAAATACTTCTGATTCAGCTTTCAAAGTTAAGGTGGTGTAATTTTTTGCAGTTCCTGAAGTTCCAGAATCTGAAGTCAAACTAATTTTGAGAGGCATATTAATACTCAAATACAATGTAATTTCTGGAAAAATAACATATTCTCATATTGAGCATAAGTTATTGATATTTTTGAAATTCAGTCCTTGGACACATCAGATGAGTGGGATGCGAAGTGAACATTTTCTTTCTCCGTGATTAGTGTGTTATCTGGCAACATCAGTTTGAAATATTACTCTTGTGTTCATTTTTGTCTGGTCATTTGTTCCCCTGGATATTAAGCATGTGTAATGTATAACTTTGTCTGGTCATTTGTTCCCCTGGATATTAAGCATGTGTAATGTATAACTGGGGCCTCTGGTGGTCTAGTGGTTAGGGTGCAGGACTCTCACCGCTGCGACCCGGGTTCGACTCCCAGCCCCCCGGGCAGATGGAGCTCGTTAGCCTTGTAAGGCAATCCATCTAAGAGAAGGTCACTCTAAACAAACCTACGTTCTGGGGACCTCACTGCCACTGTCCAAGCTTGTTTGGCCCCGGCAGATGAACCTCAGGATTAAAGGGTGGGCTCAGTTCAGCGCACGCTGTGTCTCACCTAAAAAATCCACTGCGCAGGCTCGAAGGGTTAATGACCTTTCCCAAATCTTCGCTCGCGAAGACTGGCCATTATAATGTATAACTACAAACAGAAGAACAAATTGCTCAAAATGTGCTAAGTAGCTTTAAATTCTTCCTGCTCATAAAAGAAGCAGGTGAAATATCAAATCAGTTGTACTCCTCTCCCAGAAAAATGCTGTTGTCTATATGCACAAATTATCCAGAGGGAGAAGAAAAATGTAAGGGTTTAATTGCAGCAAAATTATAACAAGCTGAAATGTCTTGTCACTGCAAAAAGACTATCTAAGGGCTACATTAGGAAACATCAATATTTAAAGCTATTCTTCAGGACGTTTCAAAGAGTTCAAAGTTCAATGTGAAACATCTTTTTCTACTTAACGCATAAATATTTTAATATGTTGATATTTTGATCACAAACAGAAACACCTCAACTCACTGCAGGGAAATCAAGGGTAAATGTCTTTCCATACTGACTACACTGCCAAACTACTGGGTTTCTAGGAGATGCTTCAGGCATAGAAAAACTCACACCAGCTGCATTTATTTTCATTTCAGGATCTAATGTAACAATGGCTTTCAATAAATTTACTCTAAAAAGTCAGTATCTGCAAGTCTGTAGGAAAATTAACAAACCTAATAGGGGAAGGTCAAACATGAAACTATAAAGAAAATTAAATAGGCAAATAATCTTTTGAGCAATGAGATCCAACCACTTTGTTTCTTTGATTTATTCATTTACTTTCAAGTGTAATGATTGACTTTGCTATGGCAGATAGTTTGTGGCAACTTGGGACACAAAGCATCAGTCACAAAGCTTCTTTGTGTCCTATGTTGCCCTTCATCACTCTCTGTTACCCAGGAGGAAAGGGATGGTTGCGCCATCCATTTGACAATCTGATCTGTGGGCTTACTGTATGGATTTCTTCCTATCAGTTTCTTTGCAACATTCGTTCCAATAGCTGAAACATTGACAAGACATGTCTATAAACCCATTGTTTTTGTCACTGTCATTCAAGCTTATCCAGCTGTGGAAGGTGACACAGCCTACATCGGCATTGTAATTAGAAGGACCTGTTTGTGTAGTTTGATGTTAGAGAATTATGTTCAGTTGTTGGATAAGAGAATATTAGCTTTTACTTGCCTATATTCTGCACGTATAACTTCCTCTGGAAGAATAACCAACAATGAAATACAGGAGGAAAGGAACAGTATGTCAGGGGAGAGTCTGAGAATAGAGTGAAACACAAATTGAATAAAAGTTTCCCCAGTTTTGAGTAGGATAGATTTAATTTTCTTCTTGTTACCTGGTACAATGATGTGTTTTCAATTTAGTATGAGAATAATGTTGACAACCAACTGATATTTTGGTTTTTCCTAAGTAGTGCTTACCCTAAATCAAGAACTTTTCTGTTTCCCATGCCCTGCCAGTGAGCAGTGTTAAACTCCTGAATACCCGCAAGACATTGATGATATCACTGTTTGGGGCAATGCAGCAAAAGAAGTTTTAAGAAAGGGAATAAAATCGTCCAAATCGTTCTGAAAGCCAATTTTGTGATAAAACAAAGTAAGGTCAAGAGACCTGCAAAAGAGATTCAGTAATTATGAATAAAAAAGGCAAGATGAACATTATCAGATCCCAATAGATGTGATTAACAAAATAACAATGTCTCTAAAAACTAGAGGGAAAGAAACACCTAAGCTTTTTTAGGTGTTGCAGGTTTTTGGAAAATGCACATTTCAAATGACAGTTTGAATCTAAGCTCTGTCTATCAAGTCACCTGTAAGAAGAATGATTTCAAATGGGGCCCTGAGCAGTAACAAGCCTTTGAACAAATTGAACATGTGTTCATGCAGTAGCCCTTGGGCCAGTCAGGCCAGGACAAGATATGAAAAATGTGCTCTACACAGCAACTAGAGAGAATGGCTCTACCTGAAATTTCTGTCAGAAAGCACCAGTGGGAGACTCAAGACTGAACCTTTGGTTGTAAGAGTCGAGAATATAGAGGATCTGAAACCTTCTATACTCAAGCTAAAAAAGAGATCCTGGTGGCTTATAAAGAGGTTTGAGCTGTTTCAGAAGTGATTGGTACAGGAAGCACAGCTTTTCCTGGCACCCTGGTTGCCCACACTGGGATGGAAAATCAAAGGGAGGGTCTCCTCTACACCTCATGCAACTGATGCTACATGGAGTAAGTGGGTTGCACCAAACACAAAACGAGCTCAGATAGGGAACCCCAGTTGTCCAGGAGTCTTGAAAGTGATCATGGGCTGTCCAGAAGACAATCTGGTATGTAATCAGAGGAGGAGGTGACGTGTGCTAAAGAGGCCTCACTGAATAATAATTTACCAGAAAGTGAGAAGCAATATGCCTTAAGTCCTACCATATTGTAGGAAAGCATTAGAGATAAGAAGCAGCTGCATGGAGTCCCCTAAAACAAGTTGTGCAAACTGCTGAAGGAGAAGGTGAACTTAGTCAGTTTGCAAGGATGAAAGCCATCCATCTGGCTTTAGACATTGCTGAACAGGAAAAATGGCCAATACTGTATCTCCTTGCTGATTAATGGATGGTGGCAAATGCTCTTTGGGAGTTGTTGCAACAATGGAAGCAGAATAACTGGCAGCACATAGGTAAATCTACCAGGGCTGCTGAATGATGGCAAATTATTACTGGCTGGGTGGCGAACCCAGTTGTAAATGTACATCACATAGATGCTCATGTACCCAAGAGCTGGAGAACATTAGAATAAAAAAGTGGATCACATTACTAAGGTTGAAGTGGCTCGAGTGGATTTGGGTTAGAAACATAAGGGTAAAGTATTGCTAGTTCAATGTGCCCATAAACCTTGGGCCATCAAGGAAGAGATATAACATATAAATGGGTTTGTGATCAAGAGATGGACTTAACCATGGACATTATTGCACAGGTTATCCATGAATGTGAAACATATGCTGCAATTAAGCAATTCAAATTATTAAAACCTCTCTGGTTTGAAGGATTGGGTTTAAAATATAGCATAAATCTACAACATCTTGCCTTTGGATAATATGGGAAAAATTGTAAATGCCATCTAGGATGTAGAGATAGAATAATGAGGCCAGCAACATAGAGCAGTTTCCTACAGCCTTATAGAGGCATTAGTGCTACAGCTTTTTATGCTTATGGTCACCACACTTGGAGAAAGATTTGGAATGGTTGGTGTGAGAACAGCAGTGAGAATAAAGAGTGATCTAAAAAATATGATTCAAGATGGAGTGATGAATACATTGTATCTCCCTCATCTAGAGCAGAGAGAAAATTGGAAGGGACATTTGCGTTCAAGTATGAAAAGAAAGTATAAAAATAAAGACACTTTCATCATTTACTATGCTCATTCTGTGGAGGATAAGAGGTAGCAGGCTCAAATTAGAGCATAAATAAAGAAGGTAAGCATGAGGAAAATATTTTCACCTCTGAAATGGATTGTGTGTGATGCTTTCTTACTTCAGTTATTGAGTAGTTTTAAAAATAGTGTGAGAAAAAATGTCCTTCAATAATGATTGAGATAGCCTTGGGCAAAAAGATGGTTTAGGTGACATCTGGACAGCCCATCCAGTCTTTTTTTTTGTGTGACTTTTATGGCCTGGAAATTCAGAATTAAACTCATGGTCTGTTCTTTTTACTTGTCTGCACTATTAATGCTCTGTGGGTGCTGTCTTCCATGGTTTGAAGTGTCCTGTGTTTGGTCAGAGTAAACCCTTAATATTATACAGTTTACATTTGATCAGTATCAACAAAGAAATTTTTGCAAGTAGTTGGCTAGATTATCATCAATATGTAGTCCAGTGGAATACCTGGAGGATTTATTCAGGATAGAAATAACATTTGGCAGATTTAGTGGGATTTCCCTGGGATACAGGTAGATATTTGACATCTCCCCATAGGTAATGGAACTACTCTCGACAAGATGTTTACCACCAATTCTCTAGATGATTGCTTCAGCTCAGCAGAGAAGTTTAGAAAAATAAATTTTATCCCTCTTCCAAAAAATCCCCCAAACCTCCTCCTTTATATTTATCTATTCGGTTTTGAGCCTGCTTTCTCTATTTTATCACCTTGCAAAGACAAGTGGCTACATCACTTTTATCCTATCCAAGCGGGTTATTATGGGATGTGCTACTGAAGGGCTCTATAAATAATTAACCACAGCTGTGCCACTGCATGCTAGGATGGAAGCTCATTCTTGTCAACTCAGGAGAAAAAGCAAAGCTATGGAAAGTAATGCATGTGCCTACTTGAAAATATTGGAGAAAGTAAGAGCTTGTATCTTAATAGGAAAATTCGCTTTAGGTTAAAATCCTTTCAGATATCAGTTCAGATATGTCAGTATCGCTGTAAATAAGAAAAGCAATTGCGTTCACTGTCATGTGTGGCAGTTATGAATTCCACCTGAGAACAGCAGAAATACAAAGAATTACCAAGCTATCCACTGCAGTCAGTGGAGCTTCTCTCATTAGTCTACCCAGAGAGTATCACCTTATGTGATGTCCTGCTTGTTAGCAGCAGTGAAAATGGGGCTTGAAAAGAAATGAAATATCAAGATTTACTATTTTACAGATGTCACTGCACACTTTTCTCATGTATTTAACATATTTTGAAAGTTTCACCCTGAGGAGGGAAAAAGGACAAACGTTCTTGTGGTCATGGATGTTATCAGACGTATTCAACAGCATGAATTATGCAAACTGGTTCTTTCACCCTTACTTGAATCTTCAAAATTTGGGTTTGATTGGGTTCAGCTCATGCTGTATATGGGAGATGAGTTGTTCTTATAAAACATCACTTTTTTTAATGATCAGAATTTAGCTCACTGAAGATCCCTAAAGGATGCGATTTTGAGTGTTTGCATTTAGATTTGTTTTCAGTTGCTATAAGAGACTCAATACTGTTGACATTGTCTGTGTTATGCTGTGGATGCTAATTTGATTTAATACCACCAAACTCAGAAGCAATTAATTCTCATGATTATTTGAGTAATGGAATTATATGAATATAATGAAAATATACTGAGAAACTCTGGAAACCTGAGTAGCCATTACCAGTTAAATGTATGTCATTGTGGCAGTAACCATCTGGATTTCCCTGGTTACCCCTGTATGGTTTGACTAAGTGTTCTAGAGAGACTAATATCCTTGATTAGTTTGGAAGTGCAGATAATTAATTACCCTCCAGGAGCCAGAAAATGTTTTAGATCTTTTAATAGCTCTCATAAAAAGAAGAATGAAATTAGAGGCCACCATGAAAACATTGAATATGTGACCAGCATACTGCTAAAAAGTTTTCAGAATTATTGACAGGAAATATTAACTGGAGTAAGTTTCATTTTCATGGAGTGCATGCATGAAAAGATGCCACTGATCGTGCTTGAACGTTGCAAGATGAAGTTGTTTTCCACAAAAGAATGCCAAGAAACCTCACAAATATAGAAAATTATTATCTAAAAAGTTATTTGCATTTTGTTTACATAACATGGTGAGCGTCTCCAATGTCTAATTTGATAAGATATTTGATTTTGTTTTGTTCTACTTAAACTGGGATTTGCTCCATCTTTCACTGTAGCTATGCAGTTTTTCCTTAAGCTAGGTGAAAGCTCCTTGAAGATAATGTATCTCATAAACTTACCTTTCCTTCAGAATTTATGAATTTTCCTAGTAATGAGATGCAGAAAGAAATTGCTCCAGGTTTTGAGAGCTCTGTGCAGGACAGATATGTGGTAATGTCAGGCAGCCTTATGTGACCTTCCTGGTTCTTTATTCCCTAGAAGAAGCATGAAGGGAAAAATCAAAGAGGAGTGTGAGATGTTGTTGTGTAGGGAAAAAGCAAATAGGACTGGTTGCCTGAATTAATCCATGTGAGAATGAGGAAGCATGCTGCTGGTTGGTCAGTCCATGAGAATCTGAATTAGCTTCTGACAAAGATTCTAGATTGGTATGACCTCTATTCAGAGATGGACTTATAGAGCTAGGCATTAAAATCTACTTTAATGATCAGTAGAAGGAAATTTTTAGAGACTGGACTAGTGAAGATGCTATATCATTTCTGTCAGCTTCCCTCCCTATGGCTGCTCTTCCATCTCACTCTTTTGCCTTGTAGTTACCATAAAGAAGTCCCTTTTTTAACCCTTAAGTCTTTTTATGCAATGTATTGGAGAAGATGGGGGATAGTGGGAAACAGGGAAAAGATGTTCTCAGGCAAGGGTATATAAAAGGTGCACCACGGATGAGATGGATAAGGACAACAAAGTGTCCTCACAGTTTTAGACAATTCTTTTCTGCTTTTGGCATGCCCATTGAGTCTGTGCATGATACTAGTAGTCATCTCTTAGTTCTTCTCTGTGTGTTGTCAAAAAACCTTAAGTGCTTCCAAAATAGAGGCATCTCCATGAACCATGGTGGTTCATGTTGCTGTACAAAATAGCCAGAGAACTAGTAGGAAACTGGAACAAAATGGCTCTAAACAACCACAAAAGGAACCAGGATATTTCAGAAGATAAGGGAAAGCAGGTTTTGGAAATCTTAACTGAATTTAGAGTGCCCCTGTGGTACCACCATGGAATTTCTGAGAAGAGCAAAAGTTTATTTCTTTTATGTGCGATGTCATGTTTGCTCCCACCTTCCTAACTGTAAGCACATGTCCTTGTCTATAGTGCTGAAACAGAAGAGACTGGGAGAACTCACTGCATGGTCTTAAATATTGTGCAATGTGGTGGATACACAGAACATGGAAGTTGTTTAAATAAATTACTCCAGGCTTATAAACAGATGAATAAATTCCCTTAGGGCTTTCTGGAGGCTGCATCTGTGTATTTTGCCACGAACTCACTACAGTTGTACCATTTTTTGAGACAAAAATATGTATGCACGATGGATTTGCGTTGCAGCTAAAAGGAAAAAAAAATTATCGTTTGCTTATAATCTTGTAGTCCCAGGATTGTTTAACTTCTAGACTATACTGAGTTCAGGCTGCTAGAGAGTACATGATGTCTTCTTACATGAAGATCTATGTTTATGAGGCCCAATTAATTGTTAACTGAGAAAGTGGAATTCCTCCCGTTGACTTAAATGGCATTATGTTCATGGGCCAAAATGAAGAGTCCAGGAGTAAGTGATATCATGGAGAAGCAAGGAAGTAGGGAAAATTCCTAAGGTGTTTTCATGTGAAAGTAACTATAGCCAAAGAGGAAGGAAAGAGAATGGATTGCTGTCAGGAATGCTGTCAATCAGGATGTGTTACAAATAGTAATACAATTCACAGGAAGAGCCAAACAGCTGACATTTAGACTGCATAGTTAACCAGTGTGCATAAAACCTTAACTCAGGACAGATATCCACTCCAGTAACTGGTAGGCACGCGATCATTTTTCAAAGAAAACAATGTAACATCAGAGATCCTTTTTCCTGTCTTCTGCTAGTGAGTGCTGCTCTGAGAATGGCAGGCAAGCAGTCTTTCAAAGTCATTTATATGTCAGCTATGAATTGAATGAGGCAAAACTGCGAAATGAATTGAAACTTGTTTTGCAGCTGATCAGTCTTTCATTCATCATCTTCCCCTTTGGGATAAAAGGCATAGAGTGAAATAGCAAAGGAAGGAAAATTTAAAAAATTCTAAGCAGAGAGTCTACCCTGGCTTGTGACAGCTTTCAGCTCTCATTTTTTGGCCCGGTTGGTGGAAGCATCACTGGGACCACTCATAATCCAGCAATGCTGTAGGAAGGCAATTTTAGAAATAGGGTGCTTGCAATTATTTTATATCTGAAGAAGAAGAAAAAAATGTCCCTGCAGCTTAAAGCAAATGAAAATTAGCGTAGGGCTGACATTCTATGAATGAATTAGAATGTTCTTTTGCATCGTATTTTAGATGTGAAACTAAAGTGTGTGAGACCTTGTGTTATACTCTTAGGCCTGAGATTACCTGATGTCATAAAACATGATGACACAAATATTGCTCATTTATGTCACTATAAAGTTAAGTTTATGGTGGTACAATCAGTACTACCATTTATGCTATCTAAGCTCAGCATTACTAATTGTATCACTATAAAGCTATTTTATAGTCATATAAACAGTACAGATAATGCTGTCAGGCATCAGTATAAATGTTGCAAATAAACCTACAAACACTTCATCCAGATATTTTTTATAGTGCTAATATGCAGACATTAGGGGCAAGCTCACCATTGTAATCTGTGATACTGTGGCCAGTTATGAGCCAAGAATGAGACAAAGAAGTGTCCTTGCACTTTCCTCTGCCTGAAATATTTATTACCACATTTGCTTTTCATAAATGTCCGACTATTGCATCTTTAACTGGGGATGTGCAGCAAGTACATCTTTAAGTGCATGTCACACTTTGAGGGCCTGGAACCAGAAGTTCAGTTCCTGGGTGAGGGGTTGGTATAATTCTGTAGCTCCTCTTTTTCCAGGAAAACATAGTGGAAGTCTAGATGGAAAAGTAATCTTTTCTACTAGACAGTACAATCATTGTTATTTTTATTGCATCCTGAGCATAGCAGAAAGGAAAAAATCAAAGAACTTCTCTCAGAGAATTAGTATTGTGTCCTGTTGCCAGATTCATTTCTCATCTATTGCCTCTAATAAGTTTCCTGGGTGGAAGAATACCTTAGATCTGTAATAGAAGAATAAAAGGAAAAACCTTGTCTCTCATACACTTTTACTGCTAATTTGCAAGTCTTAGTCATAAAACTGAAAGTATCCAAAGACCATATGATAGTTTTATGTATCCAGCAGCAAAGACAGTGAGAGAATGCAGGGGTGCACATGGCTTTAGGGCTATTAAGCTAAAAAATGGATGATACAGTTCACATGCAATGTGATCACATAACCTTTTTTTCTGTAAAACATCAGGATTAATAAGATTGTATGAAAACAAGCAAACAAACAAACAAACAGAGACTAATATAGGGAAGTCTGCTGCAGACTTCCTGTATCTGTCTGCTACAGATTTCCTGCAAGGTTTATTAACCTTTCAGGAAATCCAGAGTTCAGATGTTTTAAGTTCAGTGACATAATGAGGAGAAACACCAAGTTTCTTCACCAGGATTCACAGACAAGTATCTGTCTTTTGAGAGCCTTTACTCAGTTTCTCCCAGAGGCTTAACAGTGCTGCAAGGCCAAATCAAGGGGAACACTGTTCTCAATGCCATGTTGTAGATGGACATTGATTTAGTGCAGTGAGGACAGATTGACACTCATATTATGATATTCCATTGCTGTTGGTTCTGACTAGCAGGAGGAAGAGCACTTTGAACCAGGGAAAGAAGTGCTCTGAGACCCCAAGACAGGTGAGGAGACTCAGAACTGATTGTCTCTTGTCATGGACTGTGCTGAGAAGTTGGAGTAGCAGCTTAGATGAGAAGCTTAATTTTTTATATGGCTAAAATTAGGGAGAATATATTTTTCCTTGCGTCTGAATGGTTAAAAAATCACACAAGTAACACCCAGCAGGCACTTGCAGCATTGGTCCTCCTTCAGCCCAACATTGTGATGCACACCAGCCTGGGGAAGAGGAACTTCCCAGCACTGAGGGGACACTTGGATAGAAAGGAAAAAGCTGTTCCGACTCCAACTTCTTCAGGTGACAGTACAACCCCCCTTCACTTGGGCAATGTAATTGAATTCTCAAATTTTGTTTTAGAAGACTGAGAAATTCAAGCACTGCTGTTGGTTTTCCTGTCTGCAGTTCTGTCCTGGACCGCCAGGTCCTTTTTCAAACTCCTATGAAAGATTGTAAAGGGCTTTTCAAATGGATACCTAAGAGGCACTGCAGAGATAAAAAAGAGATCTCTCCATTCAGTATCACTTCTGTTTGATAGTTTTCATAAAAAGTGAGATGATAAAATGACTTTTTTTAAACTCTCTCTAGTATACTGGTTTTGGTTTCTGCTTTAGAGCAGAAATTCTGCGTAGTGTTCAAATTGGAGAATTTAAAATTTTATAAAGCATACCCTGCATAAAAGAGGAGCTCCTAGAGTCAAACCTGTAAAGGGTAAGGGCAGAAAGCTTAAGATCTCCAGACCCAAGACTTTGAAACAGTGAAATACAATGTATTAACCTCCTACTCCAATTTTCACCAAGAGGGAAATGTCTGTTACTGCACAATGATTAAATTGCTTAAAGGAACCAGACGTCTGAGACTGCCATGGGAAATCTGTGGTCCAGCTGGTGAGGGAAACCTGTCTGACTGTGTGAGTGTAGGCTGTGCAGTGAGTCAAGGGGGGCACCCATCAGCTCAATGCAGGCACCTGCTGTGAAGGGGCTTCAGTCTCAGCAGTTAAAGTCTCTGGTGAGAATGTGACTTGCAGAGTGGCCCCTGGATGGTCAAACAGGAAAGTTTCCTTAAATACCTTAAGACATCAAAATAGTGCGTTGAAGACCTAGAGTTGAAAGCTAGAATGAAATAAGCAGGTTTGATAACATTGGATGATTATAGGATATCAGAGGGCACAGGACAATTTGTGCACTGTGAATCCAGATTTATCTCTACCTTGTTTTTTTAGTCGGATGTGTATATCTACTCTGCACTAATGATTTTATAGAATCATAGAATCAGCTGGGTTGAAAAGGACCTCAGAGATCATCAAGTCCAACCCTTGATCCAACACCACCATGGTTACTAGACCGTGGCACTAAGTGTCACATCCAGTCTCATCTTAAAAACCTCCAGGGACGGAGAATCCACCACTTCCCTGGGCAACCCATTCCAATGCCTGATTACCCTCTCTGTAAAGAAATTCTTCCTAATATCTAACCCAAACATCCCCTGGGAGAGCTTAAGACCATGCCCTCTTGTCTTACTGAGAGCTCCCGGGGGGAAAAGACCAACCCTCATCTGGCTACAACCTCCTTTCAGGGAGTTGGAGAGAGTGATGAGGTCTCCCCTGAGCCTCCTCTTCTCCAGGCCAAACAACCTCAGCTCTCTCAGCCTCTCCTCATAGGACTTGTGCTCCAGTCCCTTCACCAGCCTTGTTGCTCTTCTCTGGACCTGCTCCAGCACCTCAATATCCTTCCTGAACTGAGGGGCCCAGAACTGGACACAGCACTCCAGGTGTGGCCTCACCAGTGCTGAGTACAGGGGAAGAATCACTTCCCTGGTCCTGCTGGCCACACTGTTCCTGATCCAGGCCAGGATGCCATTGGCCTTCTTGGCCACCTGGGCACACTGCTGGCTGTCATCACTAGTGACCGGCCACCAACTGGATGCAGCACCGTTCCCCACCACTCTCTAGGCCTGGCCCTCCAGCCAGTTCTTAACCCAGCACAGAGTGCCCCTGTCCAGCTTTTTCAGGAGGATGTTGTGGGAGACGGCGCCAAAGTCTTTGCTGAAGTTCAGATAGACCAAATCTACAACCTTCCCCTCGTCCAGCAGGTGGGTCACCTGATCATAAAAGGAGATCAAGTTGGTCAGACAGGATCTGCCCTTCCTAAAGCTGTGCTGTCTGGGTCTGATCCCTTGTCCATCCTGTAGGTGCTGTGTGATTGCACTTAGGATGAACTGCTCCATAACCTTGCCAGGCACTGAGGTCAGGCTGATGGGCCTGTAGTTTCCCGGGTCCTCCTTCCGGCCCTTTTTGTGGATGGGCATCACATTCACCAACTTCCAATCATCTGGGACCTCCCCAGTGAGCCAGGACTGTCGGTAGATGATGGAGAGCGGCTTGGCGAGCTCTTCTGCCAGCTCCCTCATCACCCTTGGGTGGATCCCATCTGGTCCCATAGACTTGTGGGGATCCAAGTGGCTCAGCAGGTCGCTGTTTCCTCCTGGATTACAGGAGGGCTACTCAGATTCTTATCTCTTTCTACAAGATCCAGAAGCAAATTGTCCTCAGGACAACCTGTCTTACTGTTGAAAACTGAGGCAAAGAAGGTGTTAAACACCTCAACCTTTTCCTCATCTTTGATAACTATATTCCCACCCATGTCCAATAAAGAATGGAGATTTTCCTTGCCCCTCCTTTTGCTACTGATGTATCTGTAGAAGGACTTTTTGTTATCCTTCACAGAAGTGGCAAGATTAAGTTCAAGTTGTGCCTTCGTCTCTCTAATTTTCTTTCTACAAGACCTGGCTATATTCCTGAACTCTTCCTGAGTAGCCAGCCTTTTTTTTCCATAATTGTTAGGCTCTCTTTTTTATCCTAATTTCCTTCAAAATCTCCCTGTTCAGCCAGACTTGTTGTCTTCCCTGCCAGCTTGCCTTTTGGCAGACTGGGACAGCCTGCTCCTGTGCTTTCAAGATTTCCTTCTTGAAGCACGTCCATCCCTCCTGGACCCCTTTGTTTTCAAGGGTTGTTTCCCAGGGTACACTCTGAACTAGTCTTCTGAATCAGCTGAAATCTGCCCTCTGGAAGTCCAGCACAGAGGTTTTATTGATGGCCCTCCTTGCATCCCTGAGTATTGAAAACTCTATTATTTCATGGTCACTGTGCCCCAGACGGCCTCTGACCACCACATCTCCCACCAGCCCTTCTCTGTTTGAGAACAGAAGGTCTAGAAGGGCCCCACCCCTGGAAGGCTCATTTACCAGCTGGAGCAGGAAATTATCCTCTCTGCACTCTAGGAATCTCAAAGCAGTGAACAACCCCTCCTACTCCAGCAAAGAAAGGGGAGCAGAAAATATCAGCTTGGCATTCCTTTCTCTGTCTCAACTGAATTATTTTCCAAATTGTCAGGAAATACAAGGCCGATGGCCTTGACCTCACAATGCCACAGAGAAAAGTCAGGTCCTTTCTCTTGCATGGTCAGCTCTAGGCTGACTGTTTACCTTTCTGCCTTGGGGATCAGCCATGATATAGGCACCGGAGACATTCAGCACAGCACATTTAATCTTTCTTGCTGACTCAACTGCTTTGGTTGCCTCCTGCTGTTCCATTATTCTCCTCCTCTATGTACTTATTGATTATAGTGATACTTGACCCACTTTCCAGCACTCTCTTACTCTCTACATCTTCATTTTTCTCTTGTTCGCTCACTGTCTCAGTTGTTTTACTCTGTCTTTGTTAGCAGTGTTGCTGGGGGATATTTTGCCAGTGTAGCTGCTCCCCAGAGCCAAGTGTTGGGTTGTGTCTAATTACTCTTTTAATGCACTGTGTTGAATCAGTTTTCTTTCCCAGGCACTCTGTGCAATAAGAAATAGTTCACAACAGCAGCTGAGCTACTTCACAGAAAGCAGGAAAGGTGAAGTCAGGAGATGACTTTACTCAGCATAATCGAAGAAACAAGCAGGGGCAGATACAGACATACGGGTTTGGGGCTCTGCAGCACATGGTCTAAAGACATATTTTGCAAAGTCTAGTTTCAAGAGGATTCACATGGGATAGCTCCTTCTCAGTTTTTCATTACAGCTCTTTCATATTAGGACTAGTGTTTGCCATTCACATTAACTCTGCACCTCCTACGCTTCAGGAGTGAAGGAAATAGGTAAGAAAAAACATCAAAAGCAATCAAAAAGTAAAAGTAATGGATTAAGTTAGTGAATTAACTGGACAAATGAGACTATAGTCTATTCTTAAGAGTAACATGCTGCAGGGGTACTGGGCAGGTTATACATGAGACCTGCAACCCTCTTTGTTGAGGTGGGGAAGGACATGAGGTTTTAAGGGATAGTCAGGGATTTAAGGAGATTTTTCAAGCTTGTTTAGTGTGGCACTGCAGATAATTTCTATTTTGTTGAAAGAGAAAGTGAACTAAATATTTCTTTCTTCTTTTTTTTTTTTTTTTTTGTAGGCCTACATGAACTGTGAAAGATGTCTGTTCTTTTCTCATTGATGTGAAGTTCATGGTGCCTCAGTTTTTCTCCAGGTAAATTTGAAGGACCTTTAAAATTCTCTACTTTTTTTTGTACTAGCTGAGATACATCTCAGTATACTTTTCTGCCTACTAATCCTGGATATAAATGTCTGTGACCACTTTCTGTGATTCTAACATTTCTCTGTCACTTGGTGATTGCATTAGTACAATTCCACAGTCTCTCCTGCCTAAGAAGGGAACATATAGATCTTGTTCATCAGGCAGCAGACACCTTGCATATGAGGCATGACACTTCTAGAATGGTTGCCTTTTTCACCATCTAGAGAAGGCTGTTTTACCTTTATATCAGTGAGTTCATGAGCATGTCAGTCTTTTTTTCTGTGCCAAACTGAGTAAGGACAGCTATGGAAATCTGCATGGATTGTTATCAACTGGCTTACAAACCATGTGAATATGTAATATCTAATATATAAATAATGTACAGAGTGTGACCCCAGCTTATTTTCAGAAATACTGTTTTGCAGAAGTTTGGAACTGTAAGAAGACATAAAAACAAAACTTCCACTACTGATCAGAACAGCAAGGGCTGGGGAAGAGACCAGCACATACAGCCCCAGATAGTGGTGTGCGAAAATAATCCTAGGGTAAACTGAGGGAAGCCATACCAGCCACAGCAAATGAAAATGGTTTCACTGATTAAAATTTTCTAAAATTATCCTATGTCACTCTCAATGTAGTGCCTGAGCACTTTCCAAATTAAACAAAGGTTATAGCTAAACTTGCAGGTTTTCAGGAACTGTCTGCCTCCTCTCTCTATGAACTCTTTGGAATATTTCAGAAAAACACTGGGTTATTTTTTCACATAATTTGTCCTGATTCAGCTGGATAGCTCTACCAAGAGTTAGTGCAATCTAAAATAACTGAATTAGACTAGATCACTGGAGCACATGGAAACTTCCATTATGTCAAAAAGCATCATCTTCTTTGACAGTCTACTGTGTCTTTGGCTGCCACTGCTGGTCACTGATAGAATCAAAGACAAAATACCAGACTGGATGCATCCTTGCTCTGATCCAGTCCAGTTAGGCTTATGCAAGAAAGCAAAGAGTAGAGAATATGAAAAAAGGCAACCACTGAAGCAGACAACCTAGGGAGACTCTGTATTCTCTTTCTAAAGACCTCCAGTGACACGCATCATTCAGGAATCATGCAAATATGGTTCTGATACTGAAGAGCAGAAACAAACTTCTTAACACCAACTTATAGCTGTTAAAAAGGGCATTCTTCTTTATTCAAAACTGGACGTTCGGAGGAGAGCTCCCCTTAATCGAACGTGCCAAATAACAGATGGACAGGGCCTTTTTTTACACAGACTGTTCACATACTCATTCGAGATTCTCACTTACTTAATACATATTCATTAGTTTGTTTTATATAGTCACAGCCCTATTGGAAGTCCTTCTTTGGTCCTTCTGGGTCTTCTCCATCATCTTGACCTCAGTTCTTAAGCACGCACAACATCATTGTGTTCCACCACCAGAAACTGTTACATTTGTTCTTTATTTTTTCTTGGTTGGATACACAAAGCTTAGCTTACGTCCTCTTTGTTTGAGTACATCCTTATCTCATTCTCCAGGACTTCTCTAAGATTATATTTTTCCCTATTTGAGCATTCTGGGACACTGTGAGTAAAGTTTCTGTTTCTCCTAACAGTTCCATCTGCCTGGGGAAAGATGAGTTGATTTTTGGAAGTCACTTCAAGCCTTCCAAAGGAAAATAAACCATACTTACCGCTCCACAGAAATGTCCATTTTTGGGGGACATTTTCAGATATAAAGTCATCTAACTGCACCATTAGGCTGTCTACTTTCTTTACCTCAAGATCATCATAACATTTGCTTGTTTCAAATGTTGATGGTAGCTTGTTGCCTTGAAGAAATGGTTTTTGCTGAGCAGAAAAAGTCTTCTAGAAAATGATTGTACAGCTTAAACTGTAATTGATACAGCAGCAAGATTTTGTGTAACCTGCTGAACTCTGGAGCTTCTGGCCAGCATATGAGACTGTGGCAGCAGATATGCTGGGCCCTGGATCTGGGAAGGATGTTTATAGCCCTGCTAGTAAAAATGGAGGAAGCAAGAGCATGTGTGTATGTCCCAAGGAGAGCAGCTTAAGTAGCACCATGTCAGCTGTACTCAGCCTGCACAACAAAGTCAATAGTTCAGTAATGTTCTTGTGACATCAGTAGCACCAGTTGAAACACAGCCAACCAGCCAACTGAGAGCTAAAGATTAGTACAGGGGATACAATCATTCGAGCACCACTTAGCACAAATGAGAACCAATTATTCTTTCAGTACTTCTGTGGAATACATATGAAAAATTAAATCCTTGCCTTGCGGAAATCAGTGAGAGTTTTATTTCTGAGCTTTACTGAAGCCTGATTTCAACTTAAAAATACAAATCTTTGTCTCTGTTTTGTAAATGATTTGCAAATACATGCCAGAAGTTGGGCTTGAGTATTGGGTTCTATCCTAGAGATGGTTAGACTTCTCTAAATTTTACATAAAATTTAGAACTCCTATATAGTTTTGTTCATTTGCCTTTAAAGGCAGTTCTTTATTGCAACTTACTTGTGTTTTCTTTTGAAGCTTATTATAAACCCACAGGTGAGATTTAAGGCTTAAATATTCAGGTATCAAGTACATAGAATCAATTCTTTTTGACTTTCTCCCCCAGACATAGTAGTAAGATGCTGATAAGGGGGAAAGAAAAGTACTTGTTTGAGTTGTGATGTACTGATTTTAACTTGAAAATAGGAAATAATCAGACTTCCAGTAAGAGGGAAAGGAATGGTATCTGAAAAAGAGAAACATATGCACTAAGGAAAATGTCCTCTGGGATTTCATCATGATCAGTTGTTAACTTTAACAAGCTAACGGACTACCCGTTGCACAAATTAATATTTTCTAGTGCAAATTGGAAGGACCTTTTAAGGAATTTTGCAAATGATAGATGCTTCATTGTCTGTTTCCTTGTCAGTTCAGAGATTGGTACTATGACTGTTTCTGAGGCATCAAATTTCTAACCTTTTGGTCACGACTCATCTGCTCACATTCAAAAGCATTTTTAAAAGACAGCTACAGAAATGTGTGAATATTTTTACCTGGATCTCAAATTCAAAAGACTGAAGAAATTTCAACACTAGTGGTGAAAAAAAAGCTGGCATTTGCTTTCCCATCACTGGGGGAAAATCCCATATCTGATTATGTGCACTTTTATGTGTGCCTCTGTGTTTATTTGCCTCTCCCAAAGGCTTTTATATAATACCACACTTCATATTTTCATATTCAGGAAGCTACTTCTTTGATTTGGTACCTCTACAAGTTAATTTTCCTCTGTCTAAAACTGAAGGAATTGGGAATTTATAGAATCATAGAATGAACTTGGTTGGACAAGACCTTAAAGACCATTTAATTCCAGTGAGAATACGGACTGTTAAAAAGGCAGTGTGTATTTGATCATGAGGACAGGAGAACATGTGATAATGTGAGTGAGTCTGTGTGCAAAAAAACATCTCTCTCTGAGGATCATTGTAACATGGACAGTATTGGGAGAATAGGTTAAAAACGCAGAAGACTCGTGAGGAGGATAGATTGCAAATTACTCAGATGACCTTGCAGCTGGGAACAATTCATGATAAACCTGTGTGAACAGCAGTCCAGTGATCCTCTAGCATGGACTGAGTTTAACAGTGCCTGTGTCTCTGTATGTCTGCCCAGATGTCGCTTTGGGGACCCTCTAGTTAGCAAATTAGTGGAAATAAATTTACTCTTTGCATTCTAGCCATGACACTGTGGCTGTTCTGGTTGCCTGCATGTGTTGACTCACACAGCCAGAGAGATGGTTCAGGAGTGGGCATTTTTCGTAAAATGGACAACATACCCATTCCATTGTCTTGTACATACCTGGCTTTCCAAATACTAACTGCTCACTGCAACACACATAATGTGTGAGCCAAATGAATCCATAGAAATGCCTTCCAAGGCTGGAAATAAAGATTTCACCGGTGAAATACAAGGCATTTCCTGGTCTGCTCAAGACAGCAGGGCTGCTTTTGTAAGATTATCTGAATTTTCCCCTTGCTATATTTAAAACAATGCAGCAGCAATATGAGACAGTAAACTTTAGAAAGGTGATGCTGCCTTTCACATCCTGGAACTAGAATCATTCCTTTCCATGCCAAATCCCCAAGGTCAGAGCATTTGATCACTGTTGAGAAGAGTTTTCTTAAGCTCCAGTAGCATCAGTCATTGTGCTGCTCTACTTTTCTATTTCTGTGTTCCATTGATTTCCATTGATTCGAGTTACAGCAATGCAAAACTGGGCTAAAGCAGGAGGTAATAAAGCTGCTTGCAAGGAAACTTCCTTAATTATAGAAAATAATATTTTTGCCTGAATCTTAAGGTAAACTTTCCGCTTTTTTTTCAAATCTTCTATCTAAGACATGTTGCATCCTCACCCTTTACATTTAAGCATTTTAACTTTTTTTTTTTTGTGTTATTTCTTTTCTTCTGCAAGCTTATAGGAGAGACCTTATTTCTCTGTACAACTACCTCAAAGGAGGTTGTAGCAGGGTGGCTGTCAGTCTTTTTTCCCAGGTAACGTTATAGACTGAGTGTAAAAGGCTTTCAGTTGTGTCAGGGGAAGTTTAGATTAGATAATATTAAACATTTCTTCACTGAAAGGGCTGTCAAGCACTGGAACAGGCCCCCAGGGAAGAGGTTGAGTCACCACCCCTGGAGGTATTTAAAAGACATAGACATGGCACTCAGGGACATGGTTTTCAGTGGACTTAGCAGTGTTCCATTTGCAATTTGCTTCAATAATCTTAAAGGCCTTTTCCAACCTAGATGGTTCTATGTTTCTATGACAGTTGTATAAAAGTGATTATTTGGAGCTTTAGAGCAGCTATGCTTCCAGTTCCTCCTGGACAAGCAACAGGAAATGGGAAGTACTAGCATTTCCTTGGTAATCAGCATACTTCGGTCTGACTTCTTCACGAGCATCTCCTAGTTCAGTAGTTATGTCAGCGGCATCTGAGATGGAAAGTCCTTTGCTGACAAGGTCTTTAAAATTTTAATGTATTGTTTAAGAAGCAATAGGGGAGTATTTAGAGCAGCTTTCTGAGGTTGAGTGTTCAGCAGAGTTAAGAATGGAAGTGCATCCCTAAATATTTTTGAGATCAAGGCCCTTTCCCTCTCCTTGAATTAATCTATTCAATTAGTTTATGAGATTTTGATTTCTTTCTTCTGCACTTTCCTTTTAATAGGAGTTTAACATAGGACTATTCAAACAGTAACTAGCTTCCTGTCTGCCCCCATCAAACAAATCTGTAGTGATTTATGCCATGAATACTAAGGAATAAACTGTAAGAGCGTGCATGTGATTTTTTTTAAGAGCATTAACATAACTATGTTTTTCACTTGGATTTTTTTTTCCTCTGGCTTTACAATATACTGTCATGCTAACAAAGCTGAGCTGCATATGAGGAAATAGCTTTATCTACTTCAAATACCAATCTCTTACAAATGTTCCTGCAAAAGAATGTTTTTTGGAACATCTCCCAAATCAACAGATTTCAACTCTGTCAGATTTCAATGGAAAGTAATTTTGAATTTAAATTCCTTTCACTGCAAACATCTTTTTTGTGTACCCCAAGACAGAATCAAGCATAATTGGAACAGAATCCCTGAACATC
Source organism: Lepidothrix coronata (assembly GCF_001604755.1). NCBI lineage: Eukaryota > Metazoa > Chordata > Aves > Passeriformes > Pipridae > Lepidothrix > Lepidothrix coronata. The sequence goes on along the minus strand of NW_016690342.1, from coordinate 278,858 downwards.
ATTACAATGGATAAAGCCTAAAACAAGTATTACAGACATGATTTTGTCCTTGAGCCCACATAGCTCAGGAGTCAGGCTGCTAGGATCTGGTGGGTTACAGGACTTTAAAAAATGTAGAGAATCCAATGTATGGCCTCAAATCATGACAGTGTGCTAATTTTTGCAGTCATATATTGGATCTCCATTCAGGATAGGAGATCCATTCTTGCCTTGGTCTAGATGAGTTACAGATGAATGATTATTCTGAAGAACAGAATAAGAAGAATGCAATTTTTCCGTTCCAGTTTAATCTGCCCTTAAAATAATAAAACAATTTAATCTGCCCTTCTTTTATCATGTTGTGCTGAATGAGATCCTTCTCTGTACCCCAAGCTATGTGAAATTGGTGGATCACATGCCACCCTATGAGTGAGCCTGTGAAGCAGGGGGCTGCAGTCCAGCACATCTTTTTCATTTATTTAGGGAGGCTGTCTCTCACTTCAGTTTACTTTTTTCCTCATTTTTTTGTTCTTTTCATCCACCAAGGGAAAGATCTCTCTTATTTGATATTCTCAGAAGCTAGGAAAAAGAGCTCAGGTGAAAAATGCTACTTTCTGTATACAAACATAACACTTTGGAGTACTGTAGGTGAATTTGGCATGGCCACAGTGCTCATGGGGGTATAAATGACACCGAGCAGGTCAAAGTCAGTATTTTGTTGAAATAAGGGTGGAAGATCTATTTTTCCATACCCTGAAAGCCCAGCTTTCTGTATGAAAGCACAGAGGTTAGTATTTACCGAGAAATAATGGAAGCAGAGCCTATATGAAAGTCTGGTTGAGAGAAGGAGGGAAAGAGCTGAGCTCAATGGATGAGCTCATACTTTCATTTGACACTAAGCTTAGCAAAATGGAGATTTCACTCCTCAGAGATGGAAGGTCATGTATTCTGTGTCACATCTTGTGGCAGAATCAGCTCAGTCTAAATAGCTTCATGGAAAGGTTCATATCAAAAGCATGCGGAGTGACTGTCAATGTTACAAAGGAATTTTCATTTATCTAAGAATATGTAAGTCAATGACTGCCCACAGCTAAAATTGATTTAAATCAATACTGTGTGGAAGGTGTGTACATAAACAAGACTGGGGGGCAAAAACATGCATATTCATAAACCATCACAGCAGAATGACAGGAACAAATACTACTGTAATTCAGAGGCAATCTTGTATATTATGGAGACAAAGCAGAAAAAAAAAATCATCCTTTGGTTCAATAACTCTGCAGGTTATATAGATGTGAAGGCAATGTAGTGAAATGTTTACTCCTGAGCCTTCTCCTACCATTTACTTCTGTTGACTCAAATTTCCCTGTTCATCTGCCACTGCCATTCCCCTTTCCTGACTCTGTGTGGAACATCAGAGGTGGTAGTTACGCTTAAGAAAATATGAGTATCTCATTGACTCCATACACACATGGTAGCTATATCCTCTCCTGATCATCTGCTGTAACAGGTAGTTTTTGAAGAATTTAAAAACAAATTATAAATGTTACTTCCGTTTGAAACTACCTTGGTATTGATTTGGTATCTGAAAACAAACAGGCGAAAAAGTACTGGAAATGCAAATGGAAATCAAAATATTTCAGTTGGAGATAAATTAGAAAAAGTGTATGAGAAATTTCTAAAATACTGTCTGGAAGAAAGGGACAAGACACTTAAACTTACCTTTTTTAAACAACCAGAAAAAATAAATACACTTAAGAGTTTAAATCACCTATAAGTAACCTGGAGACAGAAGGAAATATCACCTTATAGGCAAGGTACGTCATGATTTCTTTAGAGGACTTTTCCCATCTGTCTTTATGGCAGCCAGTACTAACCTTTTTAAGAGATGTGGTGGTTCACTAAACATCTCTCTGCATTGATCAAAAGTTGTATTTCCTCGCTTCTTCACTTCTCCTCAAACATTCATACAGGGCCATATTGGCCAACTTCTGGATGAAAATTTGCAGCAGAAAGCTCCACATTTTCATAAAAACTGCCAACAAGCTGTTCTGTGTGCTTCTGAAGATAAATCATTTCTGAAAAGATACAAGGAAAGCCAGTGGCTTGTGGAACTGGATGAGTCTTTGTGTTGTATTGTAGCCAAAATGTGCAAATTGTCAGGTTATCCAGCTGGGGTTACTATATAGTCCTCTATTTTTAGATACTCTTTTTATAAATTTTATTAATAGGGTTATTAATTTAATTTAATTAATAGTGGTATTAACATTACAACTTGGATAGCTTCAGTACCACTTGCGCTCAGTATTGTGCAAACTTATTGTGAATAGTAACATCTTTTCCAACCAATTTATAGGATGAGACCCACTAGATCTATTTCACATTTTACCAAACTTTCCCTTTCTCTGTCCGCATTTATGCAGTCATTTATCTATTGTGCCTCTCTTCTCTCATTTTTTTCTCTTTTCTGAAGCTGCATGTTTTTTGGGGTGAAAAAGTCTCACACTGCTTTCCCTATAGGAAAGGGCCAAATCTGCAACAGAGTTAAATTTTAGGGGGGTTTTGCTGTGGTGCAAATAGGACTGGAAGATACTTAAAAGGTTGTCTGCTACTCAAACATCCCAATGTCATCCCTCATAGGACCTTCTTTATAACAGCAGATGGGGAGAAATGCAGTTCTAGAGAGGAATGCTTCTCCGTGTCAGAGGGAGGCCATTACTTGTATCTAATACCCACAGTTGTGCATTCCTCATTAGACTAATTACCTCTCTCTGTTGAAAATTATCAAGTCCTCTGGTTTTGGTCTTGTCTTAGTTTAGCAGCAGAGCACTGCAATTGCCTTCTGCTGTATTTAGCTTTATGCTTCCAGCTTAAAAAGTCCTCTTTAAGGCCTATTTACCACAGTGTTCCTATGACACACTGACAGAAATTGAAAAGGAGTTTGTAACAGTGATTAACTTTTGTCTAATTGGAATCACCATTATTACAACTAATAACTTCGAAAGTTGTTCATCTTGTTTGTCCATAAAGACAATAATTTTGTATCTTGAGAGGATTTGTTGTCAAATGCAAGTGCACATCAAAGAACAATGAAATGTTAATGGATGGTTCTCTCTGTGAAAAATATAATTGGTTTCCATTGTCTCAAACTGAAGGGAGAAGTCTACACAAAGTCTGTCAGCAGAAGCTTTTCAATTGGAGTTGCATCCCTAGGCTGGCAGGTACAGAGGGTGGATTTGCATCAGGTGGGAGCCAGCCAGCCTTCACTGAGATGGGTACAGTTGTAGTGATGAAGAGCAGATAGCCCCTGGCCCAAAGAAGTCAGATTCTCACTTTGCTCACTCCTTTGTTTTTGCATATCAGCTTCAACAGATTTTCAGAAACACAACTTTGTTGACTGTATGCCACAGCAGCCTCCTCTTCTGACAGCTGTGTTCTCTTCCACTGGCCCCTCTTCATGCAGACTCAAACCTGTTCCTCATCCTTTCTAGCCAGCACCTACATGGAGAGTGTCATGAGCAGATGGGCTTCTTCAGACAGTTGCTGGATATTGCATTAGCTCTTGAGTCAAGAGGCTTCATTGCACCAAGGTAATAATCACTTTTGGTTATATTTTAGCCCCAGAGAGGGAAGCTTCCATATCCTTAGGGTTGGAAAGAAAATAAGAAAGTCTGAGTCCTGTATGGAGGTGAAAATGATGAGGATAAGTCACGGAATGGATCCCCACCATCAATTCCCAAACAGGCTGCATTGATTCCTTACTGAATGCTTCAGCTCTTTCCCCATATTAGGCCCTATTTTTCATGTTATAACTCTTTCTACTTGAAGTTTTCTTCCTGCTGTAGGATAAGCACTGAGAAATTCATACAAGGAAGGAACAGAGGGAGGTTAGAACAATTCCACTATGGGTTTTTCTCATCTCTAAGACTGAAATACAAAGAACTGTGTTCTACATCTTCATCCCTACTTACTCACAGCCCAAATCTACAGCAATTCTAGCATTTGCCACTTACAATTGGCTGAAGTCCAGGAAAAAATCTGAAAACTTCTTGAAATAACTGCATACAGGTACAATAGGCAGATCTGAAACCAGATATATTGGACCTACTATGCAGGGAGACCAGGTACATGACTGCAGTACAAATCCCTTGCTGGTGTGGGAATAGTATTTGTCGAACTCTGTGGCTTGTAAGATAAGCCTGGTACACCCTTACCTCCCTCCAGAGAGACCTATCATGTGTTTCTGGGAGAAATGCAGAAGCCCCAACAAAAAAAAAAAAAGATAAAACACAGTTTTGTGGCAGAAAAATTTATAATGAACAAGAAAATGGAAAGGTATCTCTGTATTTGCTTAATGTAGATGTGCAGGGGGCACTTAGCATGGCATAGAAACTGTGTGACAAATTATTGATTGGGGGAGATACCATTTTCCCAAGGAGGTGAGCTGAGTGCTCACTAGAGCATTTCAAGCCAGTTGGAAATTTTCAGGCAGAGTTTGAGTCTTGCTGAAAGAGAAAAATTTGAAGTAAAAAGGTTTGGTAAGTCAAGATTCTTTTTGCCTGCCAGCAGTCTCATGGGATTTCAGCCTTCTCGGTGCGGAGAAGAGAAGGTTTCAGGTGACCTTATTGTGGACTTTCAGTACCTGAAGAGGGCTTAAAAGAAAGGGCATATAGGGCATATACAAAAGGGAATGGCTTTAAATTGAGAGTAGGTTTAGATTAGATATTAGGAAGAAATTGTTTACTGTGAGAGTGGTGAGACACTGGAATACGTTGCTCAGAGAAGTTGTGAATGTCCTGTTCACTGAAGTGCTCAAGGCCAGGTTGGGTGGGACTTTGAGCAACCTGATCTAGTGGAAGGTGTCCATACTCATGGTGTGGGAGTTTTGAACTAACCGGTCTTTAAGATCCCTTCCAACCCAAACCATTCTATGATTCTGTGATTTGTAGCTTGACTTTATCACCCTTCATTTAAGACAGGTATCTCACCATGGGCTTTCCTCTGGTTAACACTACTCTTGCTTCTGCCCATGATGAGATACTGGCTACCAGTATGAAGTGTCATCCCACACTTCAGCTTCTATAAGCTCTTACATTACCCTAGACAGGGATTCAAATTTCTGTTGTATTTTCAGATGAAGTAAAGATGAATACGGACTATGGGCTGACATCCTGTATGTCTCACAAGTGGGATACAGTGAAACTTAAGAAGTGGGGCTTTTATAGAGACAAATATGTTTTTCCCTCACATCCAATAAAGGATGGAGATTCTCCTTAACCATCCTTTTGTTGCTGCTGTATTTGCAAAAACATCTTCTTTTGTCTTTTACAACAGTAGCCAGACAAATTTCTAGTTGGGCTTTGGCCCTTCTAATTTTCTTCCTGTATAACCTCAAGACATCCTTGCAGTCATCTCAAGTTGCCTGTCCCTTCTTTTTTAAACCTGTGTTCCAGTCAAAGCCCTCTTTTCAGCTAGGCCAGTCTTCCTCCCTGTCGGCTCATCTTTCAACACATGGAGACAGCCTGTTTCATGTACTGCTAAGATTTTCTTTTCAAAGATTTCCTTCCTCTTCTTTTGCAAGAGGAAACTTTCTTTCAGATTACAACCTTTACCCATGCTGACTTACCAGACCTTCTTTTCCCATCACGTTGGTCAGGGGGAAAACATCTTACCCCGCATGAGCATCACTGTACACACTGGGAAAAATGGTAATGGATTTCAGTTGCAGCACGCCATTTTTGAGCAAAGGCAGAAGCAACCTCAATATGGTTATTTATGAACACAGGGATGAAAGTAAAGGAGGATGACAACTAAATATTTTGTGAAATGGAAACAAGAAATCAAGAATCTTTTATGTGTATGGTTGTGTAGTATTCCCTATAATCTGGGGAAAAATAAATTTGAAAGCCAGATCAAGGGTATGCACTAATTATTTAAGAGGATACTTGCATTCAACAACCAGTAAGTCCCAAACAGCAGGGTCATTTTTTTTCTTTACACCTTTTGTTTTTCATCCATATAAATTGAGGTCAGGGAGGAAGGGAGGAAAGGAATGAAAGGGGGGAAGTTTGTTTATGTGCCAGACCTTCATATACAGTTGTTGTACTTCTTTCTGTCATTCCAGATTTTTATCAAGTTAAACTATTCCTTATTGCCATTGCTGTTTTGTCCCTTGGAGAGAAGCCCCTTTATTAGCCATGACTGCATCTGGACATCCTGCAATTCTGCAGGGACTGGAGGAGCAAAGGAGCAGGAGGTGAGTGCAAGAAAGAGGGAGGAATTCTGTCCTAAGAAAAACATACATCTCAGGTCAGATCTCCCTGGTTTTGAAAAGACGTAAAAGTCTCGTTATTAAATCAGGAGAGTGAGCACAGCTGCTCCTGTCAACACAAAAGCCATCAGGTTAAAAAGACTCTACATGTGTGCAGAGCATCTCATCAAAGCCAATCCCAGCTAGTATCTGCTTTGTTTCTCCTGGAGAAGAGTTGCAGCTCCACAAATAGATTGATTCGGGAGTTTGGGAAACAGCCAAGGTTGGGCATAACTGGAGATTCAGGAAGCCTGCCAGCCTTTCGTGCCCACCACTGTACAAGTAGAGATGAAACAACCTTCAAGAGTTGTTTCCTCTTTCTGTCCCTCAGTACCCCCATTTAAAAATAATAATATCAGTCTTCCTGATAGTATTTTAGATGCAGAACGAGCTGAGTATCGTTACACTTACTGTCTATTACAGCAGGACTTCACTTGGAGGCATGCAGACACAAAAACCCATCAATAAACTGGCAATACTGCCATCACACACTTAACCTGTGTTTTAAAATTCCAACGTGCCTGAGTTTACAGTGAAGAACATTTGAAATTTTCAGAAAAAAACCTCTAAAATCAAAGTACCTAATAATAAAGAGAAAGAAAGGCAGAGAGTAGTATTTTTTTTCAACAACCACATTTACCTCCAAATATTTTATGCATGCAAAAATATGCATCCATGTCTATGTTTTTTTGATTTGTCTAAAATGCAGATAGCTAGAAAAGCAGTTGCTTATTACAGTTTCTCATATACACTTTCAAGGGTGAGCTATAGTAACCCCATTTCTCCCAGATGGTAATTAATATTCCTTTTTCTGTTTTGCTGGTTTCTTTGTGTGTAACTTATGACCAGGTTATAAATATCTGACTATCTATTATGCTGAAAGAACTTCTTCCTTATTGAATGTCTGTGTTTAATATTCACTTTCTCTATCAGTTAGATGTCAATATTGGATTCTGTGATGAAATTTATGACTTACAATATTTGCCTTTATCTGTCTGAAAAAATACAATTTTATATTAATCTATTTTTCTAGCCAAGCTTTTTTTGTCTGTTCAGGTTCCTCTTTCTTATGATGTTATATTTCAAGATTACTTAAAAATGGTTCTGTTGCAAATGGTAAATATGAGCAAATATATTTCCTCATGGTTGTATAAGTGGGAAAAAAATTACAGGCAAAAGTAAGCCCCTTAGGGGCTTTGGTCTTTTATATTATGAAATCTGTATTGCCATCAAGTGAAAAAGGCTGGGTAGCAGAGTGATTTGGCTTTTAACAGGTAGATAAACTTCTGCCATTACTAATGCATTATTTTTGTCTGAAGCCTTCTTATATTAAACATGATACAGACTTTTCATCCAGAAACAGCTTCTGTTGGATTAGTGTGCCAAAGAATGGCTGTTCTGTCCCACCAACCCACCTAATTACCTATGCTGGAGATACTGATGAGAGTTTGGTCGCTTAGTTTCAGTGTCATGCCCAGTGCTGTCTCTGGAGTTAATTCTAAGGGGAATGCTCTTCATTTTTGTTATCGGTAATGAGAACTAGAAGAGAAGGCTCCACATTTACGTAATGAGAAAGTCATGGTTTGAGCAGAGCTAGAGAAGAAGTGAATTTGAAAGGCTGATCTCTATAATGAACCAGAACATTATCAAATCACATCAGCCGTGATACGGAATTGGATTTAACAGCTCTGTGTCTTACATGAGGTCAAACAACTGTGTGCATGTGAATTTTGCAGGCTTAAACTTATAACCATTTGTCCCTCACAGAAAAATTGATTCATGATATACTTTTACATGTACTATTGATCAAGCAAAATATGTGGTGGTAGTAGGACTAGGGCAAATGCTGGTCAGCAGGAATGAGAAAAAGAAAAAAAATTATTTACTACCAGCACAGGCTTTATGCTTTTACTGGGAACTAACTCTTAAAGACAAAAGAGAGTAGGAAGTGACATGGTTTTGTAACTGACACGTACTAAAGTAAGACACATCATAAGATGATTCAAAAACTACCAAGTGAATTTCCCAAAGAAACGTGACAAGCTGTCTTCCAAGACACCTCCCCAACCCTGCATATTGAAAATTACCAGATATTTAATGTGTTCCCACTATGGAGGATACATATGTTCCTCTTCATGATTCATTTTTAAGGCCCTTCAAGCATGACAGCACTAACCTGACTTCAAATTGTCCACACAGTAGTGATGCTGAAATCATGAATGTGTGGGCTTCAGCAGAGACTGCCATTAGTGTCATACCAGGCTTGGACAGCTTATATCTCTACAAAGGCTATCCAGGTTAGAATTAATCTGCTTCTAATTAAGTGTGATGCAGTCCTGACTGTAGTGTTGAGTCTCTGCTTTTCTGTTAACTACAGTGAAGACCTGCAGGGAGGCCGTCAATCAGCTTCAACAAGGAAAATCAGCATGCAAAGCCAGCCACAGATCCCTCGTCCACACTCATTCCTGGGTAGCAGGGATAGGCTTCCCCTCATCTTTGATTGACTCTGTGTAAGAACTACCCTGTATATCACAGGCACCCTACTGCAGCATGTTCATGACTGGATGTGCGTGTTCAAACCTTAGATCCAGAGAATACAAATTGTGTGAGACCTTCCTGATGAAGGTCATTTTACTTCTAGGCATTATGGAAGTTCACAGGCGTGGCAGGATCCCTCTGAAACAGACAATAACAGTGCTTGGCCTGTACCTCAGGCTCAGCTGACAGTGGAGAGGAGGAACAAGCACAGTGCACAGATGGACCAGAAGTCCAAGATGATAAACTGCTTCCTCACTCCTGTCCCCCAGTTTTTCACCGATTCTAAATCTGCTGCTGGGTAGTTAGAATATCTGCAATTTTTCTTATACAGCAGAGCCATGGGAAGATATTTGAAAGTGTGTTCTTTATTATTATTTATAGACATGATGGGGGGGCATGCAAAAAAACACATGAAAATTGTAGAATATTCAAATAATCATCTTATGACTAAACATTCCATCCTTCTGGTCCTCTCCAGGAATTTTGCTCCTTAGTGTGGTCCAATCTATGTGGAAGAACGAATTAGTATATCTAACCAGCATTTTCTCTGTTATTTACTGGTCGGAGGATCTTCTCAGGAATTTAGTGGAATTCTTTCAGCTCAGGTGAAATATAGACTACTTAAGTCTACTCAAAACATAGCGAACAGAGGTATTAACTAGGCCTGATCCTGCCTTTGCTGAAATAGGTGGCTGCTCTTAAAGACAATAGTAATCTGCCCCTTATTTGCTAATGCACAAAAAATCTGTAGTTGATAATAATATTGTCTCTCAGTTTAAGTAATTTTTCGGGCCTGCATCTGACAGATGCAGAGCATCTACAATTCCCTTGCTGCTTCAGTCCCTATTTTTTGTTTCACAGTTCACACAGAGCCCAAGGAAATTACTGAATTCATCCCCACAGATTCAGCTAATACTGACACTGCTGGAATGCTGGTATAGACAATACTCAGGCAGTGTAGACTGGGTTTAGCTGCACCACACGTCCCTCTTAAGCATTCCAGCTTCCCTTCTGGTTCATTTAACCAAGTGAAAGCAGCTGAACTGATCAGCCCAGGTCTCCCAGGGAAGCTGGAACATGGAGAAGAAAGCCTTGTATAGATCTCCAGCACCGAAACAACCATCGACTGCTGACAAAGCGGGGAGATGTCTCTATCAATTCAGAGTGCCTGTTAAGTCTATGAGCAGTCTGATTGTGTGTATTTGGCATTCAGGTGAAACCTCAGGTGACTTTCATCTTCTCAGTGCTGCCCTGACTTATGTAGATTCAGGTATAGTCAGATGCAGGCAATTTCTGACAGTGAAGCTAGACTTTTAGTAACAGGGATTATTAAAAAAAAAAGGATTGGTTGTGCAATATAGTTAAATTAAATGAGTTGGTGATTGTTTATTTGAGTTATAAAAGTAGTAGCAACTACTGCTTCTATAGGCATCTTATCTCAAGGTTGACCCATATCCTTTATATACAGCACAGATTATCACTCCAAACTCTGCTGAAAATGCAGCTATTGATGGGGGCCTGATATTTTACCATGTTTTCCCAGAAAGGAACCTGTTAAAAGTATAGAGCAATTCCTGTTAATTCTCCTTATCCTTCCTGACTACACAGATGGTCCAGAGCCAAAGACTTGGGTTGCTATTTTTGCTCTACTTTTTTATTGTCCTCATCTTATCTTTCTTTAAGATAGGAATTTGAAACCTAAGTGCCTAACATTAATATTGCCCTATTTGGGCCTATTGTCTGAAGTGTTGCTATGTGTCTGAGGAATAAAAACATAAGCACATTTTTTAGGTACTGGGATACAGCACACCAATGTGTAGGCAACCTTGCCATTGTGGCAGCTGGATGGCTCACTGCTTTAGTGTTTAATCTGTGCAGTTTTTATCTAGTGTCACAAATCCTCACAGGGCTTAAAATATTTCACCACAAAAAAACCCAGGAATTTTGTGATCCCTCTTGGGAGAAAGGTCTTGGCTTTAAAGCTATGTCCACAAAAGCAGACCTCTGTGATCATGTAGTGTATCATAGGAACTGGCATCTAGGACAATGTCCTATGTGGGCCTTGAATTTGATCCAGGCTAAGCAAAGAGCAGCCTTTTAAAATTAAATGCAGTGGAATGGAATTGAATGGAATGGAATGGAATGGAATAGAATAGAATAGAATAAGATAGGATAGAATAGAATAGAATAGAATAGAATAGAATAGAATAGAATAGAATAGAAT
>NW_016690342.1:219471-267797 GCF_001604755.1 Lepidothrix coronata | reverse complement strand
AGAATAGAATAGAATAGAATAGAATAGAATAGAATAGAATAGAATAGAATAGAATAGAATAGAATAGAATAGAATAGAATAGTTGGAAAGTACCTACAAAAATATCCTCGCACAACTGCCTGACTACTGATTTTATCCACTTTAGAGACTATTTGAAGAAACTGTGCCTATGTTCTCAAAAGGCTCCCATCATGCTGTACTGAGTGAATAGTTTATGCCTTAAACCAGATTTTTCTGTCCATTCCCAAACTCTGAGTAGTATCAAAGGCTCTAACTCAGGTTCCCCTAAAAGTTCTATCTCCTCTTTGAATCTTGAACTCAGCGTGACCCTGTACCAGAGACTCACCTGTATCATTGCATGGTAAGATGTTTCTGCTCCAAAACCGGACTTTAGGCAGATTTCTGTGATCTCCAGCAATATGGGTGAAGTTAGACTGGGAAGTCAAGGCTGGGTTAGTGGGACCCACTGATAGACTTGAGCCCAAAGCAGAAGCAATCACAATCTAAGACCTAATCACAGACCTGTATGGAACAAGCTTGTGGTCTCACTCCAAGTCCTCTCAGGAACGGCAACCCATCACCCATTACTCGTGTCTTTCTGCATTGCCTGTTCCTGTCTGAACATTGTTCAAGGGCTGAATTGGTGAAATGGTGACCAAAGCCCCATGTACTCCCTATCATATTTTCTCTCCCTTTGGAAGAGCCAAAGCAATTACCACTCCATTTTGGTCCCATATGGTTCCTTATGGGAATATGGGAGAGATGTCATTGCGGCAGAGATGTCCCAATCTCATTGCTCAGGTTCCTCTGTCCCTCTCAGCTTTTCCTTGCTTCCTTGTGCAAAGCTTCAAGGGCCCTGGATTTTACTAGGAGCAGCTCTGAATCTTGACCCTCACTGCTTTGGTGGCATTGAGAATCCACCCTTGCTTTCTTCCATACAGATCAGAAATCTCTGATTCCTGCCCTCAGTGTGTCAAGAGATAGCATGGGCAAGTTCCCCTGCTTCTCTGCATCTGAACATGACTCATGCTGCCTTTCAGACTAACAATCTGTATATGTTTGCTCCTGCTTAGGGCAGAGAAGGGAGCATCTGCACATGTAGGTTGTTTGTCGAAGCTGGGCAGATGCTTCAGCCTGCTCAGACGTGACCATCATTAGCAAGGCCTGTGAGGAGATGGGATCTGAGCAGGGAAATTGTAATAAACCTCCAAAAATACTCCTTCATGTATCTCGTGGATCTTGCCTCTGTGTGTGCACTGCTCCGAGTGCTGGTATAGAGTAGCAGTGTGCATAAAACCTCATCTTTCCATGGCTTTTAAATCCTGCTAGGCTGCCTGCATGATTTGATGCCATATGCATATCAGCAGGCTGAGTATTCAGTCCTGGCACTGCGTTCTTAGCTGAGTTCTTGCAGAGGCATTTGACATATTTGTTGCTGTGAAATACTTAGCCTGTTTCCTGCAGAAATACGTTCTGCCACAGTTAAATACAGTGGCAGTGATAATGGTGAGATGTGATTGAAGGTTCTGCAGGAAAAGCCAGGTGGTTTTTGTCCAGCTGCAAAATACGTACATGATGGAGGTGCCTTCAACGCTCAGAACAAGAGCTAATTTTACCGTATAGGAAGCAGATTTGGCTCCACCTGCTGGTTTCAGGCCAAGCTGCTGTTCTGGGAAAAATTCTGAAACACTCGATTTAAATTTAAATAAAATTGTCAACAGATAAAAATTCTGTTCTTTGGAGTGAGATAGCAGGTTTTCTGGACATAAAATAAAATGAAAATTAAAAGTAAAACAAATTAAAAAAAAAAACTAAATTAAAGAAAAGAAAGATAAATACCTTTTTTTTTTAGCCAAAGCTAAATTAAATTCTTCTTAGAGGCATTACTAATTTCAGGGATTTATGAGAGGAATGAAAGGTGAAATTTTCTCTGAATGAATGTCTGTTTTGAATGGCCTGTTTATCTGTAGTCAAACTCCTTGTTAAAGATTCAGTGACATTCTAGCTTTTGGGTGGATAAGCTAAATATATCCATTCTCAATTATGTTGTAAAGTCAACTGCTCTCTAAAAGCTTATTACAATTTCTAGGGCTTGTGAAAATGATGATTATGGTGATTGCTATCCAAATGCCTTTCAATTTACTAATAAAACAGTGTGATAAGTTTCTCGTGCTGTAGCCATCTGTTCAACACTGAGATGTTCAACACTGACAGATGAGTCTGAGAGTTCTACTTCTGTTTGGGTTTTGCTTTTTTTATAACAACTTTCAAGACCTGTGTAAATTCTAATGATGTATTTTCCATCCATTTTTTTCTCCAGTTTCTGTGGGACAGAGAAGGGTGTTAAAAGAAGAAATGTCTTACATGTAAAGAAGACTAGTTTCAGGATTGTGGATTCAGATTCTTGGTCTGTCACAGATTTCCTGAGGGATTTTATTGAGGAACTGGAGACTGTCATATTTGTTGTTAATAGTGACCCATGTTTGCTTTAGAAGGAACTTTCTAATTGTGTCTCTCTGCACTCGTTTTTAACAGAGATACAAATATTAGTGATTGTTACAAGAAGCACAGTAGGGTTGACAGCAGCAACAGCACATGCCTGTTCTCCTTCGCATAATGATGAAGTGACTTCAGGCAGTAATCAAAGAAAAAGAGCACCAGCTTTTCAGGAATGGACACTTCTCTATTGGCAAGCCTGGATATGAACTTGCTGTTGCTACCTGGAGGACAGGCTCTTTCTTTCTAAAGAGTCCTTTCCTTTCACTTTTGCTTTTACACCCTCTTTTAAATAAGGGCTGCCAAGTAATTCCTGCATGGTTCCTCAGCAGGTTCCTCAGCAGGACATGTGACTACATCTTCAGTACCATTTATATTTTATTTGGACAAATTTAATTGAATGCAATCTTTGTGAATGTATGAGATAGTAAATTATTTAGCCTTGTTCAATTTAAAGGCCTGTGGTAGGAATGTAAATAGTTGGATAATTTTTTTCTTAAATTTGATATGCTGTCTTGGAAAGAAAGATACAGATTTACCAGGTAGCTATAAGACCTCTCACTCTCTTAGGTGTGAATTCATATGTCCCCAAAATTCTCTCTTGGCTCCTTGTCAACGTCTGATGTGTATCCTGGAAGAGATAGTGCCTTTGCATTTAATGCTTTTTTGGGCTTTGCTTCCTTGGATATGTCTGATTTCTTCTTGAACCCACATACACTTTTAGCTTCTGCAACACTCTTTGGCAAGCTGTGTTTCACAGCTTAACTCAGACCATAGAATCATAAAACCATAGAATGGTTTGGGCTGGAAAGGACCTTAAACTTCATCTAGTTTTAAACTTCTTGCCATGGGCAGGGACATGTTCCTCTAGACCTGGTTTCCCAGAGCCCCATCCAACCTGGCCTTGAACACTTCCAGTCATGGAGCATCCACAATTTCTGTGGGAAACTTGTTCCAGTGTCTCACCACATTCAAAGTAAAAAATTTCTTCCAAATATCCAATCTAAATCTATCTTTTTTCAGTTTAAATCCATTATCCCTCATCCTATCACTATACTCCCTGATAAAATGTCCCTTCCCATCTTTCCTGTAAGGTCCAATTTAGGGCTGGAAGGTTGCTGTAAGGTCTCCCCACAGCCTTTGTTTCTCCAGGCTAAAGATCTATCTCTTTTGTTTTTTCCTTTGCTATCTTCAAATGATGTCAGTAGAATTGTCATTACTCATATAAAAGCACCATGTAATATTTATACACAGGGTATTTTTTATTGATAGCGATAACGGTTTTAGAGCACAGGTTTGAGTATTATCTTGGCCTCTTACTCCATTTCCTGTATATAAAGAGTTAATAAAAGAGTAAATAATGGTGACAGGTGGAAGACAGATTTTGAAAGGCTTATTTGCCATGACTTGTAGCTGCAGAACTCTGTGAATTCTGCACATTTCCCAGGGCTATGTTAGTGAAATAACTAATACTGACTTTCCCCCTAACACATAGCAGCACTTTTTGAACAGCACCCACAAATTCTCTGTGTTTTATTTTAATCACATGATATATACCAGACATTGAGTCATCATTTTCTAATGCACATAAAATGGTATTCAATCTTTATGCTTCTCTAGCTGTACAGCTTTAGAGATTATTGTTTCACTGGTTCTTAGGTGATTATCTTACCCATGCAATATTACACTGCATAAAACTGTTTCTCGTTATAGGAAATTGAGTTTGGATTGTGATTCATATTTGCAATTATTGTCTAAATCCTTTCAATGACTCAAAATGACACAGCTAGTAAAAAAAGCCAAACCAGTCTTCATGGATAACATATTTGTCCCTTGCCTTGAATTTTTGATAGTCTGTATGAGGATGGTAGTCTTGTGAATAAAATCTCTCTGGAATTTATTCATACTTCTGTCTTCTCTGTGGTCATATAAATTGTGACCATAAATTCAGCTGTGAAAGATCTGTACAAAGTACCAGCTGACACAGGGATGGCTGTGGCATTCAACATAGCTGGGATTTAATGCACTAACATTCACCTTAAGGACTTTTGTCACATCCCTTTAGTGTCTCAGTCTAGTTTCTCAGCAGACACATCTGTCCATTCTGAAGAATGGAGACAGTCCTCTGTCAAACAGTTTGAGTCACAACCTGAGATGACAGCTTATCCATGTCTCAGCAATGGGAAAGACAAACAAATTTAGAATCATAGAATCATTAAGGCTGAAAAAGGCCTCCAAGACTATAGAGTCCAAACTTTGAACACCAACATGTGAACTAAACCACAGCACTAAGTGCCATGTCTTGCCAGCTGTTGGTAAAGTGTGGAGAAGTCACTCAGTTACTCAGCATAGTAACACTATACCTGTTCTCTCTGTGCAGTTATGCATTCTCAGGGGTCTTCACTCATGTTAGGACTTCAAAACTGTTCTTTCTCATGCACCATCAAGCCTTGTGTGGAAGCTGCTACCTTTCTACAATGCAGCGCAGTGCAGTTCAGAGCCATCAGAGTGGGCATAGTTGTAGAGGTGGTATTGGGGTTCTGTAGCTTTGCTGATCAGTCTGGCACTCCTCCAGCTTTTGGATTAGCAGAAACATTTCAGAGAGTTTGAATACTGTCCTATTAGAGAACTTTTCTTCCAACCTGTTCCAACAGGAGCCTTAAAAGAGGGTTTTCCCTTCAGGAAAAGAATAATGGTGTCACCGCTGCTGGCCTTGTTGACCTCACAAGACAAGAACACCTTTTATCAGTAACTGCTTCTCCATGGGAAACCATCTCATTTCATCATAGAGAGAAAATTAAAAGCCTGGGCACTGATTTGTTTTGGTCTACTGTTCTTCTTTGCCCTTTCCATAGATCAGCATAGCACAGCTGGAAAGAGGCTCTAATAAGCTTCAAGCACTGTATGTGAGCTTGGTTTAGTGTTTAAAAGCATTTGGAGCTCTGTACTTGCTGCGAAGGATGTGTAAATTCAGAATGGTATTTCTCTTTGGCAGGAGAGAATGACTTAGGAGGACTGCACTAGATCCTGAGAACTTGACCAAACTGCTTTTGTATGAAGTGTCCTGATTTATTGGAATATCTTCACAAGAGGGAACAAAAGGAAATATCTTCGCAAAAGGAAACCCAAGGTTTCAGTGGCTTAAATAATCATCTCTCCTCTTCATAATGTTCCACTGCAGTGAAATTGTTCTTGAAAAAAAAAGTGTTATAAATCTCAATGGAATGGAATGACCTTAGGCTTGTAATGGTGATCTTTTAAGTATGAGGATTCGGAAGCAATTTTTCTAGATAGTGTGAATATATTAAAAATATATTATGTTTTATTGGGTATAGAATTTCTAATGTCTGAGACTTGGGTGAAAACCTATCTCAGTTTTAAATGAAATTGTGGAGGTAAAATTACACATTCATTTATTTCTTATTTATTTTCATACATGCCCTTTCCTTCTGTTCCCCATAGTGGGGAGATGCAAATTTTGCTGGTTGCAGATCAATCTCACTAAGCATTTACCTAGTGCTGTGACTGCTTCTATGTAGAAATAGGCTCTGACCATGGACAAATATTCACACTTAAGCTTGGAGGAACACACCACAGTTCTAGCAATAATGTGACTATTTAAATATTTGATTATTTTGTAGTACGGGTGACACTGAACATACAAAGTCAATACTTTGGATGAGGAATAAAAATCAATACTTGAGGTCCAAAGGGGTTTATAAAATAAGTCTATATCACAGGTCTGCCTAAGAGGTTGTGATCTGGTTGCATGGAATGTTACTCCTTAAGAAAAAGATAAACACAAAAGCAGAGTTTGAAGTGCATAGCAACTAATTGAGAAAGTAGCAAGCATAATGAATTTTTTTTAATAAAGTTCATTGACCTCAATACATATTTAGCATGATGTATTCAATTATAGATATTATGCTTTCATAGCTGTTCTTCGTCACATGAAACAATGGCTCTGCTGGGTCATGCAGCAGTTGGGTACCCCACTTGTACTCCTTTCTTCCGCTCGCTCAGCCATGCTTAGCATATGGACGACTGTCTAAAGCATGCTGTCTTTTATACCTGTGATTTAGCAGGACAAGTGGCAGCTTTCTTGAATTCAACCTGTGTGAGTGACAACTTTACTTCACAAGGTGACATTTACTTGATCTGATTTCTTTTGTAGTCATGTCCTTGTAGCTATTCTCCCATCTTTTTCTTTCACCTTCCCATAAAATAACTTTTACCCCTGCTGTCCAGCCATAATGGAGATGTGTGAATGGGTAACAGTAGTGAAAAAAGCCTCCATCATTCACTTCATGCTTTGACCAGATGCAGGGTAACCAGCTGTATGAATCCACCCTTAGGCTATTGATTATGATGTCACTGTTATAAACTGTTTACCCATTATCTGAAATGGCTCTGTCCTAAGTCTCAGGTTGCCCCTGCTACCCAACCAAGCAGATGACACAAAGAAAGACTTCTGCAATCTGCTCTTTCATTCCTTTAGATCTGAAATCCATTGACAGGTATAGCACCTGCTGCTTCTTGGGCTTGGCCCACTGCTATGGGCTGTCATACAAGTTTCATAAGTAGAAATGTTTATATCTGTAAAAAATGTGAATAGTTTGTGCATGGCTTATAATAAACAAGACAGAGCAAGCAATGCATTACAGTGCATAGCAACTGCTTTCACAGTCATGCATTGTCAAGATGACAAACTGAAAGTTATATTATCTGTCACACAATCTCAGCTGTAAATCTGTTAGTCATTATCATTACTGAATGCAACTCAAAGGCAAAGAGAAATACAATCAATACTGGGGGAGCTCTCAGTGCTTGAACTGATGTCAACTATTAGGCTTATGTGAATTTTAGGTTTCATCTTTTCTATAACAGACGAGTTGTCCACAGAAAAGACTGTAAAAATGCTAAAATGCATATACTGGGTTTTTGTAGAAGGGACAGGATAGTGGAGTCTTTTTTTTCAATTGTCAGATATATTAAACTTATTTTAATGTAATAAATGAGTAAATCTCATTATGCACTCTGTCTAACGTGCCTAGAGCCTCACAGCTATTATGTAAGGGTATCTTAGAGGGTATGCAGGGTTTCTCCTTTCTGCTCTGTGCTGTAACCTTCTTCCATCTCTTTCTATCCCTTGTAAAGCTGCCTTCTCCCTGGCAAAAAGCAGATCCTGGACCTGTTCCCATAGTAGCCACACTGAGTTGGCCTCCATGCATCATAGATGGCAGAGTACAGCTCCACTGGTCCATCCCTCTCACAAACTGTAAAATTTTCCTCAGTCTGCCCACCTTCTCCTGCAGATTAGCCACCAAACAGAACAGTTCATCAATCTGGCCACACATCCCTTTCAATCACTTTCCACCTCTAGGAATATCCC
The DNA here is from genome assembly GCF_001604755.1 of Lepidothrix coronata. Classification (NCBI taxonomy): domain Eukaryota; kingdom Metazoa; phylum Chordata; class Aves; order Passeriformes; family Pipridae; genus Lepidothrix; species Lepidothrix coronata. Next base: position 259,909 of record NW_016690342.1, on the reverse strand, counting down.
TTCATACATCCCACATCCAGAAACCTGGATGGTCACAGGCTCAAACAGCAGCTCTATCTGTGTGGCTACATTGGTTCTACCGTTTGCTAAAAGCTCAGGAGAGGCAGCGGACACTACCTTTTGTTGGGTGGTCACTAATTCTGCCGGCAGCTACTGCCCACTGCTGGGTGCCTGCCCACTGCAAAATAGATGAGCTTGGCTGTTGCATCACCTGGGCTGATGGTTTAACCTGATCAAATATCCCTTGCTGCTGGTACAGGCTCTGCCTCTCTCTGTTTCTTCCAATCAGTGGATCTCATTTGCTCAGGGAATGCCCACTCTTCAGTCAAGCCTTTCCTTGTCCACAAATATCCTCATGTATCCTCAGCTTGCTGCTTCTGTTGCTGGTGCTGCTCTCACTGTTATGGTGTCTCTTGCAGTCAGCTGGGCTGACAGTTTTACAGATATGTATTCTTTCATTACATAGGTGTATTCAGCTCCTCAGTTTCATAGATTCTCTTGAGATTCAAGACCAGAAATTCAAAGCAAACATGGAACCAGGTCCACTGTTCTTGCCCTGATGACTCAAAAAGCTCTGCACCTACAAGTGGCACACTCTGAATTTCCTTTAATGACAGCTTTTTCTGAAAACTGTACCTAGATTGACTTCAGGAACATCAACAATTTTGTTTCAGCCTGCATTTTTCTCAGAGCTGCATCACTTCTCTAGGCAGAAAATGCCTACTGCCAAACACAATCTGTTTCACCCAGGTTATCATGTCTTAAGTAGTCAAAGCAATGACAGTAATATTGTAATTGTGATCACTGAGTGAATACGCTGGGTGAGGATTGTATAAGACTCAAATGAATTTATTACACTTCTAAAACAAACAAAGACAACAAAGTCATCTTATTAAGATTGCTGTATCTTTGCCATGGATGTGTGTTTGGTCTGATGAGACATTTAAGTCTGTGTGCATGCGCAAAACAGATAATTCAGCAGTAATTGCATCTTATGCAGAGTATATAGTGGGAGGTGGGGGATAAACAGCTTGTGAATCAATAAACCATGAGGGTGAAGGCTGAGTTATTTATTGCTTTATGACCCACAGCTCCAAGTTTACTTCACATCTAATGCAATTATACCTTCTGGATTATACTTCATATAAGAGGGAAGGAAAATACATTGTTTCATCTGAGAAAACCTGCTGTCTGCATGTTAATAATACATCTAGCAGTTAGATACTGTTTTGCAGCTGGATACGTTTTGGTGAGATGTGACATTCAAAATCTAATGTGCTGTCTGCTTGACTTCATCTTAAAATGCCCTAACAAGACACACTGCAAAAAAGTTGCAGAGCACAGCTACTAGTCTCCTTCCAATCCTGTTACCTGTGCTGATTTAAAACATTATGGAACAACGTTACTTACTCAAACAGCAACCATGTAGCCTGCAAGAGCTAGTGGCCTGTTCAACCCGTGAGAGGTACAAGGGACAAAACACAAGACTTCAACAGCAGATATGAGACAAATATGTGGCAAGCATTCTATTTTCTGGAGAGTATCTGAAGCACATGTGCCCTAGAGCACTTCTCAGATGACTTGTATCCAACTGTTTCAACTTGAATCTTCAGGTCTGGCAAGACCATACTGGATGAGAAAATGGTTGTGTCTGAAGGGGAAAACTTCCAACTAGCTCCACTGAGCAGTAAATATTTTGGGGTTGATGGGTTTGGGCTTTATTCCTTTTACTCTGTTTTTCTCCAGGATAGTTGCCCAAAAACACACAGAGAACACTCCTCTTGTGCATACAGGTGGCTTGCTTTGGGATTACCTGAGCTGCAGGAAGAACATGCCTCTGCTACAGGAGAGTGAAAAGAGTGGTGATATGCAAGCTCATGTCCACCCAGGGTCAGACTCTCATACTGGATCTTATTCAGATTCCTTTTCTATGTTGCCCTGTGCAGGACTTGTGTCACAGTCATCTCTTCTCGAGCCAGAGGCCAGGGAACATTTATTCTTAATGCTGTAAGAAAAGATCATTAACAGAGTACTCAAATTCTTAGCTAAATCGCTCTGATTCTCATGAGGGTAATTCATTGCAGTGAAAATGTTTCCTTGAAGCAATAAAAAAGTTATCCTCCTTCCTTCACAATTATAACCCTTCAATTCTGTCTCTATAAATCTTTCATTTGATTTGTGACCCGTCAGGAGTATCCTTTCCCTCGCTGATAGCTTGAACCTACTAGATGCTAAGAGTGTCCTTGCAAAGTGTAAAAGCCCCACACAGTTTCTTTGTGATTGCCTTCTCCTGACCATGTAGATTCCCCAAGATGTCTAAAAGAAGGATAAACTCTTTAGAGTACATCAAGATGTGACCATTGTCCAGTGGAAATCATGTCAGCATCATCCAAATATCTACTCAGTTGTGATACAGAAATTCGTAGACATTATCACTTCAGTTTGTTCTCCAATTGGCCTCTTCAATTTGCTTATTGAGAAGGTTTTGCTAAATATTTTCAAACTGTAAAACCTTGTAAAACTCAGAAAGTTTCTTTAACAACTATGAATTCATATATAAAACCTATTGTGGCTGGATTCCCTCCAGCTCCTGGGAACATCAAGTACCATAAATGGAAAAAGTCCACAGGACTCAAGTCTCAAGTGTGAGCATCTCCAAGCCCTATTGTGTTCATCTCATTGCCAAACTACAGCCACATTTTGTTTCCAACAGGCAGGGGAGCAATTGTGTTTGAATGTGGTTGCACAGCAGCTGTTTTTTTTTCCAAAGTATATGGAATATTCAACTGCCAACAGTTCTTGTGGAGATGCAAAAGGGAATGACAAATACTTAATCCACAGCTATCTGTGGAGCATAATGTGGGGTGTAAGTTGACCTTGAATTCTTTGCCTCAGTCTTCACTGGCAGTCATGTTTTCCACTTCTCTCTAGTCCCTGATCCTCTGAGTGGGTGTGGGAGGAGTGAAGTCTCTCCCATTATGAGTGAAAAGCAGGTTCAGAATCACTTGATGAAGTTGAATAGCCACAAGTCTATGGGACCTGATGATGTGCCTCCCAGGGTCCTGAAGGAACTGGAGCTTGCCAAGCCTCTCTTCATCATATTTGAAAAGTCACAGTGGTCAGGTAAAGTCCCCAAGGACAGGAAAAAAGGAAACGTTATTCCTATTCTTAAAAAGAAGAGAAAGGAAGATGTGGTGAACTACAGACAGGTAAGCTTCACCTCTGTGTGGGGGAAGATCATGGAACAGATCCTCTAAGAAGATATGCTAGGGCACATAAAAGTCAAGGAGGTGATTCAAGATAGCCTTTACAGTTTTACTAAGGGTAAATCATGCCTAATCAATATGGTGACCTTCTATGATGCAGCGATGGCATCAGCTGACAGTGGAAGACCGACAGATGTCATCTGTCTAGACTTCTGTAAGGCCTTCGATACAGTCCCACATTACATCCTTATCTCCAAATTAGAGAGACGTGAATTTGATGGATACTGAATTGGCTGGATGGACATAGACCTCTCTAGTTGTGGTCAATGGCTCTATGTCCAGGTAGAGACCGATGATGAGTGACGTCCCCCAGGGCTCTCTCTTGGGTCTTGGAACTGGTGCTCTTCAATATCTTCATTAATGACACAGACAGAGAGATTGAGTGCACCCTCAGCAAGTTTGGTGATGACATGGAGTTGAGTGGTGCAGTTGACACAACAGAAGGAAGGGATGCCATCCAGAAGGACCTGGACAAACTTAAAAACCTCATGAAGTTCAACAAATTCAAGTGCAAGGTGCTGCACCTGGGTTGGGGCAAATCCAGATATGAGTACAGACTGGGAACAGAAGTCATTGAGAGCACCCCTGCAGAGAAGGACTTGGGGATTCTTGAGGATGAGACGCTGGACATGAGCCACCGGTGTACACTTGTAGCCCAGAAGCTGAACTGCATCCTGGGCTGCATCAAGAGAGGAGTTACCAGCAGATTGCAGGAGGTGTGGCCAAGAGATTGCAGAAGGTGATTCTGCCCCTCTACTATGCCCTTGTGAGACCCCACCTGTAGTACTATGTTCAAGTCTGGGGTCCTCAACAAAAGAAAGATGTGGACCTGTTAGGTCCACAGAAGAGGGCCACAAAGCTAATGAGAGGGCTGGACAACCTCTCCTACAAAGACAGGCTGATTGTTCATCATGGAAAAGAGAAGGCCTGAGGGAGAGCACATTGCAGCCTTCTAGTACCTTAAGGGGGCTTATAAAAAGGAGGAAAGGGGACTTTTTGTATGAGCAGATAGTGACAGAACAATGGACAATGGTTTTAAACTGAAAGAGGGTAGGTTTAGACTAGACGTTAGGAAGAAATTCTTTACTCAGAGGGTGGTGGAGCACTGGAACAGGTTACCCAGAGAAGATATGGATGCCCCATCCCTGGAAGTGTTCAAGGCCAGGTTGGATGGGCCTTGGATGGGTGATCTAGTGAGTAGCATCCCTGTCCATGGCAGAGTAACTGCCTGTTTGTCCTGTTAAGAGTATACAGTAGATCTTGGTGAAACACCACCTTCCAGTATTGGGACATCTGTTTTAGTCATTCCTAGTCAGCTTGCCTGTAGATCAATTCCCTTTGCTTCCTTCTCTGAGTAACATTAAGAAGCTGTGAATTAGGCCAAAAGTCTCAATGGACAGGACAGACAAGACTTCCCTACTCATACTTCTTTGTGGACTAGGGGCCCAGACCTTCATAGGCACCCTGAGCCCTGATCCAAACCCTACTCAAGGACAGCTGGCTGGTAGGAGTTGGTGTAGGAAAAACATGAAGAAGTCCATGTCAGTGTTTTGACCCCACAATACGAGACAGACCAAGAGAAGTTTGTTTATTTATTCCTAAAAGAGAGAAAGAAGCAGTTAGCAGTGGGCCTTGGGACCTGAGTATTATGACCTGTGTGAATTGGCATAGCCTGCTACAAATGTCTCCTCTTGTTTTGGGTCATGACACCAGTCAGCGCAGCCTGGTTTCACCAAAAGACTTTATAGCCCTTCACATCTTGTCAATGTCTTTTAGCCTTGTGTTTATATCGCAGAGGATACTTTCGTTCCCTTTGTCTCAGAATTTAAATTGTGTTATAGGCAAACAATAAGAACACAATAGAAACACAGTAGTCACACTTCAAGCAAATATGCAGGAGGTGTATCAGGATTTTGCTTCTGTATGTTTCTTTACATATTACATTACTTGTAGTCAACCATTACATTTGAAAAATGAGGAATGGCAAGTGTTTTGTTAATACAGAATGCAGTACTGCCTCTCTCTGAGTAGTGTCACTGATGTTACCCTACAAGGAGCAGGAAGATGCTTCTGAAACATTTGAACATTTGAAGATGCTTCTTAAACATTTGAGGAAGAGGAAGGTGTTTAAAATGGAGAGCTTCACTCCCTCACCTGAGTTGTTTGTTATGTATGTCACTGGACTCCCAAGAAAGGAAGTCTATGGTTGTGAGTCTGTGAGATGGGATCCATCTAGTTCAATTTTTTTAGGAATCAGGTAAAGAGAATTTATCCTTGGGGCTGCAGAGGAAGGTACAAAACCTTTCGTCCCTCGACATGTAATATATGAGACTACCTGTGTTAACAGGTGGTCTGTGCCACTGTAGCCACGGGCTTCTCCATTTCTGCCTTGGTGCTGTATCAATGTTTCCAGTCTTGGTGCAGGTTCTCATTTAAAATCTCATTTTGAAAAGATGTAAAGTCAGAGTTGTTAGCAATCTGCCCTTGGTGCTGTGAGGAGTTTGCAAATTATTTTTTTTTTTTGCTTTTGCTTTTACTATGTGCAGGGCAAAGGAATCCTTACAGCCTGAATTACAATACAATGACAACAGACCATAACCCTGCATTTTTAACATGACATAATTATGTTAAGTTTAGTGGTGCTACTACAGTTAAATTATTTAGTTCAATGCCTGAAGACAACAATGTCTACTCATTGCCATTAAAATGGAGAATAACTCAAGAACAGCTTATGGTGCCGCAAGTAAATAAAGTCATTTGCTACAAGTTATTTTTCATCTCAGCAGAGACAGTAGTCTGAGAGCAGAAGATTTTTAGGGGCAGAGGGCAGTATGAAAAGCATAGAGATGAAAATAAATTTCATCAGGCTTAAAGAATGATTTGCTGGGAGTAGGATACAATTTTTTTTAATCTGGTACAGTCAACCTCTCTCATTCCAGCTCACTGGGTTCAAAGTGACTGTGTTCAAATGCAAGAAGTGTTTACTTCACATAGCATAAGTCAGGGTGCCAGTTGCAGCATATATTTGTTCCTCCTTTTGATCAGTATTTTGGAGATAAAGAAATGACTATGCTACAGCTAAATCTGAAGAAGCACACAATTCTGTGATTTATATCACCTGGTGTGAGGTTGCATGCATTGGTTGAGTGAGTATCAATAGTATTTCAGAAGTGTCAAAGTACCTCAGAAGTGAACTTTAGTTTGTGGACAGGATGCAAGTTCATAAGTTATGTTGACACCTTAAATCATTTTATCCTTTGGTTAACAGCCTTTCAAGCTGACTCAGTGCTCTAACTGATAGATGAAACACATGGAGTCAATATTAATTAATTCAAATAACTTAGAATTAAAGCCAGCAGATCTGGAGATGATCAGGTATGGCCTGGGAGTGGTGGCATTTAAAAAAGGCTGTTAGTTATTTCGTGGAAATCAGGAAAAGGAAAGAAAAATTAGGGCAATCTTCAAAAATTGTGCAAACAAAAAACCAAACACAGTTGCTTTCCTGAGTAGATATCAGGATAAATGACTGCAGGGAAAGCATCCAATCTATGTGGTTTTTAATAAAGTCATGGAAGCCATTTCAACATAATTCACATCTCAAAATCAATTCCTGTAGTAAAACTCTAAGATGGACTTCAAAATAGCTGATTGATTGTAACACGGAGGTAAAATAGAGAAATTGTGATAATATCCTCTGGTCAGGCACTTTCTGGTGAGAGATTTGCAGTTTTTCAGGGAGAGGTACAGTCTTGTTTGAGTTCTGTTTTTTTAATTCACTATTTTCTCTTATAAATTCAGAATTCATAGGACTGATCATGTTAGAAGGAGAGTCCTTTAAAAAAAAAGATAACAGAAAAATAATGCAAAATTAAACAATCAAGCGTCATCAAACACTGAAGGAAAATTAGGGAAGATGTATATTCATATTTGTGAAAATAAACAAGCTGTGACATATACCTTCTGGCTGGCACAATTTCTGGACTGAACAATCCATTTCTAGATGGAAATGAGATTGTAGAAAATTCTTCATGACATGCATGACCTCTTCAGGGCTTACAGAGAAGAGTTTTAGCCTCAATTTACCAAATTAAAGGGTGAGTTAAAAATTGTGTGCTAAATACCTACTATTTTCCTGTGGGGGACAGTTCAGCTCTTCGGTGGACTACATTGCCCTCAAGAGATGTGTTTCTCCAGCACCTATATGAAGATCTCTGAATGACTGAGCTCCCACTCAAGACCCTTTGGGATATGTCTAAACATCACTGAGTCAAGTATGGGCCTTCAGTTTTTGCACTGTTACAACTGATTTAATATATTACAGGATCAAAGATGATTGTGGAGGACACACTCCAGTTCTTTGCTAAATAAATATATCTACATGGAAATGTATAGCAAACACAATAAGCTTTTAATAGTGTGATACCTTACGTTGATGTTTAAAGCATTCACGCACTAAATAAATTCATTGGTCAGGAGATGCTTTCTACTTAGATAATACATATTGTCTTGATGGTCAAGTCTCTCTTTCCTAGTAGAGATTTTTATAGATTAGACCAGACTAGACTAGAATTTTTTGAATTGGAAGGGACCCACAAGGATCCAACTCCTGGCCCTGAGATATACTCCAGAGATCTTGACATATTGGACTTGCTTCATTCAGTGGTCTTGGGGGCTTCAATCTCCATGCCAAACAATCATAAGCTTGCTGTTTTTTATGGAGACATGAGCATTAATCTCTAGTATAGGCATGATTTTGAACGCGCATGACCAGAACCTGTAGTATTTTCCATGAAGTTGTCATTTGACAGCATTGGTCAAGATGGATGTGTTCTAAAATGAATCAAATTCAAAGTAATTCAGCTCCAAATGTATGTCCTCCCAGGCACTTTGACTCCCAGAATTATACAAAACCTCAATTTCTGAGTTTTCTTCCCCTGCACAATGCAGGTATAGTCATCATCAACCCTGGTGGTGTTTATGTCCTCATAAGTCACAAGCTATGGCATCACACAGATGGTATCCAGAGACTAAGGAATTCAGAGCACCAAAGTATATGAGTTGAAAATACACAGAGAAAGTCACAGTCTTGCCCCAAAGTTCTTGCAGTTGGAAAGTCAACACACAATGGTAAAGTGGAGAATAACCAGCACTTTGGAATGGTTCAGTAGGCAAGTGCCAAAATATCTGTAGGATTTAAAGAACCCATCATCAATAAGAGGAAATGGTTATGCTTTTCCTCTTATGTAGCCATTGCCACTACCTGTATATGGTACATAGGGTACCCAGTAGGGAGAGAAGTGCCTGCTTTGTAATTTGCCCTTGGTTTGGGAAAGTTTCTGGAATACTTGCAGCCTGATTTATAAGTCTGTTCTCAACTAGGAACAATTAGATCATCAGATGTGCATTTGGCAACTTGCACAGTGAATTGATTTTTCTAACCCATCTCTCTCAGCTGCAGGTAGTACTGCAGATAGCTTGTGAGAAAGACATAGTTATGATATGAGATACTTAAAAAGATGGTTGAGAACATAGATCTGGAAATTAAAAAAAAAACATCAATGAACTAAACAAAAACCCAATAAACCCCAAGCCATCCTAGATGTAAGGTGTACTTCATAGACTTTATTATCAATAATGAAACATACATCCTAGCTAACACAGAGCATAAGAAAACATTGTCCATACTATTTTACCTTCAGGGAAAAGGTAGAGAAAGAGAACAAACAGCATAATATGTAGAGTAGAAGGATCCTCTGAAGGCTTTAACATCCCTACTCTGTGCCTGGGTCAACATACTTCACTCCTATTCTTTTCTGCTGTGGATGTGATCCAATATCTTATTTCCTGTCCATAGCCCAAGACACTACAAATGTGAGCAGTATGTTTAATCTACTTCTTTGTCTGCACTTTTTCCTGCTAGAGTGTGTCCCTAATCTATTCTGATTGAATTTTTGCTTTGGTAGAAACCTAGGTCAGAGATAGCCCTGCTGAAATGCCATCTGCAAACCAACCTAAGCTGGTAATCTGCATGGTTTAAACGAGGGTGTAAATCATAGAATCACAGACTCATAGAACGGCTTGGGTTCCAAGGGAAATTTAAGGTCATCTAGTTCGAAGTCCTGGAACACTGGTCCCAATACAGACCCGTGAGGGACACCACTCTTCATTGATGTCCGTCAGAACTCTGAGTGATTGAGCACCACCCTCTGGATGCAATCATCCAACCCATTTCTAATCAATCTAACGGTCCACCCCTCAAATACATCTCTCTCCAGTTTAGAGAAAAGGATGTTGGGAGGGCTTATGATGTTTTTGACAGATTAGCTGTAATTTTTCAGCTCATCAGTTGAGATTCTCCAATACTTCTTCCTTGTGCTGGGTAAAAACCCTCTCAGACTCAACTAAGGGAGATTTTAGTGTGACCTGAGAAGGAGGACAAAAGGATAAAATTCTGTGAAAGGAGAAGCAAACAAGGATAGAGACTAGCTAGAAAGAAAAGAAAGAAAACAGGGAAAAGGAACCTGAATTACAAAAAAACCAACCAACCAACCAAACAAACAAACAAAAAAACAAAAACAAAAACAAAGAAACCCCAACTTTAAAAAAACAAAGCTACCAGTTTAAGCTGATACACTTCCATCATGAAGAGGACTTTCCAAAAAGTCATCTTAGGAATTTTTTTGCCTCACTTCCCTCATCGCCTCCATCACAACAACTCAGTACATTCCCTTATGGATTTTGGCAAACTCCAGCTGCTGTAAAATGGCTCCATGAAGGACCGTTTTGAATACAACATTGTTGAGGTGCTCAGGGTTTGGTTTTCTCTTTCTTTTCCTTTTTTTCTTTTTTTGACCGCATGGAAAGAATCATAATTCATGTAAAACATTTATTTTAAAATACAGCGTTAGGGTGGAAAAACTTACAACTTGGTCTAGAAAGTTAATGGATGATTAATTAAAAAAAAAATAGTGACAATTACTTTGAAAAATCAAAGTTCCAATTATGTGATGGTTGGCAGCACCCCTAACTAGCAAATAAATTCCCAACATTGCCATCCATGAAGTTTGGGTGAAAGTGCAAGCAGAAGAAACACATCCCTTTACAAGTGAGTTGTAAAGAAGGATTAATGAATATTCATTGTGTGCACATGTCCAGTTTGGTAGTGATACATTGCAGAATTAATACTTCTGTTCTGAAGGGAGGATTTGGAAGCATTGCAGTAAATAAGAACTGTATGTATTAAAACAGGCCTCACTAGAAATAGAAAGGAAAGAAAAAGAAATTAAGAACTAGTCATTCAGTGAGTGAAACAGAGATCCAGGGGGAGCCTAATAGTACAGCACCATATTATTGGGTAGTGTCCTAAAAGCTATGCAATGCAAAGGCAAACTAAGGTATCACAGACAACCGTTAATTCTGGAATCTTCAAATTTTAATGTGGTGAGCTGTATAATGAAATATCTTTTCAATGAAAAATTACAATAATTACAATACCATATTGCAAGATATTCAATATCCCTTTGTATAAAAATGAAGCAGATTCAGCCTTGGAGGTAACACCTTTGGGCAAATTTATGAGATTAAAAAAAGAAAGTGTTCTAGCTGCTAATCACAGTCAGGAAGGAACCTTCCCTCAGGAAACTTGCTGAAGTATCATTGCTAAGACCTGGAGGAAAAAAAGATGGTGACAATTTTTGACACTTTTAAGAGCCGTGGGGAGACAGAAGTCACTAAAAGGCTCAGCTGAAGGATATGCTATGCACCTCTAAGGGACTTTTGGGCTAGAAGACTTATCTGGAGGCCACTTTCAGAGTCTTTTGCTTCTCCTGATATAAAAGACCAGAGAGAGCTGCTTTTCTCATCCCTACCTCAGACCCTTGCAGAGTAAGGCCTTGAGTTTTTTCCTAAGTATGGAGCTGTGCAAGGGCTGAATGGACTGGTTCGTGCAGTCCTCCGTCCCCAGACAGGTTGCATGCCAAACGCCTGCAAAACATTGCCAATTGTGTGCTCTCTTTGCACACAAATACAACAATATAACTGTGTTATTCTGCAATTTTGGGAGAGACACTCTCAGGGCTCTGTTAGTTTTCAGGTTCGTTTCCTTCCATTTGGCAGATGAAGAACATTTTCCAAAACCAAGGGGTTTGTAACAGAAGTAGGATTTAGTTGAACAGTTTTGATTGGTGGTGCCTTGTGCCTTGTTCTGTTTCTCAGTAGCTTTATGTTTGTACAAAAACATTTCAGTTGGCAAGCATTTTAAATGCAAAACTTTGAGGCTCTGCTTCAAAACTGCAACAGCTTCTGTCCCCATCTTAGCAGTTCATGACACTTGCTGGTTGAAATGCTGTGATGACATGGTAGCTGCTTGGCTTTCTGAGACAAAGTCACTTTGCCTTTGAAAATTCACCCTTTGAGCACTTGACATGGAGGCCATTTCCTTTCAAAATGAAAATGATTGTGTCAATACTTGAAAAGGAGCACACTACTTCTGTATATTTCCTACTGGCAGAAATGAAAGGAAACATTTCTTCACACCCTAAATGTTAGAGCATTTTTCCTCCTGTGAAGCATGAAGTCATCTCTACTGTTACTGTGCAGTGAGATACTCTGAAGAGAAGAAAGCAGGATGTTATAGTGTGATTGAAAAATTAAAAAGATGTTGTATGCATAAGATGCAAAACAGCATTGTGGATGAAATTTATTTCATTAAAAACTTTGGCTCCTAGTGAGAAGATTTGTACTTTGTCCTATACCCTCGCTTTTACCAAGGCAAATATCCAGTTAAGGGCAAGGAGATATTTTGTGTTTTCTAGCTTGCTGAACAAGACATATTTATTTAGGGTCAGCAGGAGCAGCCCTCTTTCTTAGTCACCTCAGATATCCCGAAGAAAACTCCCTCCAGGACTGATGTCACATTTGTTTCTATGGAGCTTGACTAGATTTGGCATTTCAGAATTAAATGTTTATTTTCCCCTTTATCCCACCTTATAAATAGTCAATTCTCTTAAAACATGGGAATTTGAAAAGCTCAATTGCTAACTATTAGATATAAGGATATATTAGATGAAAAAATAGAAAACTTTTCTTAGCCACTTACGTGTTCTCCAATTTTCTTCTCCAGAATGTCTGAATAATTAATAGACTTCAGTAATAAATTGGAAAATGGTATCATATATATTTGGAGAGAGCACGGTGGCGGGGAGATGACTGAGAAGTTTTTGCAATAAAAGTAGAAAGAAGCAGAGCAAAGGAGAGGGAGCTGCAGTGAGAAAGCTCAGAAGCCAAACAAAAATTTATGTTGGAAATCAGTTGTGCCTCGTCTTGATTTGCCACTCTTTGAAACTTAACACAATGTTCAAAAGTTTCAGTTTATTCTATTTAGAGCAGAGCAGAAGAAAGGAGAAAGGAAAAAGAAATTGGGTTTGGATTCACCTTGGCAAATGCAAAACAGCAAACTTTTCTGTGAATAGGTTCCTCTCAGTGTCCAGTCTGAACCTCCTCTGGTATAGCTTGAGGCTATGACCTCTTATCCTGTCACTAGTTGCCAGGTAGAAGAGGCTGACCCCTACCTTGCTGCAACCTCCTTTCAGGTAGTTGTAGAGAGCAGTAAGGTCTCCCCTGAGCATCCTTTTCTCCAGGCTAAACAACCCCAGCTCTTTCAGCTGTTCCTCATAGGACTTTCCCTCCAAACCCTTCACCAGCTTTGCTGTCCTTCTCTGGACTCACTCCAGCATCTTAATGTCCTTCCTGAATTGAGGGGCCCAGAACTGGACATAGTATTTGAGGTATGGCCTCACCACTACAGGGGTACAATCACTTCCCCAGTCCTGCTGGCCACACTATTCCTGATAAAAGCCATTGGCCTCCAGAAAAGTAGAAGTTGTCGGGGGAGAGTTATTCATTGCATGTGGAAGCTGTTTATTTATAGTATTTTCGCAAACCTGACCTCAGTATCCATTCTTTAGGAGACCAGGTAGCTTCAGCTGTTGACAGAGCAGACAGAATACACAGAAATAACAATTTCTTTGGGAAACTGTGGAGTCATATGACCTTGTCTCTTGCCCCCGGGGGTGGGAGTAACAGACAGTGGGTTTTGCTGTATATAGGCAATGCTTTCTATTTCGGTCTTTCTCCTGGCAGAGATTAGTTAAAATATTCAGATTAACTGCAGTTACCAAAATGGAATAATGGTTAAATATAGTCTTTTTTTTCCTAGAGTTTCCAAACGAGGGCAGAAGAGATCAGGTTCAAGTTGATGATCTTTAATGTTTTCACAGTCCTTTCTTTACTGATAAAGGGCTGCTATGGAGTGTTGGGGTTTTTCAGTTTTATGTGCACTGTAGTGAGGAGAGAAACATGGAAAAGCAAAATAAGCTTCTTAATCTAGGCTAGAATCATTTTATCAAGGAATCATAGAGTGATTTGTGTTCAAAGGGACCTTAAAGTTCATGGGCCACTGGAGTGGTCCATTAATAGAGGCTGGAACTTTAGATATACTCAGATCCCTACAAATTCAAGTAAAAATCCAATAATATTTTCCAGAAATGCAGTTTTTTAATGGCATTTTGGCTCAGAGCCATTTGTGGCATGAACAGCACACTGCACACTGTCTTCACACCTACTTGCAGGAAATGGTATGATACATTTCCAGAGTATGTTGCTGGCTACATGAAAATGTCAGGAAGTCAGCTGACATTCCTTACATGGTGATCCTGTTCATGAATGGATGAGGGAGAGACAGTGTGACATTCCTTATCTGAAAGTCTTGAACAAAGTGGAATGTAGCAGAAAGAGGACGAGAAAGTCATTCTTATGCACTCTACCAACACATGGCTTTAACTTTGAGTAGCACTGTAACTCAGTGCCTCTGGAAGCCTCCTCTAAGGGTGCATAGAGCCATGTGGATGTTCCAGGACAAGTGGTGGGAACAGAAGTGGTGTTAAAAGTGAAATTGCAGGCTGAAATATGGCCTTGTGATGATTTGCTTGCTTACCTGTTCTTTGAAGTTTGGGGGTTTTTTCTTATCAGTGTCTTCAACTCTGGACACAGATATATATCTTTGCTAAAAAGTGCACTTTTTCCTTCAGAGAGGATGATACTTTTAATTAATGCTGAAAGTATTTTTTAGAAGAATGTTCTTTTCCTTAATTTCTTCTTGCTCTTACGGCTTCAAAAAAAAAAAAAAAGTACATTCTAAGTCTTATCCATACTCAAGTAATTCTAAAAGGCCTTATTATTTACCAAAACAAAAATCTACAATATTTTCATCTCCTGCTGCTTTAGAGAAAGTACAGTGACAAAGTGGGTCAGCTATTATCTCCAGGCATATCTCAGTCTACCTCATTAATAGCAGTTTTGCTTCAGTTTATATCTGATCATCTAGACTCTCCCTAATGTCAATGATAATATTTCTTGCTTAATAAAACTGAAGACTTTTATCCAAGTCTAAAACCTACAGTACATTTTATGAATCTCTAACAGGATCTCTTCTACTGCCTGTCTCTAGAAGTGATCTTGACCCAAATCTCTTGTTTTATTCCCATTGTTTTCCTTCCCACCTCCCTTTGCCATTTCTTTATTCATTGTTGTCCTCCAGCTACTTACATTTTCTCTAGATGTATTTTAATATCCTGATGTATTTAATCTCCTGAACGTATGTTTAAAGATTTTCTTGCTCCTTTCAGCCTTTGTATTAAGAGACTGGAATCTGAGGTCAAGATAATCTGTTGAGAAGAGTACATGCAAGATGACTTCTATATGTAAAAGAAATTAGTAGTTATGTGCTAGTCCTCCTGATTAGCTTGTGAGATGTATTATAGAAGAAAGATGGTCAGAAATTTCTTTCCTACTTATCCACAAGTCCCATGAGCTTCCACAAGTAAAAAATTTAGGTGGAAGTGTTTCATTGTATGTTAGGAATATTAATGTGCTTTAATTCCTCTTTATTACATTAGTACTCATAAACTATTTGGGAAACTAGACCCCTACAGTTCTCCCCTTGGAGAACTTACACTCTGTCAAAGATGCCATCCAGACTGACAGACTCTTTTGTAAAAAGAAATCATCACAATCTGTAGACATCTTTGTTTCCAGTGGAACAACATTTGTCACTTAACTGGCTGGCAGAAATGAGGTGGTAAATCCATTTGTAGCAAACTTTTTCCTTCCTAAAACTGACAGAGAAATTTCGAATCTGTGTGGCGTGTAAGGAGTGCAAAGGCTGGCTAATACTGTGGCACATGGCATTGTCCCTGCACAGCCAGTTTGTGTGAGAATAGGACATGTACAAAGGAAGGCAAAGCAAGGATACTGTCTCTGCTGAAGCTGCCCTGCCTGTCAAGATCAGCAGCTGAAATTTCCACCTAAGCTGTATGAACCCAACAGAATCCATCTGCTGAACCATCTGTGAGATGAATCACTAAAACTACAGTCCATCTGTTATTTCACTGCCACAAAGTTTGCCAGCCTCACCCTCACTCCATTATTTGAATATTTTCTTTCCCTGTGGGCCTCCTCAGTGCTCTTGTCTCTCTCCTTGTCTGTATCTTTTGGGTTGTTTTGTTTTGTTTTGTTAATACATTGCCTTTACAATCTCTGAACTGTAAAGAAGAAGGAGGTTATATTCCTACTACCCTTCAGTTAGCCAGGAACAGCTTTGCTCAAGGCAAAATATAGATCTGTTATGTGTATATAATCATTGCCTGTCTCCAGCTGCTCTGTATCAGCACAACTCATTTCAGGCAAGAGATCAGGGATGTTTCACACTCCTGAAGATTCTTCCCCACATATGGGCTGTCACATTGAACTATTAGAAGTTTAGATTGTGGCTTGACTTTTCTTCACTCTTGAGGGAAGTATTTTACACATATTATTTACCTCTCAGCTTGAAAATTCAAATGCCCAGTTGTATTTTTCCTCACATCTATCTTATATTTGGGGAAGGCTTAGCTGAAGATTTTTCACCAGAGCTTCGGTTGGCGTCAGCCATGGCACAGTGCTGAGAGAGCAGGGATGGGCAGGAAAGGTGGCTGTATGCAGAATAGCAGGCTGATTTCTGTACAGCAGAAAAAAGGAAGGCATACTCTCTCTTAGAGTCCTCACAGTCCAACTGAGCAGATTTTCGCTATTTTCCCTCAGCTTAGATGTTTAACAAGGAACAAGAGTAGAATTTGGTCCTGTGTGGAAGCATAGAAAAAAGAGGAGAAGGAAACCTCCATCATGTGTCATAGATTTGGAAAGCAAACCTGGTGTTCGAGCAGACATAAGGACAACAGCATTTAAGAGCTTGGCTATAGTCAGCAGGTTTCTGTGGTGTCAGCATTGACATTGACTCAGCCTGGGTTGGGAACACAGTGTTGGATGCCCTGGATACCACTCAAGGAAAACATGGTTTGCAGCAGGCACACATTTGTCCCATCTTTCTGCAGTACCTGCTCCATCTATCTCCCTGCACTCTAAACTGTGCATAGTAGTCTTATAGAGCCATTCTGATCAGCGTGGTGTGGGGGTGGTATGCATGCATTACTGAATCTCCTCTGCAGTGCATGTATGATGATTAAAGGGTGGGGGGAGCACATTTTTATAAAGGCCTGATCAAATTGGAATACCTCATCATAGTATCTGTCCCAATTAAGTGTGGACTAGCTGCCTAAGGGTAATCCACAAAAGAGCAAGGCTGCCTCGAGAGGTGGTCAATGCTCCAAGTCTGTTAGTGTCTGAGAGACATTTGGACAATGCCCTTAACACTATGATTTAGTTTTTGGTCAGCCCTACAGTGGTCAAAAACACTGGATTAGATGGTCATTTTAGATGTTCTGTTCTGTTCTGTTCTATTCTATTCCACTCTTTATAACCTGCATTCACTGAGTAGAGATGTTTAGAGCAGAGATGTTAGGCTTCAGTTCTGCATCCCCCTTGTCCTGAATTTCCCTTTTTCTCTAAACTTTAGAGGGCCTAGAGACACTGATCTCTTAATTTAGGCATGACTTAAAAAAAAGTTGGCTGAATCACTCCCCCATACACATCCTTGCTTTGCCTTGCTCTGGTTTTGAAGTGATGAGAAATTCACTATCCACCACCTCCCGGAGATGTCCAAATGATTAACTGTTCTGTTAAAATAAAGAAAAAGGCAACAACCTGTGTCTTTAATTTCAGATTTGCTACTATTTAGCTTCAAACTCCAGCCAGTGGATCTTGTTACACTTTTATCTGCTAGATTAAAGAACTTCCTCCTGACACTTATCCGTTTGTACAGGAATTTATGTTCCTGCACTTGGGAACATCAGAGATTAAAATCAGAACATAAAGAGCACTGAACACCACTGTACTTTGTTTAGGAGAGGATGGACTTATAAAACACCCAGGCTAATGTGACCACCTTTCACAAAGAAAGAGCCAATAAGAGTGATCTCCTCTCTTTGCAAACAAATTGGAGAAATAGCAGCAGCAGAGTGAGCCTGGGAAATAGTGATTTCTTGGCATTTTTTTAAAGAACTGTGTCCCTACCCTATCACACACCATTCACTTTCAGACAGTACTTGCACAGTAGTTTATCCAAGATAAGAACAAGTGCCTTCAAGAGAGTAGTTAATGGAATTATATAGTACAAAAGGGATGTTAAATGTAAACAATGACTAGAGAAGCCCAGAAATAGGATCTACTTACTGCATGGATGAAGAAAGTGAATAAAAAAGCAGAAAGATTGTGATATGTTTGAGCCCATAGATCTAGTCCAATTTTCAAAGGTATTATTCTGGAAGGGTTAAAGGGATTCTTGTTGGGCATATATAGAACAGCGCTTCAAGTTCAAGGGATATCTATTTTCCTTAGAATGCATATATCTGCTTAAAAATATCAGGCAGAATAAGCAAATTTCCTGTGTTTCATGTTTTTCTCATTGTCCAGCTGACTGGCACCCAGGTATTCAGTTGTATTGAAAATTCTTGAGCTCAAATGGTTGAACATCTCTGTGTAGCAAGACTAAGTTATAATATTTTCAGCTGGAAGGGACCTACATGGTTGATCTAGTCCAACTGTCTGCTCAGCTCAGGGCTGACAAAAAGTTAAAGCAGGTTATTCCAGGCATTGTCCAAATACCTCGTAAACACCAACAGGCTTGGGGCATCAAACAAAGCCCCAGGAATACTCTTTCAGTATTGCCCACCCTCTCAGTAAAGATATGTTTCCTAATGTCAAGACTAAACCTTTCCTGGTGCAGCTTTGAACCATTCCAATGTGTCTTATCACTGGATCCCAGAAAGAAGAGCTCAACATCTCCCTCTCCACTTCCTCTTCTCGGGAATCTGTAAAGAGAGATGAGGTCACCCCTCAGCCTCCTGAGGCAAACCAAACATCCTCAGACACTCCTCACAGGACGTTTCTTCCAGCCCTTTCGACTGCTGTGTTATCCTGCTCTGAGCGCATTTGGGTACTTTACATCCTTTGTTTTAATTGTGGGACCCAAATTTGCACAGTGCTCAATGTGGAGGTTGCACCAATGCTTAGTACAGTGGGATAATCACCTTTTTTTGGTGGGCTGGTTTGGTGCACCCCAGGATGTGGCTTGTCCTCTGGGCTGCCAGGAAACACACACTGCTGATTCATGGTGAGTTTGCTGTTAACCAACACTCCAAAATTACTTTTTTCAGGACACCTCTCCAGACTCTCCTCTTCCAGTTTATGCTTGTGCCTGATGCTACTCCACCCCATGTGGAGAATCCAGCATTTAGTCCTATTAAATTTCATGTCATTGATGATTGTCCAGTGCTCCCTCTGCAAGGTCTCTCATTCACTCCTCATGAAAACCAAGACCACTTCCAGCTTAATATTGTCATCAAACTTGCTAATGGTGTATTCGACTTCTGCATCCAGACTGTTGACAAAAATATGGAACAGAAATAGCCCTAAAATTGAGCCCTGAGGAACAACACTGGTGACCCATCCCTTTGAACCTGCTTATCCCATAGTTGGACAGCTTGTCCAGAAGGATGCTGTGAGAGACAGTATCAAAAGCCTTACTAAAATCCAGAAAAAGTGCCCTTTGTGAATTCGCTTTGACTGCATCTGACAAGTACATTATTCTTTAAAAGACTTTCAAGGGAGTGAAGTGCTCACTCACTGGGCAGTGAAGCATCCCTGGCTGTGCCAGGTGCTCTTGCATGATATGGGTGGGAATAACATTATCGATAATGGGGACTTCAACTGCCCAACCAATGTGGGGCACCAAGGATAATCCATCATCCCCTGACAGCCTTGGAATGTTCCCTACCTGACTCCTAGCCCAAGTGGAACAGCACCATTTTTGCTGGAGTTTTGGAAACAATCTACCAATGTTAATACCAGGATGGAAACTTACTGATGATTAAAGCAAATTATCCTGCAATCCTATAAACAGCAGTCCTAAATGAGGCCCTCTGAGCTCCCCTGGACTAAGCTGCACTACTATCCATGTGAGTGGGACGCCTCTCAGAGCTCATGAACACTCAAGTTTGTGACATTCAGAGGACCACAAAGAGGCTTAGATGGATACTACACATGCACACGCACACACATACTCCTCAATGTGCAACCCATGCCTGTAGAAGAGTGCTAAGGGACTTGACACGAATATCTCATTGAACCCTTGGTAATTTCTGATAGGCACCTTTACACAGATATAGATGTATGCATCTCTTCTCCTGTGTGCATGCATATGAATGACCTTCTATATACATTTTTAGTGCCAGAGAGGGCTTTTGTGATCATCCATTCTGAGCTGTCTCTAGTTGTTGTATAGGAAAGAAGAATCAGGTAAAAGGTTATGTGAATGGAGCCAGCACTACAGGGGTTGAGCTGATTCAAAATACACCTTAAGGACATGGAAGAGCACTTGTCTATGTTATGTAAAATATAATTTTTAAAAATATATAAAAGAGGTATTTGGGCAATTTTGGTTGTGCCTGCTGCAAGAGAAAGGGGAGATAGAGATGTGCCTAGCCAGAGGACTGTTGACTTGGCGAGCAGAAGAGTAGAGCAAAGAGCAGGGGGGTTGTTGCTCATGCAACAAGAATAATTCAGTGAGGGATGAGGGAGAAGCAAGCATTGACCTGTTGAAAGGTGGGACACCACTCAAGAAATGTTAGAAGATGCAGCTAATGGCACTTACTCTGTCAGATACAGAGGGATGGTAGATAAGCAATGGTGTCATGCAAAATGATGTGGTGCAATGATTGTGGAGCAAGTGCTGAAATCATCAGCTCTGGAAGCAGAAGCAGTGGTGACAGACCTTGCTGGGATCTGGCTTGCTGGTCACACATGCCTATTATGCTACCTCCTGGAACTGGCATTTCTGCATGGCACTGCACTGCATAGAAACACTATTGTGCTTAGAGCTAGCTCAGGTATCTCTGACATAACACTGTGCAGATAAGCTGTATATTTAACACCCCTTCGCTTTTTTGGTTGGGTAATTTATAGCTGAGGATGCAGAACTGTCTCAGCAAATGAATCCATGTACTAACTCCAACAATCCAGGAAGATTCTCTGGTAGCTGTTTGTTCTTGGTTTCTAGATTTGCTCCAGGCAATTCCTTTGACATGCCTGCAATGTGTCAGACCTGTCTGCATCTGTGTAGTTTTTGGTATTTCTGATTTGGGAAACATAGATTGGAATGCAAATGATACCTGTAATGAAATAATCTTTCTCTCCTAACAGTAAAGCCAACCAACCAACCAACCAAAACAAAACAAAAGAAGTCAACCAATCAAACAAACCCCAAACCCCCATTCAATTAAAATTTGTGACTTTATAGCCCATGGACTCACCTGGGACGATGGATACCCATACACTGGTCTGGTTTTTTTTTTCAATTTCTGCCTGTGATAGGTATCAAATGAAAATTTCATCAAAATGTCTGAATTCCTGAGAGAATAACATTGATTTGGAAAGCATAAACATTGCAGGGAATTTCTGAGAAGCTCTGCTTTGAACTGATGATTTTTTAAAAGTTACTTAAAGAACAGAAGTAAATAGCCTCATACAATATGCCAGCTAATTTTTTTGACAAAGGATGAAGGACAAATAGGGAGAGAGAATGTGGAAAAAAATTATTCCTCAAAGAATATTTGATTTCTGTAGAAGCAGTCAAATAATGATAGATCCCAGTCAGAAATAATGTAGTCATAAAAAAGATGAATTGAATAATTTACTTGAAACAAATAATGTGACTAACTCTATTCCACAACCACAGAAAACAAATTTATCTAATAGCATTTGACATCACTTTCTTGGGAAAAAATATTGCTATACAGTCAGCATGTACATTTTCAAAGGAATTGGCATTGGGAAAGAGCACACTTCGAGTACTTAATAAGGGTGATTTTTCTTTATGACTTTAATTTAAAA
Source organism: Lepidothrix coronata (assembly GCF_001604755.1). Taxonomy (NCBI): domain Eukaryota; kingdom Metazoa; phylum Chordata; class Aves; order Passeriformes; family Pipridae; genus Lepidothrix; species Lepidothrix coronata. The sequence goes on along the minus strand of NW_016690342.1, from coordinate 238,262 downwards.
TACATTATGAAAATCACTTGATTCTACTTGACTGCTGCCAGATTTTGAATAACTGACTTCCAAAGCCACCACAGAGCTGGAACTAATTTAATAAATTAAGAGGAAACATTGTCGGAGCAGCATTTGGCATCAGTCACACTGGTCTGGAAGTTTACCGCCACATGAAAACTATATCATAGGACACAGTTTAGGGTCATGGCATGAGACATGGAGACTGACATGGGCTCATTGCCACAAAAGGGGAAGTCTTTGCCATTCTTACCAAATCTGCAACAAAAAGGTTCAGAGAAAGGCCCTTGTTTTATGACTGCCATTTGTGAGAAGCACTTACCACAGAGCTCCCCAAAATTTAGGTCACCATTTGGATCCAGCTGAGTTCTGACCTGAAGTAGAGACTGCCCTTCCAAATGGTCCATCATGTTTGTCAGTGGAAATCTGCCCTTCTCTTTAGTGGAGTCATTTTCTTACAAATTCTGGTTAGTTATCTGTATCATGTCTGGAGGGGATCCTCACAGCAAAATATTGAACTTGTCTGAAGCTTCTCCAAGAGAGGAAAAAAATACCGCCTATGAACTGTGTCTGAGGATTCTGTAATATTTAGACACTACTTACTGCCATCCAAATGTTCCTAGTAAGAACTGGAGCTGGTCAAAAGAAAAACACATAAATTCTCACAAACCAGGCCAGAGTAAATTTGTCCTAACTTTTCATCTAAATATTTCAGGTCACAAAATTCCTTCATCATGAGTGATGCCATTAGCAAAGTAAACAGACTGCCAGAAGAAATGTCCTCTTACACTTTGGAAATAAACTAGAAGAGGAAGTTTCTAAATTTTTAGGGAAAATGTTTTTCAAATGGCAAAGCAGATTTAACCTGGAGGGTCTTCTGACTTCCTAATGTCTTCATGTACCATCTCAGGAGAACAGTCGAAGGTGACAGCTTGCACAAGTTGCCTGAGAGTGTGAGCTGGTTTGGGAGGACTGGAGCCTGTAAGGCACATTTCAATTATTTATATATACAGGGGTTCAGGTGTTGATTTGCAGGTCTACATAAAGGACACTGGGAAATGTTGTCAGTTCCAAGGGACTGTTTGCGATCTATTATGTTTGCTGTAAAGCACCCAAGCACCTCAGGTTGCATGAAGACAATTCCTTGATATAGTTTTGCTCTCTTACCTGCTTCTCCAGTCTTACATTAATCTAACAATAAAAAAAAAAAGGCATTTTTTATCAGGTTGTACTAGGTAACAGGAAAATTTTCTGTCTTTGAACTCCATGGGCTGATGGGTTCACCTACCCTGAGCCAATTTCCATTGGTGATATAGTATCCCACTAGTCATTGGCAAGTGGATTGGTACTTCACACAGTGATATCCAATCTTCAGATTTCTATCAAAAAATGCAGCATGTAATGTTATGCCTGCAAAGTAATGATCAGGGTGTTTTTTTTTATTGTAAAGAAAGTATGATTTATACAAGACACTAACTGCCAGGCAGCTGGAGCTGAGTAAAACCCATCTCTTTCAGGGTTTGTTCCTGGTTCTGCTTCCAAACAGCACAAACATGCTGCTTCAGCCATTGCCCCAATAATTGTGTTTCTACATCAATGGATACAATCTCTGGTTTACCTGCACAGTGGTCTCTCTAAGGAAATTAAAACGAAGTACAGTTTCTGATTCACCCCACCCCACAAAGTTAGAAATATTTTTATCTTCTAACACATTCTGCTATAAAGTTATAAAGGCAGAAGTGTCATGATTAAATGGAAAGGTTTCTAGGCAAAGGTATTTACTCCCTGAAAAACGTATCCTGAGGCTTTGTAAAAATAAATGACATGAAGGAAACATAAATGGCACACAAACTCTGCTAAGTATCATAATTTATTCCAAAATCACTGATCTCTTTGCCCACTGAGGATGCTACTCTGCTGCCCTCTCCTGTGGCTCTTAATGCCAGAGTGAGAGCAGGGCCAATGACATTGGCTGGTGATTGGGTGGTGGCCATTCTACTGAGACCATAAGTCTGGTCAGTAAGCTTTAGTGCAGGAAATCTGGAGCTAGCATTTTCAAAGACAAGAGTTTAAAGTGAAGATTCACAGTGTGTGTTTAACCTGAAGTATAAGAGCTATTGAGTGTTCAGCCCTTCACAATCACGGTACTTATTTATTGTATTCATTTATTTATTAAATCATGTGGGAGATATTCAGAAACAGTTCCTAGAAGTCATCCCATTTCATCCTTGAAAGTATGGCTGTAGTGTTTCTTCACAAAAATCTTATTGTGGTACATGGAACAAAGAATATGCTAATACTGCCCTGTATTCTTTACAATTTGGAACAATTGCAGTAAGGAGCAAAACAATCCATTTGTTTCCAGATGCAATATTTCTCACAATTCTATGAAAAGTTTTTATCAAATTTAACAGGAAAAGCAAAATAAATGGAGCTGTAGGATGTTAAAAGAGATCTATCACCATTGTTACCAAATAAAGTAAGAGCCTCAAAGATTGAAATAGACTATGTAATATTTTTTGTGAAGTTGCCAGGGTTTTTTTTTCCAGTGATGATGTATAATTATGCTCTTGGGTTAGAGATAAAATCCTGCAGGATGGTGAGAATAAAAAAAAATGCTTTGAGACAGTCACTTGCTAACAGCAAAAATGATTTTTTTCTCTCATTGAGTAGAAAGAAACATTTACCTCAGAGCTCAGTGCTATTACTCAAGGTAACACACCAGGTCTCTGAGTCCTCCTCTGAGTACCCGTGCACTGCTTCAGTTTCAGCTGAAATGCCCAGACTACCTTCTTTTGTCTCTGTGTCACCAGAGGGTTTATGAAGTGGTGTTGATGACTAGCTGGGAGCTGTAAGCCAACCCTATCAGCTCTGCTCTGCTCATCTCAACCATGACTGCAACCCTCAGTTCCTGCAGAAGTGTATTATCGAAACTTGCCAGGAAAACAAAGTAAAAAATCACACTGAAAAATTTTCTCTACCTCTGTGATTTTCTGAATTTGTTTGTCATTTTATCCTTCGGTACATTCCTTAGTAACTCTGTTTCTATGGCAAATGTCAGCTTGATAGCTTAATCCCTCTTCTCTGCAAGGTTGTTTGGGAGAAAAAAAAAAGTAGAAGAAAGTAAAAAGGGAAAAAAAATAAATGTTTAAATGTGGGTGGAGGGGAGGGGCAGGTGGAATGCAGTTTTCCTTCCTTTCTGAATTAAAATGTTCCTTCTCATTCTCTGTTCTCTGAATTACTTGAGAAAAGGTAAGTTACTTATGAAACTTTATCCATTTCATGAGAACCATATTAGATTTCTGTAGGGTATGTAATGCAAAATATAGTTTAATATGAAAGAAAACCAGAGTGTTGTTTAATAAGAAATAGACAAAATTGTTTAAAACAAAACCAAAGAATGAAAAAGGTAAGGAATTAGCCAGAATGGTTTCTGAGGAGGCATTTGCTCTTCTCTGGTTATTAGAGAAACGAGGATAGCAGACAGAGTAAGGAAGTGTGACTAAGGGCACTTAAAAGCGTGCTGGTACCCCCAGTCTTGAATTCCTGTGTGATATATCCAACCAGTTTACCTGCTGTGTGTTATTTTTCCTCTGATTTATTTGGACTTCTATCCTACTTAAACTGTAAGCTCTTTAGGCCGGGAACTATGTTTTGCTGTATATATTGTGTGGATAGATTTTATGGTTGGTTTGTAGGGTTTTTTTCATTTGTTTGTTTCTCTGTAAAACAATGGCGTATTCTTCTTTTCTGATTTGGTTTGGTGGGTTTTTTTGATATAGAAGAATTAAATATAAATGTGTTTACTGCCACTTATCAAAATAGGGAACTGGTGACACCAAGTTAATATGGAGGGGAGAAATCTGCATAGAAAAGTTATAAGAAAGTATTTTGAGTCAAAATACATAGTTTTAGCTAATTCGAGCTGCTAGTATATGCATGGTCTGTAATTACTTGGCACTGCTGCAAGCATAGGTCAAATTCTTTCTACCATAATCATTTTGACCTTTTGAATTTCATTCACACTGAAGTGGTTACAATTACATCTAACTCTTCTTCTCAAGACTTTTTTGAGTACTGAGGCAAATGGTGGGAATCAAACAACACTTTTTTCTCTCTTTTTTTTATTACTAAATTATGTATCTGAGTCACAAGAGAAGAATTCAAATTTGTTTTCACATTTCATAACAAATAGCAAAAGTACAATGAGATGTTAAGTCCCAAACTAGCTAAAAATAATTCTTCAGCTTTAGGAGATTTCAAAATGTCATGCTGGTCTTGTTCTGATAAGAGATACATTAAATTTTCTTCTTGCTTATGACGTGCACTCTTTGCAGAAAGCTCTTCACTGATGTCTCTTGTAGGTCAATAGTAAAAAAACAAACACTTTGTCTTCCTTGTTAATCCTGTCAGATACCCATTTATCTCTTTCTTTCCTGAAAACATCTTTTTTCATTTGATCTTTTCCTCCTACTAATTTTCTTCAAAAGTTTTAAGGGTGAATATCCTTTTTCCATGATCTCCTATGGGAGATATATTATGGGACATTACATTTCCCTCATTATACTCTGTTTCCCACAGGCAGCAGAGAATATGAGAGTGAATGGTAACAACATTGTTACTCTTGGGAAGCTGCTTTTAAAATTCTTACTGGACTGTATGAAATTGCAAATATTATAGGAAAAACTATCCAATGAGCAAGGCTCAGAGACCATGTGCTATAAATCAATACATAGACTCTCACAGCTTCAGCCATGAACCCTTCCTAGAATAATTCAGCAGATGAATCAGCCTAGGAAAATTGCCATAGACTCTGACCTGCAGTCTCACCTGGGTATTCAGCTCCTGAGCAAGAGTGTAGTTTGAACCCATGCCAACATCTACTCAGCCACTTTTGACCCTCACAGCACAGCTTTAGTTTGTAGCTAAATTACTTATAGCAAGGCCTTCTTACCTTCCTCTGCATTGGAGTTACAGAAAATTTTCTAAATCACTGAAAGGTCAATATTTCATGTTGCATATGGAGATTCTTAGCTTTGTCAACAGAAGGAGGGAAATAACTTGTCTTAGCAGCACATTGCTCCCTTTCAGCACTTTAGAGCAAATCGCTGAACAGGATGCAAGACATCATCGCTGCAATTCTGACTGCCCCTGAAAATTTTAGAGACAGCACAGCTATTGGCTGCAAGAGAGACGGGACCATCAGGGGAGCTCTGCGTCCCGTGAGTAACATCCCCCTTGTGTCCACGCTGAGCCGAAGAAGAATCAGGGGGACAGAAAAAGTTTTCTCTCTTAAGATCATGGCCATTTAGCTCTTGCCCAGCCGAGCCAGGCAGAACCAAGCCGGATGGAGCCAAGGGAGCTGGGGCCGGGAACTCTGGATCTGCCACTCAGGGTATCCCTCCTCCATCCCTCCTCCATCGTCATCTTTCTCTCACCTCTGGTGGGTTTTCAGGATCTTGTGGGAAGATTTTGGGTCTGGTTTGGCAGAGGGTTCGAGGGGAATCCTGAGAAGCTCAAAACCAATGTAATTTTAAGAGATTTAAAGAGCAAACTAAATTTTTCTCACCTCTCCTTCCGCGGCGTCTCTTAAATCCTCTTGAAAAAGTTTTAAAATTAAACACACCACGTTAAAAAAAAAATAATCCCAAGTGTAAGTGGAGTCTGTCCTGGTTTTAGTAGCTTGAAAATACTCAGCAAACTCTTCAAGGTATGACAAATTCTCTCTAAAACTGTGAGATTTAGGCTTGAGTGTTTAGCAAACTCGGGTAACTAAATGTGGGATTTTATTTTGGTCTCTGTGGAAGCTTAGGTTGAATGTTAGGAAAAGGTTCTTCATCTAGAGGATAGTAGGGCACTGGAACACTCTCCCCAGTGGCCATGGCCCCAAGCCTGACAGAGCTTAAGGCACATTTTGACAATGCTCTCAGACACATGGTGTGACTCTTGGGGATGATCCTGTGCATGGCTAGGAGTTAGACTCAATACTTGTGGGTCCCTTCCTACTCAGAATATTCTATTATTCTATGATTTAAAAGGGACGTATTGTTCCACCACACAGGAGAAATGCAAATTTAAAGCCAAGACTGCCAGAACTGAAGAATTTTATTTCGTACACATCAGCATAGGTTTCTAAGACCAGCTCCAGGCCTTTGCTGGTTTAGCTGAGTGCTGAACTCTGTTTTTGTGTAGTGGAGGGGCTGGGAATATATGCTTAGCCTTCAGAGAAGTGAATATTTTATTCGAAACCTTCGGTGAAAATTTGTCAAATAATTAAATCAATTCTATGGATTGTTAGGTTAATTCTATTAGTTGGATTTCTAATAGGAAGAGCATGTTTTATTCCAAAAATAACACTTAATAAATTATTCATCAAATAACATTTGGCCAGCTCTTGCAGCAACTGAGAGGAACCTGTAGCAAAGCAAGTGAAATTAAACTAACCCTCAAATGAACCTGATTATTGCAGACTATTCCAGCAGTAAAAATTCTTTCCATTATTCTCTTTTTCTAGTGTACACATAAATTGAGAGAGGCACTTAGAGATAATACCTTCCTCTGAAGCTTTTGTGGAATCACAATAGTACATTGTAACTACTGACTATGAAAGGGAGAAAACTTTGCTGAAGGTAAAACATATGCAGCATGGTTTGTAACCATATCTATCCAGTCCTTTTGGGGTTTTTTTTCAGCTTGGAGCAAAAAAAATTCACAAAGCATAAGACCTTGAATCCTTTGAGAGTTATTTTCCCAAATAACTTCACCTTCTGAAGGACTGGTCCTGCCTCAGCTTATTCAGCAAACCCACTTGAACTCTTAGCCGCTTAGGAGATCTTTAGCACTGGCTGCTATTCCAAAGAGGTTGTGTTTAACTTACACTTGGTAGCAGATTGTTGTCGCCTCCAACAAATTTAGGGAGGAATGGAACTTTACCAACAAGCTTCTTCATTGAGCCTTTCTCCCTTCTCCCCACAGCCAGGTGAGCATGGCATCTCTGCACTTTATTTCTCTAGTCTCCTGGCACACCTTCATTCTTCCAGCTAGATCCTGTATAAGGAACAGGTGAGGGAAGTTAGCCCTTGCCCATTTCTCCTGGCATCTAGATGGCACTACAGCCAAGTTTTCTGCATCCAGATACAGGCAAGGACCTCCAACTTGCTCCCTTCTACATCTGCAGGAGAGTAGATTTTGAGGTCTGCAGCTCGATATGACAATAATCTTGGCAAAGTTCCCAGTTAGCATGGGTAAACATTTGGGTCATCTACCTTCATATTGAGATATCTCATCTGGACTCACACAAATTTTGTCCCACCCAATTCTTTTGGAAATGCCCTCACAGGTAGACCAGAATAAGAAGTCATTGAAATATGGTGCTACAAAGCAAGTACTACTCTGCAGTGACCAGCTGGTAAAATCACTAGACTTGTTTACCTGTATGTTACAGTGACTCAAATCATGCCTCACACTTAAGTTGGCTTAATATGGACCTGGTAGCCCATTTTCTCACTCCTATAATAATGTGAAACTATGCTGGTGCTTGTGCAGTGGAATTTGAATAGTGAATACCTTTTCTACATGATAAAAAACCAGCAACTTGCTTTTCAGGCTAGTTACAGAAATAGGTTTCAGATTTGTAAGCTGACCTGAGACATTTACTTCATCCTTAAATTCGCAGTCATTAATGAAGTGAAACAAGTTTACCCCTATAATAGATGCATATCTTTTCTTAGGTGTTTTTTCTTCTGAATAAGTAAGTATGTGGCAGTATTTCTCAGGGGAGAGGCAAAATATCCTCTCCACATACAAAATAAAAAAAAAAGGGGGGAGCAGAATTAAGAAAAAATAATCTCTTCTGGCAGAGCTTTTTACTGTTTGGAAACTGGGAGGTGAAGAGGGCCATAATTTATTATGCCCAATAACAATATCATAGAAATGAGTAAAATAATAATCTGTCTATATTCTTCAAGGAAAAATACTACTGATTTTTAGCCCAGAGAATTGTTATTCCGTGTGAGTGAAAACAACACAATTCACATTCATATACTAGACAAAATATTATTTAGATATTGGAATGGTTTATAGCATCTGTGGTGCATGAATTTTAGAGCTGTTGAGTTTGTCATTATTTCAGTTTCTTTCAGAACAACAATCAATATCCAGAAACAGAAAATGATGTAAATATTTTTTCAGTGAGTGAAACTTTTTTTACGGGCTTGAAAAATGTTATTGAGGTTTAGAAATAAAAAGATAGCACTCAGCTTTTCGTTTGTTTGGGATTTTTTTTCAGAGTAATATAGAATCTCAGTTATTCAACTTCACCATTGGAATTAAGCCATCCTCCCCCACCTGAATTTCTAAGAAAAATAGGTGGAAGATGTCCTTGAAAATGTTCAGGCGGAACCATTTTTACTGGCTACAGAGCTAGGCAGGTAATTGCTTAATTTAAAACATTAATTAAAAAAATAAAAGTGAATTTGGGGCTAGTGTTAGGTTTTGTGTGTGTGTGAATGTCATCCTAAATTTCAGTAAGTTCTTACAGCAAAAAAATCATAAGATACTTGCAAGTATCAAAACACTGCAGCAAGGAGAGCTGCTCTAAGTGATCCTTTAATCTGGGACTGGGACAAGTGTTTAATTGCCTCATGTAGTGTGTTTAAAAAGTGTATAATTGCCTCCATATAGCCAAGGAATAGATCATCGTTGGAGAGCATTACCTTGTTGCATACTACTTCGCTGTATTGTTGTGCTGGTTTTGAGTGGGTAGATTAATTTTTTTCATAGTAGCTGGTTTGGGGCTCTGTTTTGGATTTGTGCTGAAAATAGTATTGATAACACAGAGATGTTATTGCTGAGCAGCACTTTCACAGCATCAATGTCTTTCTTGCTCTTCACCTCACACCACCACTGAGAAGAGTGAAGGTGCACAAAAATGTGGGACAGGACACAGCCAGGATGGCTGACCCCTACTGACCAGTGGGATATTCCGTATGTATATGCTGGCGTCATGCTCAGCACATTCAGCTGGGGGAAGAAGAAGGGAGAGGGGTACATTCAGAGTGATAGCATTTGCCTTCCAAAATAACCACTATGTATGATGGAGTCCTGCTTTCCTGGAGATGGGAAATGGTGAATGAATTCCTTGTTTTGTGCTGCTTACTTTTATGGCTTTTATTTTACCCATTAAACTGTCTTTATCTCAGTCCATGAGTTTTCTTACTTTTACTCTTCCAAATCTCAGTAGGTGGGGGAGGGACAGGGTGTTGCAACTAAGAAATTATTTGGCACTTAGTTGTCAGCTGAGGTTAAACCTTGACACTGGTGCATAACATGAAATAGTGCTCTGTTGCTTTTTTATTCCTGATAGTGAAGAAATTGTTTCTAATATCCAACCTGAACCTCCCCTGGTACAGCTTGAGGCCATTTCCCCTTGTCCTATCGCTGCTTGCCTGTGAGAAGAGACCAACCTCCACCTCACCAAAACCTCCTTTCAGGTAGTTATACTGAGGTTCTACCCTCAGCCTCCTTTTCAAAATATTCTCACTTACTTCACAAAACCAACCTAGAGCACCTCTCCAGAAACCAGCCTGATGTGGGAACTATAAGCATGCATGCAATGCATGCATGAATCAGGACTAAAGCCTGAATGTTCAGGGTATCAGTTTATACTTGTGCCTAATTACGTATTTTCTGTTTTAGGCTAAGAAAAGCAGTAGAAATATAGGCCTGTTTTGATGGCATTTCTGACCCATTGCAATGTAGATTTCTGCAACTGGCAGCACTATAAAGCCTTTCTTCTGATGAGTAATGAGGTCTTTATCTTTTCCAAGGGAAAAAAAAAGAAAAAAATAGTTGTACTACTTGTCAATTATATAGTGCCAAATTGGTCATAAAACAAATCATTACAAATTAATTAGAAGAAAAGAGAATTGCACTGCAAATTTTGGAGCTAAAATAGGCTTTCTTCTGCCCAACGATATTCATAAATCAATCTACTAAAACTAATTATAAACACAACTTGTCATTGCAAATGGTAGAGCCAAGTCCCAACATATTTATTAGTAGAATAGAAAAGAATATTTTCAGTTGAAAGGGACCTACAAGGATGATCCAGTCTAACTGCCTGATCAACTCAGGGCTGACAAAAAGTTAAAGTAGGTTATTTGACTCATTGTCCAAATGCCTCTTAAACACCAACAGGCTTGGGCTATCAAACACAGCCCCAGGAATACTTTGAATTTCAATATTGCCCACCCTCTCAGTAAAGAAATGCTTCCTAATGTCAAGACTAAACCTGCCCTGGCACAGCTTTGAACCATTCCTATGTGTCCTATTACTGGATCACAGGGAGAAGAGCTCAACACCTCCCTCTCCACTTCCCCTCCTCAGGAATCTCTAAAGAGGAATGAGGTCACCCCTCAGCCTCCTTTTCTCCAAATTAGACAAACCAAACATCCTCAGAGTCTCCTCATAGGATATTCCTTCCAGTCCTTTCAATGGATCTGTTACCTTCCTCTGAGCACATCTGGGTCCTTTAACATCCTATTTTCAATTGTGGGGTCCAGATCCAGCCCCACAATTAAAATACCGTGGGGCACAGTACTCAGGGTGGGGCTGCACCAATGCAACAGGAGAGCTCCAAGGGCCGTGTGGAGCTGGCAGCTTGCCCTAGAGCAGCTGGCTCAGTGTAGGTGGAGTCAGCAGTGATGGTGGCTGTTCCCACTGTCTCCTAAGGGGCCCCTAAGGAGTGCAAGCAACTAGGAGCACTGCCACCAGGGCATGGCAGCAGTTTGCACAGCAGTTTGAGCAAGAACAGAATGCAAGCAGGGTACGGTCACCCTACCAGCCCCAGAGCTCAATTGATGTCATTGCCCTCTTGGGAGAAGGTCAGGTATGGTATCAGCTTGGAGGGGAACCAAGTCATCTACATTCACCAGAAAGGATGTAGTGTCCCAGACAGAGCTCCCAAAGAAACCTGTGGCCTTCCAGTTTTCAGGCTGTAGGGAGTGCCCAAGCCTTTGACTGGGCTGTAGCAGAAATGGCAGTTAGGTCAGATGTGGTCACGTTGGATGACCTACTCAGTCTCCTAGCAGAGCTGTGGGATGAAGTAGAAAGGTTAAGGACTATTAGAGAATCAGAAAGGAAGATAGACTGGTGGAACTAAGCTCTGGCCTCCCTAAGACAGGAGCAGCCACCAGAGAAAATTCGAGATCAAGGAGATCCTCTAACCATTTCCACAGCAAAGAAAAGGTAGCAGTTGTAAAGAAAGGAGAAAATGGAGTGGAAATACCCCTTCAGTGAGGACTGCCTTTCAGCAGTAAACACATACAATCAATACTTAGTCATCTGTACCATACAATTTTTTTTATGAGTCAGGAATTTAAGTTAGTGTTCAGCTCACCCTTTTGCTGTTTACCTCACAAGTAATCTCCCTGCAAATTGTCTTTTCTGCTCCATTAACATTTTTTGACAGCAGATAAACTTCAAAGACCTTGGCATATCTTAACACCTAGGGATATTATTCCGAACTACAGCACTGCTGGTTTCTTGGCACTTCCCAGTATTGCTCTGACAGACTTTGCTTTGGCTTGTTATAGTGGAACAAGACTCAGTGTGGCAGTGTTCTATCAGTAGGAAGTGGCTTCTTATAGTTGCAGCGAGCCTTTGGCGCTGGTGACAGAAATATATCACAGTACCTGATGTTCAAAACTGTGTTTTGCCATCAGAAGCTGCAATTCTGAAACTCAGTACAAAGTACAGGTGATATGAGTGGTTTGCTACCACTCCTAGCAAACATGGCCATTCTGCCATGAACACAAGCTGACAATGCCAACATTATTGCAGCCAGGATAATTCTAACAGGGAAATCTGGGGTAAAACATTCTGTCTCTTTGAGTTGCCAAGCCTCTCTCCAGGATATTTAAAAGTCATGGCAGTCAGGTGAATTCCCAGGTGACTGGACAAAGAGAAACACTGTACTCATCTTTTAAAAGGGAAGAAAGAAGGAGCCCTGGAACCACTGACCTGTCAGCCTCACCTCTGTGCCTGGGAAGATCATGGAACAGCTCCTCCTAGAAGCTGTGCTAAGGCACATGGAGGACAGGGAGGTGATTTGTGGCAGCCAGCACAGCTTCACGAAGGACAAGTCCTGCCAGACCAACCGAGTGGTCTTCTATGATGGAGTGACTCCATGAATGGACAAGTGTTACAGATGTCATTGATCTGGACTTTTGTAAAGCCTTTGACACAGTCCCCACAATATCCTTCTCTCTGAATTGGAGAGAGATGGATTTGATGAGTGGATGGTCTCATCCAGAGTGCAGTGATCAATGTCTCAGAGTCCCGATGGATATCAGTGACAAGAGGCATCTCTTAGAGGTCCAGAGTTTTGGAACTAGTACTTTTAATATCATTATGAATGACAGACAGACAGATTGAGTGCACCCTCAGCAAATTTGCATGTTTATGAGGTTTAATAAGACCAAGTGCAAGGTGCTGCATCTGGGTTGGGGCAACCCCGGTATCAACATAGACGGAGGAATGAGCAGATCGAGAGCAGCCCTGTCAAGGGGACATGGGAGTGCTGGTGGATGAGAGGCTGGACATGACCTGGCAATGGGCACTTGTAGCCCAGAAAGCCAATTGTATCCTGCATCCAAAGCCAATTGAACTGCATCCAAAGCAGCATGGCCAGCAGATGGAGGGAGGTGATTCTGCCTCTCTACACTTCTCTGGTGAGACCCCATCTGCAGTGCTGCATCCAGCTCTGGGATCCCCAGCACAGGAAGGACATCGACCTGTTGGTGCAAGCTCAGAGAAGGGACACCAAGCTGACAGAGAGATGGAGCACCTCTCCTATGAGGAAAGGCTGAGAGAATTGGACTGTTCAGCCTCTAGAAGTGAATGCTTCAGGGTAACATAATTGTGGCCTTCCAGTACCTGAAGGTAGTCTACAGGAAAGATGGGGAGAGACTTTTTACAGGACAGGGGGCAATGGCTCTAAACTAAAAGAGTAGGTTTAAATTAGACATTAGGAAGAAATTATTTACAGTGAGGGTGGTGAGGCACTGGTGCAGGTTGCCCAGAAAAGTTATGGTTGCCCCATCCCTGAAGTGCCCAAGGCCAGGCTGGACACAGCTTTGAGCAACCTGGTCTAATGTAAAGTGTCCCTGTCCTTGTCAGGGAGGTTGGAACAAGATGATATTTATGGTCCCTTCCAACCCAAGCCATTCTATGATGCTATGATATTCACTGATTTTACTGTTACAGAGGGTAGAATCCAATCTTCCATCTCCTGATAGAGCAAGCTGCTCTCTATCTTTCATTACCTCCTCTTTTCTTTTTTCTTTGTGTGCCGGCTGGTGAGTACCTGTTGTTAACAGCACAAATTATCAAAAATATGTCCTTGCTAAAGTCAGCCAACAAGCTCTCTATGACTCAGAAAAGAAGCCTTCTGGTTATTTGGCTCAGGTAGAGCCATATGGACAATCTACCTCCCAAATGGCAATGAATTGGATAAAAAGACTCCCTCCCCCAACACCAAGTGGAAAGTGTTGACCTAATTGACAGATAAAGGATCTGACAGGTTAAGTGGAAAAGAGACTGGTACATCCATTGCTTAAAATGCTTTTTACCTCTTGGTTTAAGCAAACAATAGGAAGTTCCAATAAAAAATGGAATTATTTTAGTCTATTTCATGAAAATGACAGAGATGTTGCAATTACCTACCTTGTGCCAGCTGTTGTGCATAGGTACACTTGTGCCAAAATACTTTCCTGTTGAATAGTACAAACAATTATGAGGAAAAAAACCCAAATCAAACTGAACCAAAACAACAAACCCAACACAAGTAAGCCTCGGGAGTTACAGTAGATTGAACTGGAACCAACAAACCTACAGCCATTGCAGAATAACTTTGCTTTACACAAAATGAAGCCATTTATCCAGGGACTTGTACTCTAACACATGCTATCACGGTTATCAAGGTCAGCCATATATGAATTGCATGAGAACCTATACATTAGAGGTACAGCTGCTTAGGGACTTCTCTTAATAGTAATCCAACTACTCAGCCATGATTTGAGTCAAAACTTCCTTCCTGGCACTGGCTTACAGATTTGAAGCATTCATACTTCAGATACTTGCGTTGACTTTTATTTCTCAGGCCAAAAAGCTTTTCCTTTCCCTCTCTAAGTCATTGTCAAAGTCTTATAGACAGTGTAACATTTATGCTTTAGCTACTGCAGATGCTGTGGAAACAAACTGGTATTTACAACTCCAATCTTCTTTTCTTGATGTTTCCTTATGGTCTTCATTTGTTTCAGATAACATTGTGGTGGCAGATGCCTGGAGAAGAGGAGGCTGAGGGGAGACCTCATAGCAATTTACAAATTCCTCTCAAGGAAAGCAGAGGGGCAGGCACCAATCTCTGCTTTCTGGTGACCAGTGACAGGACCAGAGGGAATGGCATGAAGCAGAGTCATGGGAGGTTTATGTTGGATATTAGGAAACAGTTCTTCACCCAGAGGGTGGTTTGGCACTGGAAGAGATTTCCCAGGGACGTGGTCACAGCACCAAGCCTGACAGAGTTCAAGAAGTGTTTGGACAATATTCTCAGGCACATGGTTTGATTCTCAGGACTGTCCTGTGCTGGGCCAGGAGCTGGACTTTGATGAATCTTGTGGGTCCCTTCCAACTCTATGATTCTATAAGAAGTTTCTGTTGCAGCTTGTTTCCTTTCTGACTCAGCATTAGTTTTCTTCGTTTTTAGCACTTTGAAAAACTCCTCTCACAAATTATGACATGCATATTTTATAAAGCAAATTGATATGCTAAAATATGCACACATTGGTCTGATTTTGCCTGAAGGCATCTGTCCAAGTGGGAAAAAACCCTTCAGAAGTTCATTATTTGCAGTCTTACAGATGCTGTTCTTTACATAGATATGGATGCAGAATCATGGCACAAAGAGGCAGAAAAAGGCTTAAGAGCTTTTTTGGTTTGGTTTGGCTTTTTTAACCAAAAACTGAATCGGGAAGCTATAAAATCCAAACATGTTTTGGAACAAGGATAACTTCATGTCCAAACTTGGACTTTGAGTTCATTTAGGCAGGGACTGACCCACAAAGAATTGCAGTGTTCAAGAAGTTATTCCCAGGAAAAAGATTGGGATCCTGTTAGGTACAGAGTCCGTATTTGAACATATAACTCTCATGTATTCATTTTTGAGTTGAACTGAGTGTTCTGCTCTCAGTAAGACAACCACAGAGAGAAGCGTGGAGCTGCAGTGGATATGTGAACTACTAAGGGGAACATAAACATGTGAATGGGTGTTGAGTGAAGGGAAAAAGCAATTATGTCTGACTGCTTTCCTTTTTGTTGTACTGAGCATCAAGAAGAGAGTGTTCTGTTCAGTACCTGTTTCCTGACCCCCAGCTGGGCTGGAGTCCATTGAAAGAGCATTGCCACAAGGATAGTTTCCTCTCAGCAGCGCTCCTTACAATAGTCTTACAGTATAAGGTACGAGAAAATTGTTCTTTTTACTTATTTGCAATTTGATCAGTAAAAGAACAGCCCTGGATACAAAATCTACACAAGTTAGTGAGCATTTTGCTGTTAACCAGGCTTTGAAATCTCCTTGCTATCATCTAGACAAACAGTTTACTGAAGAAATGCCTAGAGGTGGTGCATAAAGCAAGGAGGCACAAGCTTGATCCATCTGTTTAAGGGTAGCAAAGTACAGGTGGTAAATAACAGCACCATCAACAGTGCTCAAGGTCAGTGAAATAAACGTCCCTGGATTGTTCTGTGAAAAATTTTGGCTGCATTATTTTAATATGCAAAACTGCTTCCCTTTTTCTTTTCTGTGTCTTCTCTCTTTCCTTTGAAAAGGGAGGGGAACTGTACAGGAAAAGCAGAGACATGAAAATTACAAATCAAAAGCAGAAAGTTATTGAAAAATAGACAGGGGATAGTGGTAGAATTATACTTGAAAAATACTAATATGTTGTTCCACATCATTGTTTGAAGTAGTGCTCAAGAAAGGTTCTTCCCCAAAATATCTTCTATGGTGCTTGCACTGATGATTTCTTGTCAAAATAAGCTGGAGAGAAAATCATATAGTGGAAAGGGAGAATATTAGAGGATAAGAATAAAATCATGATGGCCAGGCACTCCCTAAACTTGCCATCAGTGCCATTCAATGTGCTTTTCTTCCTGAAAAGCTGTTGAATTCCAACACTTTCATTCTTTACAACACATGGGACAACAGCCTCCCTCACAAATTTGCCAGCAGGTCCACTTGACCTCATGGTTTCCATATGCTTTGATGAGGGTAAGGAACATCATGAGGAGGCAGCAACTTGTAAAAGGTAGAGTCTATAAGACTTGTAAGTCTATAAGACTCTGTAAGACTTGTAAAAGGTTGGAGTCTATAACCCTCACAGTCAAGCAGCTGAGTGTCTCCTAGTACTTCATTGGGAACCATATTTTCCCATCTCTAATGGCAGACAGCTTTCTTGTTCAAATTTTGAAATATTCATGTTGAGTTCTGTGCTGTACCACAGGCTCATTCTAGGACAGTAACCATGTCACTTAGTCTTTCGATCTGCATGTGGCAAGGGAGATTATTAAACATTTTTTTGCTTGGCACAACATGACATTATACAGTTTCACTTTTTGAAGCTGTCCTTATGCATTGTAAGATGGTTGTACTGGATGACCTTTATACTTACTTTCCAATCCACAGTGTTTTATGATTATGACAGGGCATAGATAGGAAGTGGGGGCCATATGTGCATCCGGAAAAGGCCATGTAAGATGACCGCAATGTGCCTTGCTGGATTTCTGCTGTTATACCACAATCTGTGAGGAGATGTAGAATTGTCACATCAGCCTGCTGAATCCTGACAGCGTTAATGGCAACATTGTGGATGTCTCCATCTACAGTAAAGGACATCCATGGTTAAACACTTGGCATTCTTTTGTGGCTCATGTCATAAGCCAAGCTGTTGAAGATCCAGGATTGTGTTGCTGTCTGAAGTTGTAGGATGATATTATTGGTGGCTTAACTCTGTGCAGAGTATTAAGTGAAATGAGGGGGTGAAAATAAGCCATATATCCTTCAGCATTTTTGTTCTGTGCAGGGTGATGTGCCAGTTCCAGCCACTGTACACTTTGGGCTGCATCCATTTTTAGTTCTTGAAATACAAAGTTCTGCTTCTATTTTGGCAGATGAACATTACAGCAGATGTCAAAACAGATGTGTATTATTTTTGAGTTCGGAATCCAAGGGTGGTGGAACATTATCACTAAATGAAAACTGGCTATTTCACAAAAAGCTGTTGCACTGGATTGTTGTATTCAAATACTTCTCTTTGGTCCACATTTTTAGCTAGTGAGAGCAGCCTGATAAAAATCTGCTAAATTAAGGACAGGATCCAAGGTGTGTACTCTTTAATATTTGCATCGCAGAAGTGTCTTTCATTACAGACTGGCCCTTAGAATCCCTTATACTGTTTCAGAGATCTCTTCATCCTCATGTACTGTTACTGGTTAGGGAAGTTCATCTGTAATATTTGATTACACCTTCTGACAACATGCCCCAGTCCAGAACTTAGTGACTGGGACTGTAACCACTTTGAGTTTGTACATCTCTTTGTGTATTGCATGTTTAGATTCCTATGCACGACCACTTTGCTTCTGCTTCACCTTTCTTTGATGATAAGCAAGCATGGTGGCAATATTTACTGTACTGTCAGGTCTTAGTGCAATCCTCTAGTGCCAAGAGGATTCCAATTACCAGGATGCTGATGTCACTGCTGGCACAGTATTGAAAGCAAATTGTTGTAGACTGTATTCACTGGAGAATACCAAACACCTTTTTTGATTGCTAAAGCCAGACAGCAGTAGGCTTGAGAACAGAAGAAGGCAAATGCACGATGTGAGGCCTCCCAGTTCCAAATATAATATATAGAGCTGATAGAGATTGTAAAGTGTTGGAAACAATTGCCTGTGGAAGCAGTGGATTCAGGATTTTTATGAACAAGAAATATAAATATCTGTTGGATTTGAATTAAGTCAAGTTGTTCTTGCCTTTGGACAATAGGGTGGATCAAAAACATTTTGTGCACCCTTTCACTCTCATTTTTTAAAGACTGGATTATTTCTTTCATTTAAAGAATAATACAAATCATTTCATACTCTGTGTGCTAACTTCTTCCCTCTCTTTGAGAATAAAAATTTTCCCCATAGGTTAAGTAAGCACATCAGGAGTGCTCCCTTGGTAGAGAACTGGTCAGATGTTAGATATCTACTTAGAAACATAGATAAGATTAATTTCACTGAGCTTTAGACATCTCACTTATAGTTATCTAACTATATGATAATTGTGCAGACTCCCTATAGGGAGGCACAAGCATCTCCAGGCTCATCAGATTGTAAAACAAGTATCTAAAATGGTTGAGACACCTCACCCAGGAGGTTCCTGTATCTCCCAATTGAATATATAAAGGGAGAATATACAGCTAGCATAGACCTATACAACTCATTTTTACACTTTTGAAGTTTGATGGAGTGGAAATACCCCTTCAGTGAAGACTGCCTTTCAGCAGTAAACACACACAACTGATACTTACTTTGTCAGCTGCATGATACTTCTTTTTTTTTATGACTCAGGAATTTAAGTTAGTGTTCAGCTCACCCTTTTACCTCACAAGTAATCTCCCTGCAAATTGTCTTTTCTGCTCCATTAACATTTTTTGACAGTAGATAAACTTCAAAGACCT
>NW_016690342.1:89076-218573 GCF_001604755.1 Lepidothrix coronata | reverse complement strand
CCAGTGACAAGTGGTGTCCCTCGGGGGTCTGTATTGGGACCAGTGTTATTTAATATCTTCATTAATGATGTAGACAAAGGGATCAAGTGCGCCCTCAGGAAATTTGCAGATGACACCAAGCTGAGTGTTGCTGTTGACACATCTGAAGGATGGGATGCAATCCAGAGGGACCTGGACTAGATCAAGCGATGGGCCCATGGGAATATCATGAGGTTTAACAACATCATGTCCAAGATGGTGCACGTGGATCAGGGCAATCCCTGATATCAATCCAGGCTGGATGATGAACAGATTGAGAGCAGCCCTGACAAGGGAATTTGGGGGTGCTGGTGGATGAGAGGCTGGACATGACCTGGCAATGGGCACTTGTAGCACAGAAAAATAGTTGTATCCCAGACTGCATCCAAAGCAGCATGGACAGCAGATCGAGAAAGGGAATTCTACCCCTCTATTCCTCTCTACTGAGTCCCCACCTGTAGTGCTGCATCCAGCTCTGGGATCTTCAGCACAGGAAGGACATTGATGTGTTGGGGCGAGTCCAGAGAAGGAACACCAATTAGCTTACAGGGATGGAGCACCACTTCTATGTGGAAAGGCCAAGAGACTTGGAACTGTACAGCCTGGAGAAGAAAAGGCTTTACAATGACCTAATTGCAGCCTTCCAGTATCTGAAGGGAGCCTACAAGAAAGATGGAGAAAGACTATTTACAAGAGCACATAATGACAGGACAAGGAGGAATGTCTTCAAACTGACAGAGGGCAGGTTTACCTGAGATATTAGGAAGAAATTCTTTACTGTGAGGGTGGTGAGATACTGGAACAGGTTGCCCAGAGAAGTTGTGGTTGCCACATCCCTGGAAGTGTTCAAGGCCAGGTTGGATGAAGCTCTGAACAACCTGGTCTAGTGGAAGGTGTCCCTGCCTGTTGCATTGGGTTGGAATGAGATGATCTTTAAGGCTCCTTCCAACTCAAGCCATTTAATGATTCCCCCAAAGAAACCCTAAAGTCAATGCACACATCACATGCCAGGGACAGAGAACAGCTAACCCTTCCCCTTATTCAAATTCTTCAATTCTGTGTGTCCAAGATTTGGGTTACAAGGTAATGGTGGCACTCACCACAGTCAATTTTAGTCTTCTGTAACTTATGCACAAGGTCTAAAATGGTTGTCTAAACTGCCTCTATGTTAAGCAGAGAAATCCAGAGAACGGTAAATTCTGTGTTGCTGTCTGGTTTTAATTATTAGTTGAGGTCTTGATCTGTACAATCTTTATTTCTGAGAAACCCTCAAATTTAGTGACTTAAATCCTGCCCTAAATGTGCAAAGATATAAATGGTCTGTAAATTTTAAATTCTTGTACTTAATGCTTAAGCTTCTTAAAACATTGCAGAAGTTTTAGATTAATGTAGGAAGTGTGATATTTAGTTTTATAACCTATCTCCTTCACTACCTACCCCAATTCCATTTTTGACATGTCCCAATCCATGCTTTTTGGGTTTTGATCTTTGCCAAAAAAGAGAGAAAGAGTGATAGAAAAGAAAATTGCAGTGGCATTTCATTGATGGGCTAATTCTTTGCTGTCTGTGACATGTCCTTTGTCAGATGGCAATCATGACAGCATACCTTCTGCTTGTATCAAATTCCTAACAGCGAGAGAAGAACTAGTGATGCAGTCCCATTACTCAATTCAGCTGAAGATTTGGAATACCTCAAACTTCAGCATGCCTTATGTCCAGGGGTAGAGCTGATCTGGTTTCAAGACATAGATTTTTTTCATATAGATGATTTTGGAGATAAAGCCAACATCTGTCTTTGTCATGTTACTATTCGGCATTCAAATTTGGTTCCAGTTGTCTATAAAAGCTCCAGATAGAATTTGTAATAAGAGTTGTAGACACAACTGCACCTGTTTATAAATACAGTTCCATGTAAAAGCCAGGGAAATATTTTGTGGCAATCAGTCCTTTCATCTTCCTATGAAAGTGCAATGAATGAATTTACAATTCCTCATGCATGAAAATCTCTTTACCTAGGACCTCCCTTTATAGTGATTTTATAAGAAAATAATCTGTGCTCTCAACAGGCCTGTTCATCACTAAAAATATGGCAGTAAAATATCAGATGATCATAAGAGACACACACAAGGATTCTTCCCAGCCTTATTAAAAAATATTGAAACAGTTCCTTGACTGCTTGGAAAAACAGAAAAAACTGTGAATGCAGACAGAAGATCAAACAGGTCCCAGGCAGCTCCTTCCCCTAAAAGATCTAATCTGTCTTCTTTGTTAAAAAAGTTAAATGCAAAAGGTCTGATTCTTATCTACAGAGATTCAGCAGTGCTGGGGGAAAAGCAACAGCAAGAAGTGCGACAGGAAGACATTGGCCCTCTCTGCAAGCTCTGTGTTCTATGCTGGCAGAGCAGGGGGAGGAACTATCTCTGCTGAAGGTCAGGTATGGGCCTAGGAGAAGATGTAACCTCACTGGTTAGACCTGAGCATTGCTACTCTGGGTTCAACGTGTCCACAGCAAATGCAGAAGTGTTAAGCCATTAGAGTGAAGGGCTGTGTTGGCTGCATTCAAGGCACAACAGTGGGCAAGAGTTTTCTTTTCTTTCCAAATCCAGTCCTAGCACTTGCACATAATAGCATGGCCAGGGTTGAAGATGGGTTCAGGCCCTTCCTTGGCCAGTTTCGGCACCCACTATGAAAGGAACAACACATGCTCTTCTTAAACAGGGAAGGAGAAGCTGCTGCTCATCTTAATATCACAGAATCACAGAATTGCAGAATCAACCAGGTTGGAAAAGACCTCTGAGATCATCAAGTCCAACCCATGGCCCAACACCACCCTGTCAATTAGACAATGGCACTAAGTACCACATCCAGTCTCTTCTTAAACACCTCCAGGGACGATGACTCCTCCATCTCCCTGGGCAGCCCATTCCAACAGCTGATCACTCTTTCTGTAGAGAATTTCTTTCTAATCTCTAACCTTAACCTCCCCTGGTACAGTTTAAGATTATCCTTGTTTACCACCTTCAGTATCTCTGTGACCAGAGTCAGGAATTTTGGGCGTTTATCCAATTTCACAACAGTCTAGCACTATCTTCCCCAGAAATCTCTTGCCTCTAGACATGTCAAATTTAAGTATGTGAGAGCGTAAGAAAACACCAGCTGCAGACCCCCTTATTAAAGATCCACAACTACCAGATTTTACTGTTTTGGCTTGGGAGTAGGCACTTACTGGAAATGTAGGCTATAACTCAGTGGAGAAAATTAAAACAATCCTCTTCTCTCCCCACCCTTCTCCCTTCACTGCCTACCCCCACCCCTCCCCCCAAAAATGGTCTGTTGAAATATTGCCAAGGTTCTGCTTAAAAGGTCTCCATGGTTCTATGAATTTGAATATCAGCAGATACTTAGTAGACTTAATTACATGCAGAGAGCAAATATATCCCAGTGGCATACAAGCAGAATGAGATTCTTTGTGTTCCCAATATGCAAAACTGCCTTTGTGTGTCATATAAGAAAGAGGATACTGAGGTAGGAAGGCTTACAATAGAAGGATGAGGACAGTGGAGAAAGCAGGGCATTGTAATACTACCCAGAGAGGAAGCGGAAATGAGTTTAGTTTTCACTGACAGAATAACCAAAATGCTAGAAAAGTCAGATTCTAAAAGGAGGAAGAGGAAACTATGCCTCTTGAGGAGTCCTAAATGGCTGAAGGTTTTGGGGAGTGTAAGGAATGATGGGATCTATCAGGGCAGAAAAACAGATGGGGCTAGGAGAGGAATGCCCAGAACTCTCTCTTTATACTGCCCTTTTTTCTGCCTGATCTACAACTACAGACTCTGTGGTGGGAAGGATAAGTGGTGGACATTTCTGCCTGTGCAAGTGGGCCACAGGCCTGGGGAGCTTCTCTGTTGAAAGCAATGTATGTCTTGGCAATCAGCACAATCGCCTGTGGGAAGCAGAGTCAGCCTCAGGATTCAGATACTGCTGATCCAAAAGGTCTTGTCTGGATAGCCAGGACTCTTCCTCAAGTAGCAGAGTGATGCACATTGCATCATACTGGAAATGAATAGTAGACATTTCATCATACTGCAAATGAACTGAAAGTAGATGTCTGATTTGCCATAAGATCTAGCAGCTGGAACACAGAGTTCTCCTATTTCCTTCCTATTCATACTGTCAAAATTTCTCAGTATCCTACTGTGAGGTTTAGGCAAGCAAAGCAGATGACTACCTATGGCAATAAAACAGTAGTAGCTGGCAGGAGCACTGACTTTACTACCTTCTTTGGCTGTTTCAGGGTCCAGTGGAGCCATCTCTAACATGTGTGAGTCATTGGGTACTGCTGGGCCTCTCTTTTCCATGCCTCCTTCACTGGGACAATGTGCTTCTGTCAATGGCTGGGAAGACTTTGATAAGTAGAAATTAGGGGGGTGAACCGAAGGGTGGCCTAAGGCCACATTAATGGAGTGTGTTGGGAGAGGTAAATGATTCAGTGTATAGTCCTACAATTCAGGAAAGATGGAAACACACAGTTGTGAGAAGCTTGGCTCAGTGTGTTATATTAGCTTGGCAGATCTAATTGGGCACAAGATACCAGAAGGCATAAGACTGTTTATTTCCTCCACAGCAGTAGCAGAAGTCCTTTGCTGTTATGATACTCAGAGATCACTGGTGGCATACAGAGCACTTTTAAATGAAATTATATATCCCAGAGTCATTAAATCCTATGCAAAATAGCTTCTGACTAGGGATGTGAATAAGGTGTATATTGTAATTAACCTTATGGCCATATAAAAAAATACAAGGAAAAAATGCAACAAATTACAGAAGTTGGAGGGAGAATAGTGAAGTACAGGTTGCAGAATATTTTTCTTTTCCATTATTGACAGTATAAGAAGTTAAAAAAAAGCTTTTCATTAAGATAAAAGCTAGTTTTTCCCTGGACTTTCACAAGCTGAATTTTATGGAAAATTACTTACACAGAGAACATAAGTGAACAGCACCTACAGTCTATGGTAAGTAAACATTTGTCAGTGATATTAGAGCACATTAGATTTACTTTTTTCAAAGTAAATCTGTGGAAGACACTTTAGTTGTTAAGCTAGAGGATCAAAAATTTAAGAAGCTTAAGGTCCTGAGAAAAACAGCTGTTAAACTCTTTAAAGCAGAATTTGTAGGCTAGATATAATTAATTTTTGTGTGGGTGTATGTATGGGGGAATACCTTAAACAATTACCCTGCTATAACCAATGGATATTAATACTCCAAATAAGCAATTTTGCCTTCAATTCAGCTTGTGATATGGTGTCTTGACAGCATGGGCACTGAGGCTTTTCAAGAGTTATCATTCCCAAACCTCTGAATGTCTTCCACCAGAAATCTTTAAGTCAGTGACATTTCAGCAGTCAGACATCATTATACATTATCAAAATCCATTCCCAAATTTTAAGGAGATTTATAGTAATGAAGTCCAAGAATAAGTCATTATGATCCATTTGCTTTTCAGGTTTTGCTAGATGTTTTTTTCTCTATCTTGTCAAGTATTGGTCCTTCAGATTTCAGTTTGGAAACACACATTTTCTTTTACCTTAAAAACTTATGAAGATGTGTGTATACTTGTGGGTTTGCCTGTTAGAAACATTTTTAAAAATCTCAAGATTGACTTATATATATACACACATATATATACATATATGTGTATATAGATGTATACATGTGTATGTGTGTGTATATACACCTTTATACACATATATATGTGCAAATACATTTAGAATTGAGTTTGAGGATATATCTGATTTTTTGGATGAAGAGGCCGCCTTTTTAATCTAAATACCCATTCTCCGGTTAAAATGTAACTTCTGAGACAATAGGTTAGAAACTGATTTCTCTTAAGAGAAATGTCACATAATGACAGTACTCAAAGGTCCTAGTCGTTGAGAAAACATCAGATGTTGTCTATTCTGATAAAAGGCCTGAGCTGACAAAATTCAGGCAGGTCAAATGAAAAATAACATCCCACATTAGTGTAAAATTAAAACTAAGGGGGAAAAAATAAAATCAACATGAAGAGAAGAGAGAGATTTTATAATTTTCATGCCCTTTTCTCGCAGATTTAATGTAAAGAACATATCAACTTGGAAAATAGATTTTTCGCAAGCAGTATAAATTCTCTATCATTTAAATTAATAGGGAGAATTCTAAGTAGAGGACGAAATTGTCTATCTTCTGAGGACATTTTATGTGTCACTACCTATCACAATGAATATAGTGCATGAAAAGAACACAAGGCCAGAACAATAGCTTAGTATTTCATTTCACACAAAATTTAGTACTACCCTGAAAGAAGAAATGAGCCCCTCTACATATGTGAAAAATGACTGTACAGATGCACTAAGTGTATCTTAAATGGTCACACACTATTTGAACTGTAATATAGAAAAGGAAAACTGTTCAGAAAAAAAAATAGAAAAAAGAAATCTTATTTTAAGCAACTGTATTCTGGCTATTTTGAACAAAATCATCACTCAGCCTAAGATAACAAGAATCATGGATTAAAACCAGTCAAATTAGACCATTTTATAGACACTTTAGAGACTCTGCCACTAGAAATCAGTGCAGTGAGGCGCTTAGTTGTTTCACCGCTGTTATAAAGGCTCCTCTGAAATACTTTGTCTGCCAGTAAGTTGGGATCTTTCCTCTTTTTAGTAATGTTGAATGGCGAGTCCCAACAGAAACTAGTGTCCAGAAACTAGCTCTTATTGCTAAATGTCAGCAGGTTTCACAGCCCTGGCTGTAACTCGAATCTCCTGAAACTTGGATGACAGCTGTTTTGTTAGCTGGAAGAGTACTGACACCTCCTATGCATTAACAAATTATTTACTGTGCTAAAACATTGTGTATTCATTTCTACTATCACTGCCCTCCTAATCAGAGAGCAGATGTTGCAAAGGAAGCTTTGGTAACACTAGCAAATAACACATATTTTGCTGGCATTAAACAGTAATGCTTCCAAAAGCGGTTTGAAGAAGAAGGTGTAAGAAGATGCAACACATGACAGCTCACAGAGTGTGTGATGTAGCCAAAAAAATATTCCTGAGCTTTAGAAGAAGAGATAATTTGGGGGTTTGTTGTCAAAATATGAAACAGTTGTACTGTGTCTCACTTGGACCAACAGTGATGTGTTGTGGTACAATATAGCCTTTACAGAGGAAGATTTCACCAGAAGTCTATGGAAATTTGGGTGAGATGTAGAGAGGGCTTGATTTAGCAGGGACAGTAAACACCGGTGTGCAGTTTCTGAACTGTGAAGCTGTCAGGCTGGCATTTGTATTTTGCCTAGGGGCTTTGTGCAAGCTCATTATTTGAACAGAAGAAGCCATTTAGTCTCCTTAGATGTTTGAAATCCTGGTCTGGGATAAACATCTGTTGCTCCATTCCTCTCTTGTTATGCTGATATTGTTTCAGTGACAAATAGGTTGTTGTCAGTTCTAGAGGCAATAAGTCAGCTTTAGATCAGGCAGGAGTGGGAAATGCAGGTTCAGCAAAGAGCAGCAGAGCAACAGGGCTTTATTTCTGTCTGCATCTAGATCAAGTGTCCTATGTGGTAAAAGAGGAGCAGCAATCTGGACTTAGTAATGTGGGTTGATTGGGAGTGCAGGAGTCCAAGGTTGAAGTTTGTGAGATCAGAGCCTGTTAAATCATCCTGCACATAATTCTTAGCTTTGTCATTGGAAACACAGCCTAAAACAGGTGGGTTTTTTGTTTCACTCACTACAGGCTGTTTCTGTCAATCCACTGCATTGAACTAGAAAGCGTTTTGACTTTTCCATAAGTTTATTTTCCAGAGGTTTCTCCTGATCTCTACATACATTCCTGGGGCTATGCCCTATCTCTCACCAGTAATGATGCACTACGTGCAGTGATAGGCATGCTCATAAGGTGCAAGGAGTTTTCAGCTCAGAATTCAAAGGAAAGAAAGTAGATCTGCTGTTCCCCTCCCTAGCAATGTTTAATTCAAGCAGCTCAGCAAAGAATGCAACATCAATGACTTCAATGGTGTTAGAGGTCTCTGGTGCAAAGCCCCTGTCTCAGCTCTAGCAGTTTCATACCCATATGTCTAGATTTATTCTGAAGCTAAAGTTTTGGAGATTGGTGATAATAGTAAAATAACTTCAGTAGAATCTCATAAAATATTAGTCTTTGTTGGTTTTCATGAAATATTTTAACACAATTTTTCATTGCAAATAAAATGAAAATTTAAAAAAAGCTATTTAGCCACAGTCACTGTCCTTACAAAAAAAAAAAAAAAAAACACAAACAAAAAAAACCAAACAAACAAAAAAAAAACCCCAAGCAATCTGTTGGCTGCAATCTATCAATGACTTGGGAAAATCTTCCAATGGAGAACGTAATTTATTTTAAAAACAATCAAGCCACATGAATGTGAAAGTTTCACTAGCAATTTCAGTCAGAAATACAAAGCACATAATTTCAGATTTCATGTAACCTTCTGCTAACGCTAAAACATTTTCTTTGAATTATTTCATGCAGATGATTATGAAAGGATAATTAGACAAAGAGTTTGACATTCTCAAAAACATTTTGGTCATCTTAATCCAAGGTTAAACATTTTAACTTTGAGGAAAAAAAATGTCATTTTGGCTTCTTTCTCTGGCTTGGGATAACAATATCATTTGGAGGCTGAAATTCCCTGCAGAGTGAAAATGTGACTTCCTAATCAGTTCTGCTTCTCAAAGTCAAAATAAATAGCAATTAACTTAATTTAGAGCACACGAGATGACACTAAATATTTGGAAAAATCTTCATCCTGATCACGGTGGCTGATAGGCAGAGATGTTGTGGAGTATCTAGTGACAAGACTCTCTAAAATGGGTTTTAAGAAACATGTTAGTGAATCCAGATACAGTTAATTCTGTAGTGGATTCAAGAGGACAGTCTATGTGACCTCTGAAAGTCCTTGCTTTTCCTCATTTCTGTGACTAACTCTTGTCACTGCCACGATGCTTCATGACAAAATTGTGTTAGAAGGGAAGAGTATTTGCATGTGAAGCCAGAAGAAATTTCAAAGATTCAGGGAAGTGTTTTCTAATTACTTCTTTGGGCATATTTTTCCACTATACTAATCAAATATATTGTCTTGGGTTTGTTGAGTGGGGTTTTTTTGGGTTATTTTGGGTTTGGGTGGGGTGTTTTTGGTTGTTGTTTTGTTTGGGTTTTTTCCTTGCCACCAGTTAAAGAGCAAGGAAAACAATCAGACTTACAGAGCTGCTTTCCTGATTAGACATGTGTGTTCCAACCTCTTTTACATCCAGGATATTTATATGAGTAAAATTGATAATGAATTATGCACCTCAAGGTTGTTGGTAATTAAATTGGCTACCCTTTGTCGTTAGCGTAGAAGTTGGGGATTTCAACTGCATAAATTGTTGAGTCCTTCCTTGAGAAAATTCTGCTGTCAGACAGTCATGCAACTCATATCACAAAGATCCTGCATTGTTTCTAGCTGTTCACCATCCTTCAGAAGAAGCAGTTGTGGGGGGAAAAAAGCTTTTAAAGCATTTTTTAAAATACAATCTCTCTGTGGGATTCGGAAAGTCACAAAAGCAATTCAGGAGGTCTTTTCCAATCTGTATTTCTGGTGAAATAGTGCTAAAAAGGAGACATTATCTCCTCTTATCTTGCAGCCAGGAAGTTCTTGGATCTTTAGGTGCTATTGCAAAGCAGTCAGGAAAGCATTAAGCGTATTCATGTTCTCACCTTTCGTGTGGATTAATATGGAAATTCCAGAGGAGTGTGGTGAATGGCTGCCATGACTGGAGCACATTCAGAACTAAGGCTGTCTGAAGGTCATCCTTGTTAAAAGATTTTTCCTTCCCCTATCCTGTGAGAGTCACGGCACCACTCTGAAGAAAAAAGTGCTCCTAAACACATAAAAGAATAAATAGCAATTGGTGCACCTCTACATCCACTGCCTTTTAAAAAGTAACTGAATAACCACTACATAAAACCAAGGCAAGCATAGCTAAGTTGCAGAAGAGCTGTAGAAAATTTTGTAGGAGCTGTACTGTCTGAAGTTCATTGTACTTCTTTTTTCAAGAGTTACCTGGTTACCAGTGGTCTGACATAACAATCCTGCACAGGACAGCAGTCAGCCCAAAAGATTATCACCAAAGTGATAATTTTCCAGGGTTGATGAACGCTGCTGACAGTGGAGAGACAGGCTCGTTTGCAGGGTTACATACCTAGGAACAAGAATATCTCTGGTTCAATTGTCCTGGTTGTGATTTTAAAAGTTTTACTTTAGCACAATCTCACATGAGCAAGCAGTCAGTGTGGTCCTGGTGTCACAGAGATGCTGAATGCCACCAAATTTTGTGTCATGGATATGGAATGCAGTTATGGCCATAACTCCTACTTGTCAGTCCTGCTTTTGCTTACTCTGAGTAACATTGATGCCAAAGTCTAACACTGACTTCACAGTGGTGACCCCCACATGTCACCTCCCTGCACTGTCAGAGCCACATGATGGGCAGATCAGTAGTTTCAAACTGGAGAGTCATCAGAGTCAAAGCAGACAGGATTATAACATCCTGCTGTTCAAGAGGGACTGTCCTTGTCATAGAAATGAGACCCATGTGAAACAAGTCACTGAAAACAAGGTGGCTGCTCGCTGCCCAGAGGCACAGAGCTGACCTTCTTGGCCCACACCTCTTTGTACAACTGTTTAAATTCATTTTCTCTCTATTCACATCGTATTCAGAATAGTACATCAAATACTATGTTATACCTTGCTATGGAGCAGCACAAGGTCTGACAGCCTCTGATTTCTCAAAGCAATGCCTTATTTTCCATTTGTCAGTGGATGGCAAGGCTGTTTCACTGAAGGGGGTCTAGTCCTAAATCCTCTGATAGCTCAACTTTGAGTCTCCCATTTGTCACTACAATTAAGTGGTCATGTTGAACTGTTTCCAGGAGGTTGTGTGTTAAAACAGAGAATTATATAGTGAAGTTAATCATATCATTAATTAACTATCTGGTGTACAGAAGTAACTTTTGTTTGGGTTGGGTTGATGTGAAATGACTTTTTTTTTTCATTTGCTTTTCCTGAAGGAAAATTGAGAAGTTTGTTGAAAATCTATACCCCTTGTGGAGAATTTGGATTTGTTGAAACATTTTTCTTAGCATAAATTTTCTTCCTTGTGTAATACATCTAGACGTTTTTGAAAAAAGCATAGGAGCAACATCACTGTCACTGTATCTGGATTTCCTGTAATCTCCAGCAGAACTGCTGTGCTGAAAATGAAGAATATACATATGTGGTGTTTAGAGTTCAGCCTTATTTTCTTTAAAGGTAATTAAAAGTTCCTCTTATTTTCAGAAAACTTACCACTGGTTACCCCTTACCACTCTGTCTGACAAAGTCCGCTGTCAACCACTTCAACGAGTCACCAAGGCTGAAATGGCAAAGAACAAATTGCCAATAGTAGCTCCTGTTTCCATTGTGGAAGTGAATTTGACCTTATGAGGCACTGACTCAGCTGAATGGACAACAGGTGAAGAACTGGAACAATAGTGCCAGTTCTGCTGGAGCATGTCAAGCTATATTGCAGTGCCTCCTTTGGGTTGGGATAGCTTCACCTGTACTCAGCACCTGTGGCTTAAAAGTCTCTTTTATTTTGTTTTGCGGAGTGAGATATACCAAGAATTATTTTAATATGAAAGAGAGAACCCAGGTATTTAAGTTCTGGCAATAAGGCCACAGGAACTTTCATGTGAGACATTTTTCTGGCTTTTATTTTACCCATGGTTATCCAAAACCTTTCCCAAAAAAATAGGACTTTTATTTTAAAAAAATAAACAGAGAACAAGCTTGAAGAAGTGTAACTATAGGTTTTCTTTCTTTTCATCACTTAATAAAACAGAGCTATTAAGTGAAAAGGAAAGTCACTTTCACAGGTCACCCTAATTAATCTTCATCAATTGCAATAATATCAAGCAACATATAGGGGTTCTTCTCAATAACTATAATAGAACAAAGAGGAAAAAAAAAGACAAAAATACAAACCCTCCCTCTGGAGTTCACAGTCAAGGTAATAAAATGCAGAAAGACAGCGCAGGAGAGCAGTGAGACAGCATTGCTGGCTGTAATCAAACCACACCATTAAACTAACACTTTTTTTTGTTGTTTTGCAGTGGTTACACACCAGCAAGGCCTTTACTGCTCCTCCCACTGCCCCACCAGCGAGCAGGATGGAGGTGAACAAGTTGGGAGGCGACACAGCTGTGACAGTGGACCCTGACTGACCAAAGGGATAATTCCACACCATATAATGTCATGCTCAGTAATAAAAGCTGAGAAGATGAAGTGATGAAGAAGATGAAGTGACAGCATTTGTCTTCCCAGCTAACTGTTATGCATGATGGAACCCAGCTTTCCTGGAGATGGCTGAGCACCTGCCTGCTCATGGGAAGTGGAGAATGAATTCCTTGTTTTATTTTATTTGTGTCCACAGCTTTTACTTTACTTTTTAAACTGTCTATCTCAACACAGGAGTTTTTTGCACTTTTACCCTTCTGATTCTCTTCTCCATTCCACTGGGGTGAGTGCACAAACAGCTGTGTGGATTTAAATCAGCATCATCCTAAAAGTGCTTGGGGATTTGAGTTTTTTTAAAGAAATGGTAGTTAAGCTCTTCAAAACTCAATAAGCATTTCACACTTTTCAGTGACATTCAAGTCAGAACTAATTGCTGTATGTCTAGAAAGCAATCCTTACAAAGTAGAACAAAGTATGAAGGCCAATGTTTATACTGGTTTATTTTAGAGTTGCTGCTTGTAGAATAGGCATTTTGTTTCTGGACCTTTGAGCATTGGTTAGATGAGGAATAGGAAAGTTTTCTTTCATTGGGTCAGTAAAATTCAATTAAAATAACATTTTCCAAACCAAGTCTTATTTTATACTTAGCAAACCTATCTTTGCCCAAAATGAATTTACTACAAAGCAAGGCAGTACATATTTTCCACCAGAACATAAGTATTACTCTACTGAAAGCAAAATTGCAACACTGTTGACTTTAAAAGTAAGCTTATATAATAATTAGGGATGCAATATTCTGTGATGGTATTTCAGTTTCCGTAGGGGTTTTTATTTGAAAAGGAAAGACTTAGATCTATTTTGTTGTTGATGCTTATTTGCTCCTGACATAATTAAATTGTAAGACAATATGCTTTGTAAATTGGAAATTTTTACAGTTCCACTTGTCTTGGATAAAGTATATATGTTTTGTAAAAGTTTGTTCCAGTTCATTTCCAGTTGACAATGTTTCTAGGGCAGCTGGCTAAGAGTGGAATTAGGGTGGGATTTTGCCATCCCTGTGGTCAGGACCTCTAAGAGTAAATAGGAACCCAAGTGACTGATTTGTTTTCTCCTCATGGAGAGAACACATGTTCAATTTATAAACTGTAAGTTTAGCTTACATGGAGACAGCACTACAAATGTGAAATCTACATCTCCTGTGGAAAAAATGTCACACAGAGCAGCATTTGTGCTGGACCTGTATATTACTTCACACTGGCCAATTGTAAAATTGTAGTGTAGGAGTACAGAGGAAGTAAAATAATATGTACTCCCTTTTCTGTATTTTGTGCATCCACAGTGATGAAGACAAGATGCCTCTCTTTTCTTCCTGCTCATTCACATGGCAGTATGTCAGCTCTGCACAGTCTTTCCCCAGCTGCCTTCTCTTCTAGCTGTTGGAATCCTTCACCTGTTATGCTTAGCACTGAGTTTTATATCTATATCTAGATATAGATATATACATACACACATAATCTTTTAAAATTGGAAACCTTTCCACAAGGCTCTCAAAATAAGTTGACTGGTTAGCCAAATAAGCTGTTATCTACTTACTAAAGAATGCATTAAAAAAAATGGCAGGATAAACAGTTTTAACTTTTAACAAATAAAATAGCTATACTTGTATTTTCATTTTCGCTTCACAGCTTTTGCTAGTAATAGCTCTATGCCGATAAAATTCAATTACAAAATAAAATAAGAACTGGTTAATTCTTTTTAGTATGGGTGGAAAGTCGAACAGAATTTCAGTATTGAATCAGGGCTACTCAACAAAAACTCAGGGAGAGTGCACATCAAAGTTCATGTTAAAATGTGTGTTCATTATGTTGTCTGTAGAGGAAGGGGCTATCAAATATGAATCATTTTTAGGGAGAAGCTTCAGGGTTGTTTGCTAAATTTGAGCTTGACTTAATGTTGATTGAGGATTCCAAGCTAACCATTTACTGCTTGATGTCTTTAACATTTTTTTAATCCAGCTGTTATTGTACCAGTACATTGTTTTGCATTTGCTTTTGAATGTATAGACTTCTTTCCAGCAAGGTTTTGGGACATGGTAATGGCCACACAGGGTCATCTCTACCTCCCACAACATGTTGTGTCCAACTGTTGCTAAAAGCAGATACCTGAGGAAGCACAAGAGCAAAATGGTGATATAGTGGTATTTCCTGTGAAATTCTCCTTGCCAGGAGACTTCTGAGCACTACAGTTCTCCCTTCAAATGTGCACGTGTTGGGGTGCACTCTGAAGTGCAGGAGGAACACAAGATTTCCCTCTGCGTGTGCCACCTGCCCTAAGCCTGCACCAAAGTGTTCTCCTGACTGTAAAGAACATGAATAATTAATCACTTCTCAAAACACTTCAGCCAGAGCACAATACTCTGCATGGACCTTCATGTGCAAATGAGGAATTGAAGCTTCCTGCTGCCAAAAAATTAAAACCCAAACACCTGTGAGTGTATATTTTGAGTAATTTTAAGGAGAAGAAAGTGCAGGGAAGTTTTATTTTTGAGTGACAGAAAACCTCCTTTTATTTATTCATGGTAAAGCCTCCCTGAACTCTTTCTTTATCACTGTTAGCTCCTAGAACCTTTAAGCTTATTTCTGCATGGCTCTGCATATGCAACAGATGTTAATGAAAAACAGAAATCTTTAAAAAACCATCCCCCCAAATGTGCTCCAAGTTTCTTAGCTCGTTTCTTGAATCTGATTGATAACTTCTTCGTTTCAGCAGTTTTCAAATATATTTTTGCAAATTTCAAATAAGAGAAACTGAAAGGCTTCCTCTCATGCACACTACTGATCCTTAATGCTCCCCTATGGATTAACGTTATTTTCATACGTCTGAAAACCTTATTGACTGGGCAGAAACAAACTGTTCATTGCCTTATAGCATCAATTTTTCATTGGGAAGGAAACATATTTATGCACTTCAAAACTCATTAAATAATTAACTTGTTTCAACTGCTGTAAAAAAACAGATCTAACTGCCAATACCTGCCCAGTGAACCTTGTATAGCTGGGTTTATTCTACAAGGACTAAAGGTTATCTTACAGAGACCTAGCACCTACCTTCAAATAAGAAGCTAAGATGCAGTTGTGAATAGTTTGAAAGCTTAACTCTTGTGGTCAGCCAGTGACAGATCCTACAATCTCAGGACTCTCCTGCATCCAGCAATAGGAGTCTGAGTTTTATAAATGCCTTGCACTGTCACGAGCCCTTTTGGTTTTTTTGGTCTCTGGAAAAAAAGAAAATCAGATTCAATGTTCTCAAAACAGAGTAACTGTTCTCATTCTGACACAATAGCAGGTGAAAGTGACCACCACAACCCAGCATACATCCATTTGTGCAGAATAAGAGCATTTGCAAGTAAAGTCTACGAGTAATTAGAAAGTGTGGAGAAAATTCTGCAGGAAAGCAGAGAAATTTTCATTATCCATAAAAAGTGTTTCTTATTGCTAGCAGTGAGCAAGGACATATTGAGCTTTTCGTACCAGTCCCATATTTATTGCAAATATCAGAGTCCTTATCTATAAGGCCCAGGGAAAATGAGCAGGGAATTCTCACTGAAAAGAGACATGACAGAATAGTTTTGAGTTTTGAAATCCAGAAGTGAATGTTGAGATGCATGCAATAGGTGATTTCTTATAGCTGTGTCTGTAAATAAATCCTGCATAATAGCAAGTGCTTCAGGCACCTGATATAACTTTCTCCTTGGTTTGTGGATTTTTGTGGGTTTTTTTTCCCTACGGATCTTGTTGTCTGCATAAATTGTGGGAAAATTAAAGAGACACCTTATTTCACGTGTATAAAAAGATTGGTTTAAAGATGGTGTTTAATGCAGTTCAGTTTGCAAACTTGTCAGTCTAGAAACTAGGACAAGAGTTCAACACAGACAGCCTAGACCTATCTGATCATCCTTGCACCCCAAGACAGGGTATGGCATATTTTATAAGCTGGTGCTAAAAGGTTTAATGCTTCCTCCCGAGACCTCCCCACTGGTGTGAAATGAAGGGTTGGTAGAAGGAGAAGAAAGACCCTTGAGCGCAGATATCAGTGGAAACAAGTAAGTCATGGTAGAAGTGTTTCAGGCAGACACAAGAGCAGGGCAGGCATGTCCACAGCTCACTGGTCCATCAGCTTTTCCCTTCCAGGAGACATATCTGTGGCAGAATTGTAGGCTACACTGCTTACTATAGGGGAGCATTATCATTGCACGTTTGAAGCCATATGATAGGGCATTTTTTGGAAGAGGATGTCAGGTTTGCCTAACACTGTTTGCGTTACAGGACCAAATGACTTGCTCTTTTTCTTTTAGAGTATCCAAACTACCTTGATCTTTCCTGGAAAGATGTCAAACCTGATTCAAGCCCCAGTTTAATTAAAATACCTTAATTAATGTCTTATCTAGAACTGTACTAATGGGCTGGAAGAGTTTCTGTGGGAACAATACATTACTAGGTAAAGGACAACACAAATAAGTATTGCTTGTGCTAGAGTCTAGACAGCTTGGGACAGCAGAATGGGAAATACATATATCCAGACAAAACCAAAAAAAGAAACTTTTTTTCTTATTGAAGCACATAAGAACTCTAGTTATGGATAGGGTTTCTGTTCTGCTAGTTAATGTAAAGCTGTGTAGCAAAAAGGCAACGCTTTTGAAATAGACCGATCACAGTGTGCCCAACTGCCTTTATGGAAGTCATTAAACCAAGTCATAGTTTTGTTTTAGTGATGGTGGTAACCAGTTATTGTGACTTCCAAGCTACACTGGGACAGATAAAAATCATCTAAATTGCAAAGCAATCAATTAGAGAAATGTTTATAGTTGTGTGAGATAGGGAACTTTTGCACCAGTCAACCTTGCCACAATCAATAAAAGCTGAGTCATAAATAACCTGCTGCATTAGAGCTCCTTGGTCTTGGATTTTCTGTTTGTGAAAAAGGGATGAGAACACTCTACCTACTGGTCTATAAGAGCATGAATGTTTGAAGCCATGGACACCTGACTTTCCACTTTCTCCTTACCCTGAACAGTCATTTATATTAGCATAGTGTCCATGGAGATTAACGTTTCAGATACAATTTCCAATGGGGTGATTACTATTAGTTAACTGACAATTCAATCTCTTCTTATAAAAAAATCTATTATGAGACAGGGCAGATACACAAGCAATGTTTGGACAGGATGCTACAAACTTTGACCATCTCGAAGCAATTAAAAGTCAAGGGACCATTAGGAAAATACTGTCTAAAATGCCATCAGGAAAAAACTGTTGGGTTTCTGTTTCTTCCTCAAAGTAAATTTGCTTTTTCTTTTGCTGGTCCAGATAAGCAAGAGACCGGCAGTGACAAGCACTGAAATTTCCATTGCAGTGCCACTCATGACACAAGGCTGCAAGCTCCTCCAGAGAATCTCTGCACACCACCATAGATGAAATAAATGGCCTTGGTTTGTCTCTCAGAAGAGCAAGGAGGAGACAGAATAGACTTTTCTCAGGAACTGTACCCATCATCATAGTTCCTTTTCAAATAAAGCTGGACTGCAGCAGGATTGATGGTGTCTCTGAGAGCTCAGGGAATCAATACAGCCAGCAGGAAAAGGCAAAGGCAAACTGCTGTATCTTCTTAAATGAGAATTGATTTTTATCCATTGTCCATTCCCATGGCAAAGGAACAAGCTTATCACTTCAAATCAAGAATAGAAGGGAGACTAATTCTCTGTCTTGGGAAAGGACAGGAGCTCAGTAAAGGTCACTAAGACCAACACTGTATTAAAGAAATCTTTTTTTGCTTTAGTCCCTGACAAAGAAAGTAGACTTGGGCTACTCAGCTGTCTGTCTTTCCTCCCACATTGCTGTCTGAGGCTGCAAGGAAACCAGAGTGCGCTACCGAGGGAAAAAAACCAAACATGTTCATGCATTCTTCAGTAATAAAGAAAATCTGCAACATTTGCAGCCAGAGAACTCTGCCTCTCCTGGGAGAAGCCCTGGAAGCACTAAGAACTCTGTGTTTTGCACGAGTCAACACCATGGATGACAGAGCTCTGTAGGGCTCCCAGCTACCCAACCATGAGACTGCCTCACCAGCTCCTCTGAAAGATGTTTCCCCAGCCAGCTCCTTCTGGCATTCCAGTTCTCCCATATGATAGATGGTCTAGATGGAGTAGAAAAACAAGGTTTATTTTTTTAGGGCAGACAGATGAAGCACAAGCAGAAAACACACCCTTTCATTTGTGCCTTTGAGTAAGCTTCACACAGCCCTAAAACTCATTGCATTTTCCCATAATTGCACACCAACTGTTATGATTAAAACAAACACCATCAGTCCAGCTTTGCTTCCCTACAACCAACAATGCTTGGTTTCCTTAATGCCTTCTGCACTAGGAATAATAAATATATTAAAATATACATATATTTACATATAAATTTATTCACAAGGATGCTTTACAAACATGGAATGGAGCTAATTTCACTACAGCAGAAGGCAACAGGACTAAAATATCTTGTTTAGCTCCACTTGATCTGTGGTGTGGTGTGTGCAGAGAGGCAGGTGCTCCAAGCACTGCTGATGTAGAACTGAGGCTCGGCAGAATCTTAATGACATTCATGAGCTTGCTAAGTTTGTGTCACTTCAAAATCCGCCAGAGAAGTTCTCCAAAGCTCAGAAGTCAAGTGGCATTCATTTGCAGTCCATGTACTGATGTCCTTTTCTCCTGCTACAGTGGCATCAATCTTCATGCTGGGTGAAACTGGTGGGTCTCATTCCTTACGTGACGATGAAAGGGAAGGGCACTTTGTCTGTACAGGAAATTTGTAGAGCTGTATGTGTTGTATGTGGCTTTCAGGTTGGCTTCAGAAAAAGCCTTGTTTAGAAGAGAGAAGACAGTGTACTACTGAAGGGGACTTCTAAAAATTCTCAGTGATGTTGGTGCGATTTATAACCAGATCAGAACACACCCTGAGCCCCACTTTATTTCTTCACAGCCCCCAGATCCTCAATATGCCAGCTCAGAGTAACCACCATGTTGAGTCTAACTCTGAGCACTTTCATATGTTCCTTTGGAGCTCCCAAATCCCTTTTGTTTAGCTTTTCGAGTTTGTTACATTTTGAAGAAAAGAAAAAATGCCACTGTAAACTATTCCTTCTCTTATAACTCTCCTTATTAAAAGAGATGGCTAGGCTTGTATTAAAAATTCGATGTATTTTATGACCAGTTCACTTTTGCAAAAGAATGTGTAGAGACTACTCTGGATTTTGGTGAGGGGAGTGGGTTTTTGGGAGCAATGCTTGCAGAAAGCATGTTTTATAAGTATCTGTGACCAGGAGAAAGGCATTTTGGGTGGGAGATAAATCTGTCACAAAGCTGTCACAGCTGACAGACTTTTCTGTTTATGTTATTCTGTCTAATTTGGTCTCTTCTGTTGACAGGAGTGTGTCTCTCATAGTTGTTTACCAAAAGGTTTTCTGAGATATAAAATAATTAGAAGCAATCACAATCTAGCTTTGTGACTTTAGGTAAGGAGGAGGATTCAAGATACTGCTTTCGTGAGAGAAAGAAAAGAAGATAATTAAAAGGAACTATAGAATTTCTGGATTAACTCTATAAAGTGATTGTTTCTACCTTTTCATGGAAATCGTACAGACCCAGCGGTTTTGGTCACAAACTTTTCTTTGCATTTGCTCAGTGAACTAACACTGTGCCACATAATTGGCAAATTTGATTACACAGTGATGATAATTGATATATTCAGCAAAAGCAGTTCATAAACTGCCAGAAAATCAACTAATTCATTAAAAATCAGCATGTCTGCCACCAGAGACTAAGACACTAGGTTCCATTGACTAAATTAAACACAACTAGTAATTTGATTAGACAACCTATTACATAGAATTAAAAAAAAAAAGTGGTTCCAAAGAAGTATACAGTTTGAAAGCCAGGAGGAAAAATTTTCATCATTTAAGCTTAACTGAAAGACAAATGATAGTTCTTTGAAGTATGTGATCACAACAAGCCATTTCAACTCAGAGGAAAGATTTAAAAGTTTGATGGGCCCAGTACCACACAGTCCCTGAATGAAGATTTCTTTATTAGCAACAAAAAGTAGGTTAATTAATTCCAAACATTTTTAGTGGATGATGAAATGTCACCATATTATTTTGTAACCTTTGTAGAATATGAATGCTCAGATATCACCTCTGGTAAACAGAGGTGAGGCTGGAGGATGAACCAAATACAAGGTTAAGATGCCCTATCGCTGATCATGGTACTGGGGCTCGTGCCAGTGTATGTAAGAAACCATCTCATGACATATCTTTGCAGACTCTTGACAGAACTGCTTACGGCAGTAGGATCTTGCCCAATGCATTGCTCATTAAATCTCTTTATGTTTAAGCACAAACATGTGTTTAATACTGTCAAAGGGTACAATAAAAGTTCTCTAGAATATAAAATAAAAACCTGAAACTTTGGGGTCAATGAAAATCTACTTGTCTGGGTCCTTTGTATACACAGAAATTTGCAAAGTAATCATCTGCATCACTTAACACACATCTAACTACTGAAAACTATTGCATGAGAGACACATTGTGGTATGGATGGATACCATGCTTTCTTTTTGTACCTTGTCTAAGTTGTTGACCTGAACATATGTCAGCACTCCATGAACAGCATTTTTCTTCTGGAGTTGCTCTAGATTACTCTGTAAATAGGAAAATGCCTTTGTTACTCAGAGGGAGGGGAAGAGGTTGTGGTCTGTACCAAAGGATGTCAGGGCTGAATAGTTTTAATTTGTTCACCCAAAGACTCCTCAAAATTTAAAACATGTTTTGAACACACTTTATTTTGGAATATATGTCTAGTTACCAGGGTTAAAGGTTTGACACATGACTGTATAGCAGTTTGACCTGTTCCTCCTTTTGCAATTGGTGTGTTCTGAATTAAATTGTTTTATTGCTTGTTTCATGCACCAGCTGAGAACGTTGGTCTAATATGTACTGAAAGCCTTCAACTATCCTATCATTTTAATTATTCCTGAAATACTGATGGCAGAGGAGGCACTCCCTGAGACTACAAGGATAATGATCGTTTCCTTGAAAAGCCAAAGGTGACAGGAGCAATGTTTGAGTGGGGATTACTCATTCATTAGGTAAATTCTGTATTTCCTCTGCTAAGAACCAACTGCTTGGACCATCAGGAGTTAATCAAGCAGCTGTGTTCTATCAGCTCTATTTTACACATGCAGAAGCATATTAACAGCCTTGTGAGGTGACTGAACTGCTACTCCCAAAAATAATTCTAATGTGCTAGTCTCACATTTACAGTTATCTAATTTTATCTTTCTCAGCCATCATGCCTCACCCTAGAAGCATGTCTTTATTCTGGATTTGCACCTCCAAAAATAGCAGAATACTGTCAAATTAAGGACGATTCTACCAAGTACATCTCTTTCGCCTGACAAGGGACTGCCACAAACTACACACCCTCATGGTACAGCTGAGGGTCCCTTGTTCATCTTGACTCTCGAGAGCTGTTTCTGGAGGCCAGAATTCACAACAGTTTTAAGCTAAACAACATTCCAAGCTGAAGGAAATTGGGTCTTTTGTTTTCTGTCTGGACGACCCTTTGTATAAGTGAAACAAAACCTCTGCCAGAGAGGTACTGTCAGTAATGACACAGAAGAGTAAACATGAACTCCAAGTCGGCACTGGTTGTCCTCATGCATTTTGAATGTCCTTGTTCTGCCTGGCGAGGTTTGCAGGGGAAGTCCATTGAAGACATAATGCTAAAGTTAGGGTTTTTAAGTGCAGGGTTGTATCTGAGGATACAGGAGAAATCATTACGGGCTCTGGTCTGACCTAATCAAATTGAGGAGTAATTGACCTTAGCAACCACTTATTCAGTCAGCATTATTGTAAAAAGAACTTATACAAGATCAAGCAATTGCTGCCCTGTCCTTGAAAATAACTAGCTAACATAAACCCACACATGACAATCACAATTAATAATTTTTTTTTTTATCAAAGGGGAATTAACACTGCTTCCATGTATGCAATCAAGTTTTGTAACAATCTTAAAACTTGGAAAACTACGACCAATGTTAATTAGCTAGCAATACTTATTATTATCATTGTTCCTATTGTTTAATAGCTGCATTATCACAAAAGCAAGAGCCATTGTGTTCAGGATAGTGCACAGATACCCTAAAAGTTGGTATTTACTTCAAAACACAATTGTATCAGGATTAAAGTGGAAAAACCACATGACAGAGAAGTATGCACAGCATTTATAATCTAGCCAGCACGTAGCTCAATTGAACCTACTAAAATGGAAATCATATGAGAACTCTTGCACTATTATACAGAAAAGATTAGAGGTCAGATTTCAAAAACACTAATTCAGAAAGAATAAGAGTCTTGCAGACCAGGGGCTTCCAGAGAAGTTGAGGGAAGCTTTTATGGAATATAATCTTCTTCAGTGTTCAGGAGGGCAACTATGTTTAGCAGCCTGGTGGCTGCTTGAGACATCAATCTGTGAACTTTGGTCTCCCACCCAGATGCAAATTGGTGGGAGGTAAACACAGCTTGTATGTCAACAAGTCCTTCAAGACAGTTAACTGAGAAGGTGGGAAAATGCTTCCATTTCAAAGAGCAGCACTTCTGACCAACTAATGAGTATGCATTCCCTGCTCCTATTCCTTACTAGAAAGCTTCTAAACTACGTGCTCTGTCATCTCTGTGTGAAGCATGTCTGTTGTGCTGATGGCTATATGACAAGCTCTACAGCAAACAACTGGGCATAAGAGCATGTGTTCTTATCTACCTGTGCAAAAGCAGTAGATGTGGCAATTGTGGTCAGGAGTGCAGTGATCAAGTGATACTTCTCTTCAGGAGGGGCTGAGTGAACAGCAATGTAGGATGTATTTTTGCAAAAGGAGCAGGAGTGTATATTGATATGGTATGGAATATGGTAAATATGGCATCTTATAAGAAAGTCATTAAAAAAATAAAAACATGTATATGTTCCTTGAATGCGGTTATACCTTTCTAATGGCAAGATTTTATTTGTGCTTTCTGGGTATGTTGATTTGAGTGGCATAAATATAGAAAAACACAAGTATGAATGAAACTTGTAAAGCCCTACAATATCAGCATCCCTGAAGTTTCCTTATACACATTTAATGTGGAAGGATCTTACTGTTATTTTTAAGCATTCCTTGTACTTAGATTCACACATACATCTCTCTGCAGTACTTCACTTTCCAGTAGAAAATAAAAAAAAAAAGATTAACAATTCTCCTTCGGTTTGTGTTGTTATAATAGGTAATAACAAACTTGACCCCAGCAACTTGTAGCACAGGAAATGCAAAGGAACTTAACCTGAAAGTTTGAATCATTCCCTGTAGTTTAGCAGAGATAACCTTGGGTTCTGAGTTCAGCTGCTTTTCTGCTTCTCCTTCAGTACTCCCATGTGGGATACTGAAGGAGCTTGGTGACAGATTTTTAAATGTAGCATTGACAACATGATTTGAATCATAATAGGGATATAAATAAATGTTTAAAAGTTCCTGGTAGCACCAAGCCTATTAGTGCTAAGGGAAGTTTTTTAGGCAGGGGAGGGGAAGAATGATGCTACTGAGATTTTATAAAGTCAGCAGACACAAAAATCCCATTTGTCCCACCCGTAGCTATTATGATCCTGCTTGACAGGAGAGAGGAAGAATCATTCAACTGGGAAGAGTAAAGAGTCTGCCTTCCACATCCATCTCCAGTGCTGAAGAAGAGAAGCTGTGCAGCTGACAGTCATCGTGCTCTTGGGCTGATGATAGAGGGGAAAAGAATGGAAGAGAAAGAGGGAACTCTAGGCAGACTTTAACAGAACATGAGACAATTATTGTAAGCTTTTGAAACTGTTGATGCTTAGTAATTTTGTTACTGTGCAGTTAAAATCAAAACACGGATGTCAAATATGTGTAGTGACCATTACCGTTGCAAAGGTTTTTAAGTGTTTTTAAGTGTTTTTTTCATTCAGGTCTCAAACTCTATAAAAAGCAAGCCCTCTTCCTGCTCACAACACTGTACATCACACACCAAATCAATGCTAAGGGAGATTCTGTGCAAAAGGTTTATAGACTTCTCCATTATCTACCAGGAGCCCCATGGCTGATTCAGGGGTTTAAGCATCTTTTTATAGGTACTACAACGGAGAGATTATTCTCATACAAGCAGTTCCACAATAATCTGCTTCTGTTGACTTAAATATGCATCGTTTTTTTTTCCTATCTTATTCTCTTTTACTTTCATGAATACCTCCTACCATGATGTACAGTCTTGTCCTCCAAATTCAAAGGTAAGTTCTGCAGGTACTACTGCCTCTAAAAAAAATGGTAGAGCCCCACAAAATGATAAACATAAAGCTGATGTTGCATACATTAAACTAAGCTGAAAATTTTCTAAGGTGACCTGTTGAAAAATGCTGATGTTACAGAATGAAAATATCTTGCAGATAAATGTTATTTTCATTCAAGTTCTTACTGTACAATTATTGTTAAGTCTTTCTATCAGAAAGTTGAAAGGATTAGTTTCAAAAAAGTCCTAACATTTTTACCCATCCTGTTTTTTTTAGCTAAATAACAGAATAAGACTATCAGATTACCAGCTCTGAGCTTGTTGAAATGAAATGCTGTGTATGGTGAGAGTAAAATATTTCTGCATATTTTGTTTACAAAATATTCTGAGATTTTCATCCCAATTTAAGACAATGTAGAATTTT
Source organism: Lepidothrix coronata (assembly GCF_001604755.1). NCBI lineage: Eukaryota > Metazoa > Chordata > Aves > Passeriformes > Pipridae > Lepidothrix > Lepidothrix coronata. The sequence goes on along the minus strand of NW_016690342.1, from coordinate 193,413 downwards.
GAAATTTCAGTATCTTGGATGGTAATTCCTTTTTCCAGCCTCATGTAGCCATTGGAGAATAAGAACAAAGCAGCAGAGCCTCCAAAGAAATGTAAGAAAGAGAAAATACAGTGGTTGGTAATTATAAACACAGCGGACTGAGAAAAAACTAGTAGCTTACCTGAAGCACTGTGACCTTTAGCAAATGAGTGATTTTATTAAATTCAAATTTTGATTTAGTACCTGGGTTGGCAGGCATTACTGTGAGATTCTCAATGTTGTTAATGAATTTCTATGTTAATTTGCTTTTTATCATTTTAATGCACTGGATATTTCTATTTTAAACCCTACACATTTATATCAAGGAACAGTTTTACCCTGCCACTGACTTTGCTTTCACTGAATTGTCTTTCTCAAGTGCAAGTATCGTCTCGTTGCTGCTCAAGTAGTTGCCTAGGTCAGTCCAGAGCAGAGGAGTCCACAAGCATTCATTCATTTATCTCTGTGCACTTCAGTATGTGTGGGTGACAGGTCTCAGCGTGGAGGTTACATGGATGGGAAGGCCTCAGAGTAGCAACCTGTGTCCTCAGACTGGCCCTGGGTTTTGTGTAAAACATCACTGTGTAGTTGGGCTGCTCTCCTTCTTTCCTCTCTTAAATCCCAGAGACTGGGATACGTAAGAAGAAGAAAGGGCTTGTTCTTCCTGACTCAAAAAATCTGACAAAGCCGTAGATTGGAAATGGGCAAGGAATCTAAGTGTGTCAGATTCTCAGCACATCTGAGTGCTGTCTTGTTTGTATGATAAGCTTTGCATTCTCTTAAATACAGAATTATGGAACTGTATCAGAGACTGTTGCAGGTGTGTATCAGAAATCTCACTAACAAACCCCTGCTGACAAGATTTTCCAAACCAGAAAGCTGGGAGTAGTTTATTCCCATATCTGAAGGCAGAGGGTTTGATAAGGACCTTTACTCCTGATAGCCTTCAAGAAACAAAACATCTTTCTTCCTGGAGCTGAGTCTTTAGTTGTTTATCCACATATTCAGCCAGTGAACCATAGAGTTCTGGTAGTTACTCAGTGAAGAATTCCTGATGAGTGGAGAAGTACTCTATGCTCTGATGTCTTCTATTTCGTACTTCCATTTCTGGCACAACATCCCTCTTACTGAGGTAAGTATAAGGAACGAGAGAAACTCCTGGGAATGAAGGGCCTAAAACTTTAAAAAAAAAAAGAAAAAAGCAGTGGTAACAGATACAGATTGAGGGCAGAAGCTCTCCTCCAACTTACTTCTTTTTATTGCCCACAAAATTGTAAATAGAATTCAAAGAGTATATTCCAATTGTACTCCAAACCAAAATATTTAGTGATTAAACTCTGGGGCTAATTGGGCTACTTAATCACCGATGCAGAACATCAATTTCCAGTTTCAACTCACCAGGTTGAGTAACTATTTTTAGAGAAAATAAAAGAAAGGAAAGACACATAAGTTGTCTTGCTAGACTTCTGTAAAATTATGTTACTGAGAGAAGAGCACATTGAGATTTACTGCTGTATCATTTTTTGTTTTATTACAGAAGAAAAATTGCCTTTGCAGCACACAGTGCTTTCAGAAAAAAACATATCTAATTCCTTACTTTTTTTTCTCTGAATAAAATGTATTGCTGTTTTTACTATTATGGCCATGCCTTAAGGCCCCAGCAGAGATGGTGTCACCATTCTAAAAATCTCTGGCTCGAACAGAGAGTGAGAGACATTTTCTGCCCTGGAAAACTGGCAGAGATAAGGGGGGAAAAAAGAACTAATAAGATCACCTTTTACAGGTCAGTTAACTGTAACATTAAGTTTGTGTCTGGCAATATACATCAAGCTGGAATTTGAATCCAGGTTTCCTGAAAACAAACCTGACAGCGTTGGGAAACTACTCCCTTACCTGGCCTCTCGAACTTCCTATCATTTCAGACAGTCTGTGCTGGTTTTTGCTGGGGTAGAGTTAATTTTCTTCATTCCAAAAGTTGGAATGGGGTTATGTTTTGGATTTGTACTGAAAACAGCATTGATAATGCAGGGTTACTTTAGTTATTGCTGACCCCACCATTGAGGAGGCTGGAGGTGCACAAGAAGCTGTGAGGGAACACAGCCAGGAGAGCTGACCCCAATTGATGCAAGGGATATTCCATATTGTTATGATATCATGCTCAGTATACAGAGCTGGGGGAAGAAGAAGGAAGCAGGGGATGTTTGGAGATGGCATTTGTTTTCCAAAGTAACCATTACATGTGACAGAGCACTGCTTACCTGGAGATGGTTGTACACCTGCCTGCTGATGGGAAGAGGTGAATTAATTCTTTGTTTGCTTGGCTTGCTTGTGTGGCTTTTACTTTACATATTAAACTGCCTTTATCTCAACCCCTGAGATTTTCTAACCTTTATTCTTTCAATTCTCTCCCTCATCCCACTGTGGGGGATAGTGAGTGGGTGTCTGTGTTGTGCTTAGTTACTGGCTGGTGTTAAATCATCGCACTCGTCATTGGTTTTCTGCGCATTAATTTAAAACCTTAGACATCAGAATGTCATAGTAATCCAGAGATAAAAAGAAGTGAATTTTAAAACCCAAAGAGTGATCACTCAGTCTTCTCCAACACTTCAGGGCTCTTAAGCCATACTGATATTATCTCTGGATACAGAACAATATGATCATAGAAGCATAAGACTGTTCCAGGACACTGAGTTACACAGATGCAGTTATACTGCCAGGATCCAGGAATGCAGTGAAAATTGTCCATGAAAAAATGCCTTGGGTGGCAGGTGAGATCAGCTTTGTCTCAGCTCTGATGTAATCTAGATTGTAACTGCAAATTTGTGACCTGGGCATGAACCCCCTTTTGCAGAGATAGATCTAAATTATGGTCCCTGCCTTTAACTGCTCAGCAATCTATATATTAGAAAAGGGAATCAAAGGCACAAAGAGTGAAAGGAAGCCCAGAGACTCTGTTGAGGAGCAGTAATTGCAAACATCTCATCATGCAAGCTGCCTGGCATGGCCCACCCTTCTCTCCCCATCCTTGCCAATACAAACCAAGTTGTACCAGTGCTGAATGGGAAGTACACTGTCACAGCTCCCTTCTTTAAAAAATAAACACATCTGTGCAATGTCACAACAAATTAGGAACTATTTATTCATTTGAGTTCATTGAGCTTGATGGAATCAATAATCAGTGGGGAGTTGGCACTGGATTCCTTAAGGAAGCTCTCTAGGAGTCAGTAATAGGAGTGAGAACTCACCCACCAGCTGCATTTCCCTGTAGACAGGAAATTGGGCTAAAATAAATCTTGGCCCAAGTGAAAATAATGGATAACACTCACTTTAGATTGCACTGTTTTGCCATCTAAAACAGCTGAGCTTTTACCTAAATAATACATGAAAGGCTGTTCAATGCCCGATACCTGATAACTGTATTGTGCAGTCTTGTGAAAAGAAGCTGAAATAAGACCAGAGAAACAGTCCTTAGAATTTCATGCTTATTTTTTGCCTATCTGAAGCACATCAACCCATTCAAGCAAATTTGCTTTTGAATGCAACCTGCGTGTTCCAGTTGGCCAACAACATGCTAGAAATTCAGACCTCTGCAAAACAGGTGCTTGTCCTTTCTCTAGATGGGCAACTGTATAAGACTAGGGCTTAATATTTATTAGAAATGTCCAATCAATCTTCTGACTTTGCAGTTCTATGGATATATCACATATTAACAGGGCTGGGAATAAAAGTCAAACACAGTACCAGATGTGAAATATGACAGTGCTGTAAAATAATAAAGAACAGCTAGAACTTCTCACTTTATTACTATTATAACAAACTTTTTTACTGAGAAAGCCACAAACAAGTAGAAGAATCTATTGTGCTAGGCACCATTTAGGTTCTTAACTGGGGAATAAATCTCACCCCAAATATTTTTCAATCCATGGCCTTGTAGGAATGCACACTCTGACCTTATTCTTGGAGCAGCTCCACTGACAGTAGTGCTGTCACAATGATAAAGTTGTGCTTGTATGCACTGCAGAATTGGAGCTTTAAAAGATGAAACAAGAAAAAGGCTCACAGCCTACAGTGATCTGTATTCCCCATCATATTTAATAGCTGAGAAACCAAGGCAGAGATTACTTGGGCCTTCAGGGTCAGAGGTCATCATTAGTCCTTGCAGTAACTGGTAGACATTTTTTGGCATTTTTAGCAGGCAGATCAAAGATCCAAATGGACTCTGTAGACAGAATCCCCCTTTGGTTAACGTATAAATTTTAAAATTATTATAAAATTAATTATATTTTATATTACTATCTCATTAAGTTCTAGTAATAAAAGGAAATTAAGACAGTTTCTCAGCAGAAATGGGAGTACTTTTCTGGAAAGGTAATAATCCAAATGCTGTTCTCAATAACTAACCATCACTTGAAGTTGCTATTCCCATACTGACAGACTTCAGGATAATAAAAAAAGAATCTAAATATAATAATTTTAACTATTAAGTGTCACCCACTCTCCAAATTGTCCAAGGCATTTTTGAACAGTTTAATCATAAAAGTAGAATTTAAACTACATTAAAGAAGCCCAGCAAACTACAAGTTTAGGGTTAAGTGTGTAAATTACAGATTTGCACACATTAAAACTTCACCAGGGAAGGCAACGCAGACAACTGGATGGAGCATTTGAAGGGGTTAAACAGCTGGAGCTCTGATCCCAGCTCACTGAGTTATTTAATCTTCCTATAGCTCCTGAGTGAACAGCTCTTGACTTCAGAAGGTATTTCCTGAAGCTTCCACATCCCTGTGGTTTGAATCTGGCAGAAACAAACATCAGTGTCTAGGAAAACCCAGAACCGTGATCAAACATCTGTGCCATCTTTTTTTTTTTCTTTCTGTAGTGACATCTGATAAGTAAGGACCTAACTACCTGGTCCAGCATGGTTGGTCTCAAAAATAAGAAGATTTAGGTGAGAAATGCAGCAGGACATCACTGAAAGGTCATGGGGAAGGTTATGCCCAGAGCAAGAAAGAGCAGGAAACACTGTTTGACTGAGGTACCATGAAAAGCATTATTTAGACATAGGTCTGGTGATTTACATTGCTTGAAACCATCTACCAGACTCTGCAGAAAAGGTTCTCGAAGGGACCCATACTAAAAGAATAGCTGAGAGATTTGATATGCCAAAATGTCACATGACATTATGCAGTTCACTGGAGGATATCTTCCCTGTTGTCCAGCTCCTTTTAAGGATTCCTATATCTTGCAGTGGAAAGGTGCTGCCCCCACAAAAATTACTCTTCCTCTTTAGATGCAACCATCATGCCAGAGAGAAAAATATTTCAGAAAGCATGAATACTGAGCCCTTGTAACAGCTTTCACAGCCACGCCTCTGGAGTAAACTACATTCCCTTGGCAACTTGTGTTTGCGTCTTGTGATTCAACTGACCGGAATTATCTCCATTAAAAAACATGCAAATGGCATCAGGTGTAATAGATGGGATGGTGGTGGAATAGAGGACTGTTCATTCCATCTGAAGATGAGTCTGAATGGCAGCGACAGATAACTCCAGACGTGGGAGGTTTTGAATTAAAAGAAAATGAAAATGAGCAATCCAGTCAGAGCAGTGTCACTAGTGTTACATAATTTCATATGCAAATTTGTTTATCCTAAACTGCCCTTAGATTTCATGGACCCACTTAAGCTAAATCTAAAGGCCTGTCCCTGCACTGTGGAATTACTAGGGACATAAGAAAAATATTAACATCTGAAGAATAAAGATGATCTGGTGGAAAAGGTACATTAGCTGTGAGCAGCTTTAATGTGCCTTCTGCAATGACCTGATGGGAAAGCAAAGCCCCTCTGCTGGAGTACCCAGCACCAGCAACCTTCATTTTTCTGCCTTTTCAAGAAATGTCTGATGAAGAGAGGCATTGATGTGGCTGACCATCAAGGTCCTGTTCTCCTAGGTACTTCAGGCAGGGTGCACATACCGGAAAGTGATCGCTCCTTGGTCTTGCTTGGCCCTTTTATACCTAGGGTTGATTCAAAGAAGAGTCCTTCACACCAACTGCTTTGATTTCTAGAGATCTGGAAGCCATTAAGTGGGAAACAGGAAGAACAGAGTGGCATTCTTCCTTTCACCTGCAAGAACTTTCTCCGTTGTCCCCATTTTTCACTGCTGTCTGCATGGTGTAATGTCTTACCTGTGGAAATACACAAGGTAGTAAGAATTATGGATTAGGTGTCAGTAAATGGAGTAAAAATGGTTTCAAATTGAACATTCCTTTTATAAATGTGATTTCAGATGAAGGTATATTGCAAGCTGCCACACAACACATTCAGCAAGTACTACCGTGCTATCATAAGACATTATTCTGCCTCCAAATTTGATTTGTGTAAGGAGGGAACCAGGAGAGTCCCTCATAAATTACACTGTTGACTAATTTTGTCATTGAATTCTGGCATACCAAGGCTGCAAACAATGTTTAGTTGCATAACCTTTAAAAGGTTATACAACCATTAGGTCTCATTTCACAGTCTTCAAAAACAGTGAGTCTATTTCTTCTACCAGAGTTTGTTTATTTAATTTCAGTATTTCGGCTTTTAAGAAAAATGTTCATAGTACACTCTTAGTCTCCCTATTTCATGTTTCACATTAAGTTATATCATTTTAAGAATAGTTATGCTGAGCATTTCTATTTCTATGATTTTCTATCAAATATTTAGTGTTTTATTCCAGTCTGCCTTGGAAAACTAATAAAAACATTTTGTCTTCTTAAATTGATTAGCTGTATTTAAACCCTTTAAAACTTGCACTGCACAATACTGGTGTTAAAGCTGTTAAAAACAGAAAAGAGGGATGCTGAACTCACCTTTACATATTTTGTGCGCGTGTGTGTGTTATGTTATTCATTGTAAGGCATTGCAGTGCATAGTATAGAAACACAGAATGATAACACAGAACCATAGAATGGCTTTGGGTGAGAGAGACCTTAAAAATAATCTAGTTCCAACCTCCATAGGCTGGGACACCTTCCACTAGACCAGGTTGCTCAAAGCCCCATCCAACCTGGCCTTGAACACTTCCAGGAATGGGGCATCCACAACTTCTCTGGGTGACTTGTTCCAGTGCCTCACCACTCTCAAAGTAAAGAATTTCTTCCTAATATCTAATCTAAACCTACTCTCTTTCAGTTTGAAGCCCTTCCCCCTTGTCCTGTCACTACATGATCTTACAAAAAGTTTCTCCCCATCTTTCTCGTAGGCTCCCTTCAGGTACTGGCAGGCTGCAAATAGGTCAACGTGAAGCCTTTTCTTTTACAGGCTGAACAATCCCAATTCTTTTAGCCTTTCCTTTCCATCCCTCTGATCATCTCCTTGTCCCTCTTTTGGACTCATTCCAGCAGGTCCATGTCCTTTCTGTGCTGGGGACCCCAAAGCTGGATGGAGCACTCCAGGTGGTGTCTCACCAGAGCAAAATAGAAGGGCAGAGTCACATCCCTCGACCTGCTGGCCACGCTGCTTTAAACGCAGCCCAGGATATGATTGGGTTTCTGGGCTACATATACATTTGTAGACAATTTTTCTGTAATTCTGGAACTATTTTTTATCTAAATATGTTTGTGATGAGATATACATAATTGTAATAAATTAAAACGTGCAGATAGTAGGCTAGTATGGAAAAGGCTTGTAGTCCCTGTCACTGCATCTAAGAGGAAGTAATGTCATCCTATAGGAATTGTAGCATTTATGTGAGGCTGAAGTTGAAATGGATGAAATGAGCTGTGACTTATCATTTTATTTTGTGTTTCCTGATGTTTGTAAAATCTCAGACCATTTGTGGATATTCTCTTTACTTCTACATCAGATCTACGAGGAAGAAGTAGTATTCTTTCATGTACATTTTATGGTGTACACTTTTCAGGCAAAGGGCGTGTAGTAAATTGGACTGAAGCTAGTTAATGTCATACAACTGAAAAATATAGGATACCTGAGATTACTTTAGTCAAAAAAGCATACAGCAATGCCAGTCACCCTCTAAATCTTTTCAAACAATTTTCAAACAATTCCTTTGGTAATTTGTTCTACTGTGATTCCTTAATACTTCAGAGGCATTGGCTGTACATACTATGAAAATGTCATCTTTGTTGCCTTCCTAAAGCTTTGCTTTATTGTGACTTCCACAAAAATATTGGAAATCATCTGAAATGATCTGAACAAAACAAAATCTGAAACAGTCAAGTAGATAGTATTTTGAGCTGACCACTTACACTGCTATTGTTTCTTTGTATTCACACATCAAACTGTATTTGCCTTCAACTGTTAATGAATGGGTGGACATAACATTTTCTGATATGTTGTCCAATTGGTATCCTCTAGGCATCCTATTCATGACCAGGGATCCAAAGTGTTTCAGCATTATGGGTAATGCAATTGAAATATCTCTGCATATATTTTTTTCAGATCTCTCACAAAATATATTTGGTTGTAAGGGACAGCCAAAATGTGATGAGGAAAACTGTTTCTTCAGTACTAGTATCTCACGGCGCTAGCAAGCACTAGGTTGAGATTAGGAGAAAACTCCATAATTTTCTTTTTCGTTTTCATTTTTTATGTTAAAATTGAAACCTGATGGACTGCATAGATCTTTTCTTAGTTTTGTAGCTGGATGCCCAAATAGGTTATGATACTGTCTCATAGTGGAGAGGGCTTGCACCCGTGTTCTCTTGTCTCTTACATTATGCATTTTCCCTTTCTGTCCAAAATGTTGTTAATGCTTTAATCCGGAACTGATTTGGCAAGCATTTTGGGATGGTAATATATTTTGAAGGAAAAGTACCTGCTTGGGACTTCCATTGATGAAACCCTGATCAAGTACCACAAATAGATTTACCAGATCTATTTAGCAGGCCCAGAAAGCACAATTGTGCCCCCCTCCTGCAGGTTTTTCTGTGAATGTCATCCTGTTTTTTCTCTTGGAAGCTGATCAATGTGACCTGGCCAAGTTGGACACAACTTAGATGCTGTTCTTGAAATCTGGAGTGTCAAAAAATGAATTTCACTGCACACCCCATGCAGCTAAACTGCACATGCTCCATGCCTATTTGTCCTGGACTTCTACCACCCCTAATCCATCTGGGCTACCAGATATCTGTAAATCATCCAGACCACTGCAATGCAAGGATCAGAGGAGGATTATTAGTAAAGCTCTGTAATCTTCCTTAGTAAACTTTTGCTGTACAATATGCTTTGAGTAATGTCTGGAAGTGGCAAAACTCATGCATTGGATGCCTCCCTGTTACATAAATAAATCCTAAGAAGTCTGACACTTTTATTCTCTCAGGGGAAAACTGACAAAGCAGATCAGAAAAGGGGCTGCATGAACTTGTTCTGCTAATGCAGGGACGAGGCATCCAGCTAACATTTGTGTAATGCCTTTCTTTTTGTCTAGAAGTATTTGTGAAAGAAGAGAAAAAAACAAGTCTGCATAGTCTGCAAAAGATAAGAGTTTAAGTTAGATACAAGGTCAGACTAAATTCCAATGGTAAAATTTATGTTGACAGAAACAGAGAAGTTGGTCCAAGGAAAGAAATGTTGATTCCCCCTTCCCACCCCTTTATAAGATACAATCTTGTTGAAACTAAGAATGCTTGTGACTTTGTAAAAAAAGTAAAGAACCCAGGGTGAGGTTCTCTTAAAAATACGTTCTTGATATTTTTTATTTTTTCTAAATTCTCTAATTTACAGTCACATTAAATTCGTATGTATTAAGAAATACATATTGTTAAATGTTGCATATTATTAAATGTATTGGGTCTGACCGGGATGTACTTAACTTTCTTCATAGTGCCTTCATAGTGCTGTTCTTTGTACTTGCAGCTAGAAGAGTATGAATAACACACCAGTGTTTTGGCTCCTGCTGAGCTTTTCTCGCACACCACCATGGCTGTTTCTCCAAACCACTACCACCTGGCCCCAAGCCTCAAAACCTGCGGTTGGGTAAGAGGTTGGGAGGGGACCTACCCAAGACAACTAACTTAAACTGACCAAAGGGATGTTCCATACCATTTAACAATATGAGTCATCAATAAGAGTAAGAGAAGGAGGAAGGAGGGGTGAGGGAATTAGTTATTAAAGCATTTGTCTTCTGGACCAACCACTACCAAAGCCCCTACTTCGCAGGTAGTGGCAGGTCATCACCTGCTAATGGGAAGTAGAGAATAAAACCTCTGTGTTTTCCTTTGTTTCACCATGTGGACCTTGCTTTTCTCTACTAAGCTGCTTTTATCTCAATCCATGGGTTTTTCATTTTCTCTCCCATCACGCTGAGCAGTGACAGAGCTGCTTAGTGGGCACCTGACAGACTTCCTATGGGCTGCAGATCTTCAAGAACTGCTCTAGCATAGGTTCTATCCATGAAGTGCAATCCTTCAGCAATGGACTTCTCCTGGATCCCTGTTCCCCATAGAGATACAAAAACTATCTCCAGCAATGGACTCCCCTCTCCAGGGCCACAAGTCCTGGCAGGAACCTACTCAAGTGTAGGGTCTCAAACGGCTGCATCTTCTTTCGGGGCATATCCATTTGCTGTGGCACAGGGTCCTACACTGGATATAGGGCGGATATCTGCTCCTTCATGTGTCTCCATGCGCTGCAGGGGGACAACCTGCATCACCATGGTCCACATCACAGACTGCAGGTGAATCTCAGCTCTGGCACCTGCAGTACCTCCTAGCCCTTCTCCTTCACTGACCTTGGTGTCTACAGATTTGTTTCTCTTGCACATTCCAACTTTTCTCTCCCAGCAGTTGTTATGCCCCTTCTTAAATACATTATCTCAGAGAGTCCACCAACATTTCTCACAGACTCAGTTTCAGCCAGTGGTAGTTTTGTCTTGGGTCTGGCTGGAACTGCCTCTGTTGCACATAGGAGCAGCTTCTCATGTCCCTCACAGAAGCCACCCCTTCAACTGCCCCACTACCAAAACCCTCCCATGTAAATACAGTACACATACATTTCACTCTTTTAGAGCACATCTTATGAAAAGCTTCAAAAAACATGAACTTTTTTTACTTTTTTTGATGTGAACATAAATTGCTACCTACAGAACCAAAAGGACTCTTAACATCCAATCATTCCTTCAGGTTTTCTACTATGCAAAAAAAAAAATTGAACTTCATCTCAATTATATATTTTTAATAGCTGTTACTGATTCTTAGCCAGCTGTAATAAAGGCAGTTAATAGTTTACTGGCTCATACTCATTATTCCAGCTTTGCTAGAGGCATCATGATTGCTGACTCATACATATTTCTCAATCAGATTTTTTTTTCAGATACTATTCACCAAACTGAGACACTGCAGTAAAGTTGAAAGCTTACATGAAACACATTTAAAATTTCAAAAGAAAATTTATGAAAGCTATCTTTATTTTAAGAAGCTTTCTTTGACTTTCAGGGTTGGAAAAAAACAATAACTGGATCTGCAATTCGTCTGAAAAATGATTGTGTTATTGATAAGTCAACTCCTGCGTGAATAGATATTCACCTTCAAGCCTCCTTAATTTGTCCTCATTTTGGAGATATGATATGTGTTTTCTGGATGCAGAGGGGACACTGGCTTTGTTGCTTCTATTCCCAGACTGTGAGAGTGAAATAAAATCCATATAACACAAGTTGTGTGTTTTAATTAACACTCCTGTCTTCATTTTTCCATTTTCCTCTACAACCAAGAGGAATCAAAAAGGATTTCTTCCAAGACAAAGGTTGAGATACTCACACAATTATGTGGTATAAAAGGGCTGTGATAACACCTTAAACAAAACAAGACTTGTAGGAATGTCTAAATAACAGACAACATTAGGACTGACAGATTTCACAGAACAAATTATTCCAAAGTTGAGTGCTTAAGGTTAGAATCTTAGCTCCCATCAGCTTCCCTGGGGCCTAAACAGCTTCTGACAATCAGGTCCCCTTCAAAGCTACCTCTGGCTACTGCATGTTGTGATGATACACATCAGAGTGTATGAAAAGACAGAGGCATATGGGCATAAATCTCTGAAAAGAAAGCTTGAATCTAAGAAGGAAATTTTGAGAAAGGGGACATGAAGAACATCACTGAAGGAAGATAAGGGAGGGGTTTTTAAAAGAGCAGACAGAAAGAACACGAAAGTAGCCCCTGAGGACAGCAGAGGGAAAACTGTTTGTGAAGAGGCACAGGCTGAGGTGCTGGGCATGAGTTCAATACAGCTGTGGACTGTGTGTTTTTGTATGTGCTCCTTATCCAACACAATAAGACCATGCACCTCTTTCCTCGTGCTGCTGCCAGAATTATCTAATTTTTCTGCTGCTGTTGTTTGAGCATGCTGAGATTTTGTGTACCCAAAATAATCCAAATCCCCAGGATAAAACTAGTGAAAAAAGGAACCTATCAACTATCAAAGAAACAAACTTTTTAGTTTCTTACTTTTGAAAATTCAACTTGAGTCATCTTCAGCAGCCAAGCTTGGTCCTTGCTTGCTCAGAAGGTTTGCAACAGAACTTTTCATGCAATTCCTTTGTACTCCACACAGTATTCATCTCTGCCTTGGAGATTGTTTTTTAGCATTTTTCCATATTGTCTGAAAACCTGTTATGTTCTCTGAAAGCAGCAGCCTTTAAGCTGCAGAGCTTCTTTATCAAAGAGGACCTTTTCTGCAGAAGCTCTATATTAAACACTCTTTCCTTTTGCCAAAAATTTCATTTGTGCTATGCCCTGTTTTATTCCAGCTGCATAGAAAATAAATACTTATTACTAGCTCCATTTTACTGAAACACAAGTAGGAACTCTCCTTCGTGCCAGAATTTAGTGTTTTAAAAAGCTCATTTATCATGGTTAATCCCACCAGGTGGAAAGTAGTGCTTGTGCTCAGTAAATCTTGCTGTAACTTGAGTTGTGGTGCTAGGCAGGTGAGCAACCTGTCTTTAAAAGGCACTGCTTTCAGTAGACAGTATCAAACGTGGATGGAAAAAGCCACAGTCTTGGTGGACCAGGTGGTTGTTGAGAAAACAGCACTTTTGCAAAACCCTTCTGTCAATGTATACTGAAACAGTATTTTCAGTTCTTGGTTCCCAGCATGTTTCTCCACCTCCCTGGATTGTAGCTCCACTTCAAGACAATTTCAACCCAACAGCTGGGCTTTTTGTGTTTGGGGTTTTTTCTGCATTTTCTGCCCCTCTGTGAAATTCCAACAGACTGGTTTCAAAGAAGTGCATCTGTTACCTTCAGCGCAGAGCTGTTGAGAAGCAAAGTTACTGCCATTCTGTGCCTTTGGAATAGTTTTTCTTTGGTTTACCTGCTACTTTTATGAGTCAGAATACGGGATTTGCCACTTCCCAGCTGTTCACGAAGTTTCCACTTCTTCTGATGTGAGATAAGCTGAAATAAAATAAACTTAAAACAAACTCAGCCTGACTGCAGAGGAATATAGACAACAGAATTAGGAGCTGCAGTGACATGCAATGCCTAATTGTTCCCAATATCATTTCTTACTCTGGAAGTAATTAACTGGGAAGATGCTGAAATGTTGGCAGGACTGGACTAAGTGAGGTCATTAAAGCATTTCTATTTTACCAGAGGAAGTTAACGTACCATCATTGGCATACATGTCTAATTCTTTTCACTCAGATTGAACTTAAAATATCAATTTTCTTTGCAGTTTTCAATGCAGAAACTGAAATTTATTTTTTCATTTGATTTTTTTTCTTTTTAATTAGATATAGAAAATTGTTAGCTGTGGTCCATGCATCAGCTAGCCACATTGGAGTGTGTCTAGTCCATCTGTTGGGGCTTATGGTTCTTAGTGTAATGTTTCTGAGGCAAATAAATATAATTTGTACAGCATCTTGCATAATAGAGACTGTTCACTATGTCTAGAGTTGTTGAATGTGAGAGTAAAATAAATGTATAAATGTTCAAGGTGTTCCTAGGAAATGTTTGCAGTGCAGAATCTTATGAGGAGGATATTCTACCCTGAGTCTGCTCTGTTCTTTCTTCCACCCTCTGCAGGTGTTAACACTTCCCTTTGAGCTCCTTCATCCATCTTCCTCTTTATTCCAGTCACTGAATAAACACTTGCAACCTCACTTGTCACTCAGGGAAAGACTGCAAAGGAAGTCAGTGCCTTCACGGGACAGCTGAGAAAAGTAATTTCTTCTTCTGAGCACTGTTGTCCTTCACACCGCAAAGGTAGAGAAAAGATTGATCTAGGTGGTGTTCTACCTGTCATAGCCGCTATTCTTTTGCCCACTTCATTGGGCAAATTGAAGACTGAATTGGAAACATTTAGACCTAAAAGAAGGAGAAACATATGGGTGAAAACTTCTTTAGTTCTGGCACGAGTGCTGAAGGAGGTCTGACTGTGGTGTTGCTCTTTGTGCATCAGGTTCCTGGAGAAATAGTGCAAGACATTTTCCAAAGGACCTTTTACGCATTTAAATCTCAAAAATACCAACCTATATAGAGTACACTGAGGTACCTTTATATGTTAATTCAGTCTCACGCAGCTCACAGCTGTTTGATCAAAGCAGTCTCTCAATGCAGTTTAGCAATGTGAGCCTACACCAGAGCAGAGAGGAGCAATCTATATTTCTGAACTCTGTCTTTTGTAGTAAGTGGAGAAAGAAGGGCAGGCAACCCAGTAATACCACTCTGTCCCAATATGACCGTGCCTACATTCCATCTAGTCTTCAATTCACAGCCAGGAAAACATCTCAGCCCTATTCACTGTATTAATTCTGTCCCTCAAAGAGAAATAGAAGGGAAAACTTGCTTATTGAGTTTTCTGTTATCCTTTTATATTTCATATCTCAGATCCTTATCATGGGAAGATCCTAATGTCTGATGCTAGAGGGAGCTCAAAAGCAGTATGAAATCTCATCTGGGCTAGTGACTAAAAATCTAAACAGATTAGCAGAGCAAAATTATCAAATTTTATGTAGGAAAAGAGTTCCTTTCCACTTTGATGTTAAAATAGTTCTATATTTTCAGATAAGAAACCAGAAATTTTTCTTCTTTTGTTTTTAATTTTTTTCTGCATCTCTTAGAAAAAAAAAGGGGGGAAAATCTAACCCTGATGGAATTAATTTTTTTTCCCAGTTATTAATTTTTCCTCATAATAATGTGACCTACAACAAACTTTTGTTTTCAGGTGAAATGTTTGGACCTAAGGTTCTGGACTACTATACAGTGAATAATTTCCAGCTCAAGTTCTAATCTTTTTTCACTAGTACAGGCAGCCTTAAACTTACCATAAAGATATAAATGAGCAAACATTTCATTAAAAATGAAGAGGCTTATGACAATACCTATTCTCCCAAAATGGAACCACCTGAGCTTTTCTAATAGCTGGTGACATCCATTAGCAGTTCTCTCAGAAATTGAAAACATTTTCCATCTGTTCATACACACTCATTACAGAGTAGTTAAGAGCCTATGGGATCACAGACACATTTTTGCAAATTAAAAAATATCAAAATGAGTTATTGAAGGAGCAGGGATGACTTTGTAATAAGCACCTAAGCTTCAAACTTTCTCTTTTCTCAAACACTGAAGACACTCCATTAGTTGAAATCTGTTTAGTCTGTAACCTTCTAGAACATGACGTTTTGAAAATCTATGCTATACATGCTCTGAGAAGACAAGCCAGCCCTGCCAGGTTACAGTACTCTAACAAAGAGCAGAAATCAGCCTTTTTCTTTGGCAGACATCACTGAGGATGAGTGATTAAGAGAACTCAAATAAAAATTGAGCACTTATATAAACAATGAGATCAGCCAGTATTATAATAATATGAAATAAACTTCATGAACAGTGTGCTTGCATGTTGTCATGCCTGAAATGATCTCTAAGCAATAAGTTTGGATTTATCTTTCCTGTAGGAAAGCCTATTGGGAATGGACATTTCTAATCATTTCCTCCAGTCTGCAAGATGATGGAAGATTAGTGAAAGCCTGCTGCAGTCAGGGCTTCTAGAATGACAAAGAAGGCTTGGTCAGAGACAAACGTGTCTAATCAAATAAACACAATATCCTGTTCAACTTAAATGTGTTCAGAGGTGTTCCTCAAAAATCAGTCTTGTTGGGAGTGATTCCAGTGCCGTCTCATTCTATGCATGTTTCTTCACATAACTAACCTCTTGGTCAGATCTCCAGCTTGTGCATGTGTCTTGTTGATTACTGAGTGCAAATTGAGAGTTACCATGTTTTATATTGTTGGGTCTTAAGCCTGATTCAGAGCTTCAAAACCCTCTGTTTTTTTTCGGGAAAATGACTGCCACATGTCTTGGTCTTGTGTCACTGGTACAGAGAAGTTACTTGTTTTGTTGCCCTGTGATTTCTCATAGCTTGAGAGATCTGCACATCATGTGGTTTTATGCTGGAATCAGACTGCCCTGCAAGGTAAGGGAATTTTTTCTTTGTTTCCTTTAATTAGTTATTTAGTCCAATATTCTTATAGAATTTTAGAATCATAGAATGGTTAGGGTTGAAACGGACCTTAAAGACCATCTAGTTCCAGCTCCCCTGCCATGGGCAGAGATGTTACTCATTAGATCAGGTTGCTCAGAGCTCCATCCAACCTGGCCTTGATGGGATAGGACATCCACATCATCTTTGGGCAACCTGTTTCAGTGCTTCACCACCTTCCGAGTAAAGAACTTCTTCCTAACATCTAAACTAAACCTGCCCTCTTTCAGTTTAAAACCATTGCCCCTTGTTCTGTCACTGTCTGCTGATATAAATGGTCCCCTTCCCTCCTGTTTATAAACCCACTTAAGGTACCAGAAGGCCTCAATGAGGTGTCCCTGAAACCTTCTCTTCTCCATGCTGAACAACCCCAGCTCTCTCAGTCGGTCTGTCTAGGAGAGATGCTCCATCCCTCTGATCATCTTTGTGGCCCTCCTCTGGACCCACTCAAACAGGTCTGCATCTTTCTTGTGTTGAGGACCCCAGATCTGGACACAGTACTACAGGTGGGGACTCATGAGTACAGAGGAGAGGGGCAGAATCACCTCCCTCACCCTGCAGGCCACTTCTCTATTGATGCATCACAGGACGCAGTTGACCTTCTGGGCTGTGAAGGCACATTGCCGGCTCACGTTCAGCTTTTCGTCCACGAGAACCCCCAAGTCCTTCTTGAGAGCAGGGCTGCTCTCCATGACAACTTCTCTCATTCTGTAGTCATATCTGGAATTGCCTCAGTCCAGATGCAACACTTTGCATTTGGACTCGTTAAACTTCATGAGATCCTCATGGTCCCACCTATGAAATTTGTTCAGGTCCCTCTGGATGGCACCCCTTCCTCCTGTTGTGCTCAACTTTCTGTCATCACCACTCACTGTCTGTGTCATTGATGGAGATATTGAAGAGCACAGAGTTCTGAGGGACAGCACTCATCACCAGCCTCCACCTAGTCATAAAGCCATTGACGACTCCTCTGACTGCATCCAGCCGGCCAATTCTTTATCCCCCTGGCCAGTCCATCTGTTAAATCCATGTCGCTTCAAGTTGGAGATAAGGATGTATGGGACTGCAGTGAAGGCCTTAAGGAAGTCTATAAATGAAGTTCTTTCAATTTCAAAGGTTCTCACAAGATTTAACAAACCACAGTGTCATATTATGGCTTGCTACTTCACAGTATCACAAAATGGTTGAGGTTGGAAGAAAACTGGAGATCATCTGGTCTAACACTCTGCTGTAACAGGGCTAGTTGCTGAGGACCATATCTACACCTGTTTTTAATATCTCTAAGGAGGGAGACTCCACAATCTCTCTGGGCAACCTGTGTCAGTGCTTAGTCACACCAGCAGTTTAAAAGTGTTTCCTGATGTTCAGGAGGACCCTCTTTGTTTCAGTTATGACCCTGTCACTGGGCACTGCTGAAAAGAGCTGAGCTCCATTCTCTTTGTAGCATCCCTTCAGGTGTGATATAATCCCCCCTTTGAAATTTTTCATATTTGGACTGAACATTCCTCACTGTCTCAGCCTTTCCTCACAGGAGAGATTACAGAATCATAGCGAGTCTCACTTCAGTGACTGGTAAAGTTATGGAGAGGTATTCTGGGAGGTATTGAAAAACACCTGAAGGAGAATACAATCATTGGTTGGAGGGGAAAGTCCTGCTTGCCAAACTTAATTTCCTTGTATGACAAGGTAATCCATCTAGCTGATCAAGGGAAGGCAGATGATGTAATGATTTTAGATTTCAGTAAAGCTTTTGATACTATCTTTCACAGTATTTTTCTGGACAAAATGTCTAGCATGCAGCTGGATAAACATGTCATGAGGTGGGTGAACAACTGGCTCATGGGTCAGACACAAAGGGCAACAGTAAATGAGGTTACATCAGGCTGGTGACTGGTCACTAATGGGGTCCCCCAGGGATCTATTTTAGGCCCAGTGCTCTTCAACATCTTCATAAATTACTTGGGTGCAGGACTCAAAGGTATACTTAGTAAGTTTGCCAATGATCAGGAGGAGCTGTTGACTCCCTTGAAGGCAAAGGGCCTTGCAGAGAGACCTCTACAAATTAGAGGGTTGGACAATCACCAACCATATGAAGTTTAATGAAGATAAGTACCAGATTCTGCACCTGGGAAGGGACAAACCTGGATGTACATACAGACTGACGAGTGAGTGGCTGGAGATCAAGGTCAGCGTTGTCTGGGAAGATGTAAAAGTAACTAGGAAGGAAACATAGCAAGTAAGAAGAAACCTACTGGAGGGAAAACCTTGGACAAGCCATTAGTAGTACACAAGTTATGCCCATGTTTCAGTCCAAAGTTGGTGAGAGCCAAACTCCAGGCTGTAGGAAAAAAGGACTGTATAAGCTCACTCAATGAGACAAATATTTTTGGATGTCATACAAATATACATGAGCATGAACAAAGAAAGCAACATAGAACAGAGTGATGGTTCATCTGCAAAATGAGATGAAATAGGGTCCAGATGTTCTTAGGATTCATGAAGCAAGAGGCCGACTAACATATTTCTCTGCACTCTTCCAATAGTTTCTAAGCTGTGTGATGAAGACATACCTTCAAGCTCCAGGATTTTCTGTATTGCCATACCATGTGCTGTTTGGAAACTGATTGGCTTATTGTATGATGTGAGCATCGAGAATAAAATGTTAACTTGAGCCAACATCAGAGAAGTGAATTTTCTACCTTCCATTTACGTATCAAATTTTCTCAGTCTCCCTTACAAATGAGGAGTTAGTAAAAGGAGCCAGAAAGCTCCTTTTTTAACATCACTTACAACTTTTCTTCCCAGCGGCCCACAGAGAATATAAGGAATCATGTTTTAAATAAAAATCCATAGGAGGTGGCTATGCCAAAAGACTAAATCCTTGCTAAATGTTGATACATTGCCAGTAGCCTACAGTAACAATGGACACAGTCAGAATTAAGGGCACAACATGACATTGTGTGGAGAGTAACAGCAATTACAGTACTTGGAAGATATTATCTTTCAATTGATTGGTTCCATGTGGAGAGAATGAAGACTGAGTGATGGAGGGAAATGAGAGCCCTCCTGTGAGGTTTGACACATGAGGGAACCTTCCACAGTTTAACAATTAAATTCTCTTCAGGCATTAGACATATCAAGTAAGATGAATCAAAAAGAGGTGATGTCATCCATTATAGAAATCATAATGTAATAGATCACTTTGTGGGATTATGGCCAACATTTTCCAAAAACTATTCCCTCTGCTCTGTATTTAATAATCCGAATGATCTTGGCCAAGATTTTTAAATACAAACACATAAAGTGATCCTTTGGTGGCAAAGTTTTAAAAAATGCTCAGATCATCTGAATGTCTCTGTTTCATTAAAAAAAAGGAATTGTACTTTCATTGCCTTTTGAGGAAAGTCTTGTGTACATAATGGGGTGTACACATTTGAAAATTGGTCTCCAAATACGTATGAAATCAGTGTCGAAATTGCTGAATAGCCTCATGCCCAAATTACTTGTTTGGCAACTGAAAGTTCCTTCAAGTACTTTGGATGCAGAGTGCTTTTGAAAATGGAACCATTCATCTTTTATATATTTTCATGGCCATTGTGACCCAAATTTTTAAAATTAAATCTGCAGTTTCACAGTCCCATACCACTCAGTCATATTGCTGTGACTTTCGTGGTAGGGTTCTTTTCCAGAATATCCAGTATCTGGACTAGACTACATTGAGGAAGATTTACTTTTTGTTTTAGAAAGAAAAAAACTAGCTTTCCCCTGTAAGTGCTCTATTTGGTGAGGAAAGCTTAAGATGAGAAAAAGAAAATTTAAAATTACAAGCCAAAAACATGATCACTAATTGGGGGCTAATTATGTCAGACCCAGAGTTATAGCACAAATGAAGAGATAAATGAACATTTGAATTTGAAAGAAAGAATACCGGTGAGGGACAGGGAGAAACAAGGTATAATCATTCTGGTTTACCTTTTGGTCTTTGTTTCAGACTATTTCCCTCAGATTTCTTTTCTTTAAAAAGAGGCAATGGCAGTATGCAGACTGGACTAATCACTTTTATCTGGCTGCTAAAAACTGGTTTTAAAGAGACTGCTTTTCCCTGCTAAGGATCTCAGGGTTGGAGGTGGGAGTAGGGTGCTGTTAGAAGGGCTATTTAAGTTCTGTTATCAATCTGAGACAGCTGGGTGCTGATTAGTTGTCAGACATTCTTAAAATCAGAAATATTGCTGCTAAGATTGGATTTTTGGTGTAACTCTTTATCACCTTTCAAATGGACACCTCGCTGAACAGTCTGTTGAGGGGGAATAGATGACTTCTGTAAATTCTGATGCCTTCAGGAAGATACTACTGGTGCAGCATGCTGACTTTGCAAAACCTTGCAAACAGTGATGCTAACAAATGAGTGGCGCAGTATTGAAGTGCTAACTCAAGCAGATGTTGTTTTCATCAGGCACATATCAGCAGGGAACAAAAATAAAAGGTACCTCACCTTTCACACCTACATAGACTCAGTACTTCTCAGCAGACCACCTGCATATATCAAACACTCCTGGGAAGGAATGGTTGCCTCAGTTATGACCTGCAGCTGTGCTGATTAAAACATGTTCCCTCAACATCCATGTATAGCATTTTGATCTTATTCCTCCCAGAAATCGTAGAATCTTTAAAGTTGGAAAAGACTTCCACGATCCCCAAGTCCAACCATTGACCCAGCACCACCATGTTCACCACTAAACCACATCCCCCAATGCCACAACCACACACACCTTTTTGACACTTTCAGGGATGGTGATTCCACCACTTACCTGGGAAGCCTATTCCAATGCCTGACCACACTTTCAGTAAGAAATTTTTCCTAATATCCAATATTCGATACCTCCTCCCCTGGTGCAACTTGAGGTCATTTCCTCTCATCCTGTCACTTGTTACCTGAGAGAAGCTGCAGAAAGAGATAAGGTCCCCCCTGAGCCTTCTTTTCTCCGGGCTAAACAACCCCAGTTTCCTTGGCTGCTACTTGTAACACTTGTGCCCTTTGCCAGCATCACTGCCCTTCTCTGGAGTTGCTCCAGCACCTCAGCATCTTTCTTGTGGTGAGGGACCCAAAACTGAACAGAGTGTTTGAGGTGGGGGTTCACCAGTGCTGAGTAAAAGGGGATGATCACTTGCCTAGTCCTGCTGGCCACACTGCCCACACTATTTCTGACACATTTCTGACGCACATTCATGTGGATGTCAACCAAGGTCCCCAGGTCCTTTTCCATTAGTCAGCTTTCCAGCCACTCTTTCCCAAGCATGCAGTGTTGCATGGGGTTGTAAAGATTTTTTTAATCTGATGCAACCGGCCTTGGCCTGTCCAGATCCCTCTGCAGAGCCTTCCTACTCTCCAGCAGATCAACACTCTCACCCAACTTGGTGTTGTCTGCAAACTGACTGTCTGCAAACAGGCAGATGATCCAGATCATCACTAAAGATATTAAACAGATTTGTCTCCAGTACTGAGCCATGGGGAATACCACTTGTGACAGGCCAACAGCTGAATTTAACTCCACTCCCACAGTGAACTGTGTGCCACCTTTACTGAGAATAGGGGATGGTGTGGCTACACCCGTACTGGTGATGTGAGTTGTGTGATTGTTTCTGTTCTGCCCAGAGGAAAACTTCCTCCTCTGGACCTCTAGTCCCTTGCCTGTGCTTCCCATCCTGATTCCCTCCTTGTCATCCATGGTGGCCCAGATGAACTTTGAACTGCTTGACCAAGAGAGGGAAAATAATGGTACTTTGCCAGGCAGTGCTGCCAGCAACCAGACACTCCCAAACTCAGTACCAGCAGCAACAGAGAGATGAGGGGAAAGTTCACTTCCAGGCTTCACGCAGTACATCTCAGGAGGGGTGATAAAAGCCCAGGCTTTTCCCCATGAAATCCTCCCCAGGCAGAAGCTGTGCTACAATCCACTCAGGGAGGACTCAGCAGGCAGGGTTTGACCACATCTCCTCACTGAAGAACAGATCAGAGCTGCCAGGAGTGTGTCATTCAGAAAAGGGTTTGTGTAGCTTTCCCTAGCCTGAGGAGGAGGGAAAAAGGATAGACTTCAGAGTGTTTGATCATTGAGAGCCTTTAGGCCTTGTTTTTGCCTCTAGGGTGCTTCACAGATGGACCTTTCCTCCTGAATACAAATCCCAAATTCAACTGACATTCAGTTCACTTTGATTTATGCCTGAAGGACTTCACCCACCTCGAATAGTATATCTCAATCCTCTTCAAAAGTTGTATGTTGCATCAATGTCAGAGAAAGAAAGACCAAATGGGAGCTTGGAGAGATCCCAGTCAGTTTTCCTACATCCCCAAGTGTGGTGGTTTGGGCTAGGCCTTCCTTGGTGACCAGTTTGTAACTAAGGAAGGGTCCAGATATACCCAGTATTTCCTACGATTTTTACATAAGCCAGATTATAAGAAGAGAGGAGGAGAGGCCTTTGCTCTCTCTTTCCTTCCGGAGACTTGGAGGTGCAGGTTCCCTGCTGTTGAGTCTGCTGTGTTGGGGAGCAAGGCCTGGTTGGGCCTTGTCAACCTTGGGAGACGGAGGTTGCCGGCGGTCGTTCCGGAGCGGCTCTCAGTTGTCCCAGGGGAGTAGTGAGCTGTTTTTCTTTGCTAACTTCTTAGTTGTTGGATATTGGATCTTGGGATATCTATATATTTTATTTTAGTTTTATTCCTTTTCCCTTCCCCCTTCCCTTTCCCTTGTGAAATTGTATATAAGTGTAAATATATTTATATATCTTACTTTGGTTGTTTCTCTCTCGTTTCGGGTTTTTTCTTAGTTTTTTCTCCCTCTTCTCCCTGAGGTTGGGGGGGGGGGAACTTCTGGTGGTAAGGTTTGGAGACTTGGCAGGGAGCCAGCTTCAAACCATATCACCAAGGTACATCAGGGACATTATTAGAGCATGGGTGTATCACAGACTTCTAGAATAATTTAGATCAGAAGTGATATCATGTGTACTTCTATATTTCAAGTAATGATGGGCTGCAAGCAGATAAAATTCTGGAGTGAATATCCTGAGAGTACTTTGGTCTGAAGATTGAAATAGATCAACATAGATTGTGGTGAAAAGATTTAGATTTTTCTGTACTTCCTTTCACCTTCCCAGCCAGTCTTGTACACTCCACACCATCTGCTTTCTGAGCTACTAGGTTCATAAATTCCCCTGGTTTAAAGACTTCTTAGCCGACAAGACAAACAAGGCAAGGTCTTGTCACTGTAGGTAGGAAAGGAAGGTCATTAAATTTCCCAGGGAGAGAAAGAGAAATATGCACAAGCAGAAAAGTGAGATGCACTGTTTTAGACAATAAGATAGGGAAAGAAGAAAGGAAAATGAAGTGTGAAACTGGCAAGCATAATCAAGGCACGATGTTTTTAAAAGGCCCATTGTGTCCCATCGTTTTAGATAACATCGCTACTGTAGCCAGCAGAATGGAGAGGCCATATGTTGTGGGTCTTGGGAACAGGCAGAGTGAGGAGATGGTCTGGGAGTATCCTGCATGGGTATTTGTACCAGAACCTGCCTGTGCTGGGGCTGCAGCCTCAGCTTTCACAGCTGTTTGCCTCTGTTGACATTTCTTTGTTAAAAGCTTCCATGTTTCATTCCAACAAATAAGCAGCCCTATTTTTCAATGCCAGCTAACTTCCAGTTTCCTGGGTCAATAAGTGGGAGTAGCCTAAGAAACCTGCAACTCCGCGTCTTCATTTATTATGAATTGATTTATTTATGCTGTATTTATTTGATCAGTATTACTTTCTATTATCTGATGATAGATCTTCCTGTTCGAGCAGAAACACATTTCTACTCTGCCTCTGAAATCCAGAGCTTGTATTATCTTCAGTTTATGCAGTGACATGGGACTTTCAGGGAAACTGCATTTCTTTTTAAATTATTTTGTATTTAATGTGAAAAAAGGAAAAAGTAAATCAGCTGCTCTTGGGCAAATAGTGCTGTGGACTTAGTGTGACCACCCTGCCCAATATACTTCAGCATGACACATTTGCTCTTTAATTATTGTATTTTAGGTAAATGTCATACTTGTCTTTATCTGCACACTTTACAACACTTCGACCTTTTCAGCAGGTTTTCCATTGAAATTTTTCTTGCACAAAAGTATTGGAACCATGCCTCACCTTTCCTTAGAAATACCTCTGCAGTTTTTCTGACCCTACCACCAGCTGGAAGAAGAGATTAGAACTCCTGAACTGTGAGTTACATTAGTGAAAATTATGGTTATCTGTGATAAAGCAAAGTGTTGTCCTGTCACATGAGGAAAAGACCTCTTTCTACATTAAACAACCTTTTCTTATAAGTGATGAAAAAACCCTGATAGAATCGGAGCAAGATTGGTGTGGGGAGGGTCCTCTGGAGGCCTGTGCTTCGTATCATTAGGTTAGGCTTCTGAGGGTTTTGTCCAAGCAAGTGTTGAAGATATCAAAGGCTCTGGATTTCATTGCAAAATAGTATCCATTGTAGGATTGTCATTGTACAGCTGAATCACATAACAAGCAAATGCACAGTAGGGCTACCATTAATTGAAAGTGAAAGCAGCCTCCAAATGAACCCTACTCCACCCCAAATGAAGCCAAAGATTTGCAATCCTACTCACAGTGCACTAAAGCTTCCATCAACTGTTTTGTACCCGGTATTCAAGTCATTCCTTCATTGGCTTAAAAGTAAAAGCACAGGGATAAGAAGCAGGCAAAGAGGGAGGACCCTCAGTCCATAACCTGAGCGAGAACCTCATTAATGTGCTGATGTGCTGATCCTGCAGGACCATGGAAGAAGTCTTCATTTGATAGCCATGAGACTGATTTCAGATCTGAAAAACTTGCTTTACAGGGAGTTGTAGAATAGTTTGGGTTGGAAGGGACCATTAAGTGTCACCCAGTACAACACCCAAGCTGAAGGATGTAAGGAATCTACCTTAATTAATTAATCTACCTTAATTAATCTACAACAAAGCCAGTGTTTTTGAAGAACTTAGAGTGGTTATGTAGGAGCTAATAGGTTATATATGTGGTATTACAGTCCTAAGCAGGAACTGCAGTCAAGATTGCATGATGCTACAAGCTGTACACATAAAACACACAGGGAGACATTTCCAGACTTGTAGAAAACTTCTAGGTATTTAATTAGTCTTGACTTTTAAGTCCTTGTTTTTTGTCCTGACTTTTCAAAGCCACATTTTCCCGAAACCTTAGCACCCAGCAACAACCCATGCAGTGAGGGAATCAGCAGTCATGAATCAGTTTTATCCATGCCTGGATAAAACACAGAGACCTTTGACTCAAGCGTGAAGACAAAGCACTCTCTCTGAGCAACATAATTAATTTTTATTTTTGTGCTTTTTAAACCCTGACTTCAACAGATTGCTTTTGCTAACATGCATATTCAGGGGGGAAAAAAAAAAGAAAAAGCAAATCAGAAAGTTGGCTGAGCTTATATATATATGTATTTATGGCTTTGCTAGGAACAGACTGTTAAAGATGTGTTCTTTTTCTTTCTAAATGTCAGCTTTTACTGAGCAATCCATTCTGCTGTTCAGTGACTTGTTGAAAAGAGAGGTACAATGAGATGCTAAGCAAGCCCAAGATCTCAGAAAGCTGCTTGTATCTATTTATTTATTTCCCTACCATTTATCCATGACTAGCCAGCTTAACTACTGCATAAGATACCAAATGAATTGCAGATGCATAGCTGATGACATTCAGCCTAACAGAGTCCTTGGAATAAAGGCATAAACTGTTTCTTTGAATTTCCAAGGGAACAGGACTTTCCAAGTCTGAGTTCAGAATAGATCCTAAAGTCAGTCTTAGTTCAGTGTGTGCTGGAGTCATGAGGCTTTAAAGCTTTGAGTAATTTTTTATTTCTTTTCCTATTAAACACACCCAGATTCATTCCCTTTCTACTGCTTTTTGTCGTTCAATACAAAGTAAGGTATTGCTAGAGCTGATGCTACAACTCATCTTTTCTTCTGCATATATCATGTACTTTATATGAAAGATTAGAATTCATATTTTAAAATAAAAGCAAAAGCTCTTATGTTATCCTGTAAATTTGGGGGCCATTTCTGAACTACCTTTTCTATTACACAAAGATATTTTACCTAAACTACAAATCCATTTTATCCTCTAGCGGTGCCTCCCAATTCTTTTTTTTTCTCTAATACAACCAATACCTTTTTTTTTTTTCACGTGTTTGGGTTTCAGTTATAAGTTTTATTTAATTACATTGAAAATTGCTACCAATGTGAGGCTGTTTGTTACTTGCTGTGTACAGTGAAACAATTTGCCTAGGTTATTTTTATATCTATACATGTACTAATGACATACACCAGTTCACTTTTTGACTTATGGAGTAGGAGCAATGGAATGAAAGTTTTCTTTCACAGTAGTCTTTAATTCAGTTGTTGACCTAACAATGAAAGCAAAGAGTAAACTTATTGTAGCTGTAATCAGTTAGCCAACAGCGGAAGGAAACTCATTCATAACATGTTACATGCAAAAAGTCGTCAGGTAAGGCCTTTATACACACAGTTTTATATTTATTTGGTCTACATTAAGTGTAGAGGCTAAAATCCATGAGAGTGGTTGATGATGGCAAGGAGAAAGAACTAGGATGGAGAGATTCAGTTTGGACTTTGCCTTCTTTAACCCGACCCTCTTTTTCTCAGGCAGCACCCTGACTTTCCTTACCTTGTGTACCAGACTATGTGCCTCACCATTCCCAATATTATTTGTGCTTCCTCCACCCTCACTTGGGGCAAGAGTGAGGCTGGTATAAGTCTTTTAGAAGCACAGACATACATCCCAGAAGTCTTCCCTACTATCCTCCTTTCTACCAGTGGTCAAAAGCAGTCCTGAGGAGCAATGTAAGAGCAGTAAAAGCACAGAGGCGAATCCACACAGTACTTTATGAGTCTCCAACCCTGTATGACATCAGGTCTTAGTGGGCATGGAACAGTATCCTGGTGTTAGAACTGTAAGCCCAGCTCTCCCGTGCTCTGAATGACTCTGGGACATGAAGCTGGTGAGACACATGCACTTCAGCTGGACTGTCAGCCATTTCACCTTCTTAGAGAAACACCCCTTAATTCCTTTAAGATATTTCCCTGGTCTTTCCCTGTTGGTTTCAATTACCTCAGAGGCCCTTGGCTAATCTCCATAAGACTTCAAATGTGACTAGGACATCTCTGACTCACCAGCAAAAGGCCCTTGCTAGCACTCACTAGCACAAATTCACAGAAGAAATTCATAGAAGAAAATCCATCAGGGTTATTTAACACTAAAATACTATTACTACTTGCTCAGCTGCAAATTGCTGTTAGCTGGGAAGGTGTAATTAGGAAAGTACTGCTACAAAGCTTGCCATAATATTTTTCCCTCAGGCATTCAGTACAGTACGTTATCAGATGCATAATGCTATGGTTGAGATACACAAATTATGAGTATACAAAATGGGCATATGGGTTATTTATTTTATTCTGTTGCTCACATGCCAAAGTAAAGTAGGCTTTCTTTAAAGGAAATGGAATGGAAATGCATTCAGGATAGGCTCCAAATTCAAAAAAGTCTGAAAAAGGTGGGAGTGAAGTCAGCACAGTAATTCAACCTTGACTGTAATCTTTGCTCTGTCTACAACTGTAATCATTCACTCCCAAGTCTTGGATGTTGGCCCTAGACTGACCAGAGTATAAGAACTCCCACTGAGCCCATGAGGGTCACTAAGATGAAGGGTGATAAATTAATGTTTTACTTCCACCAGCAGGAATGGAATAACTGTACTGAACATTGCAGTTATTAAAATCACATTTGCCATGGGGAAAAAAATGGAAAAAGAAGAGATTGAGGACTCAAAGAGTAGAGGTCTATGTTTGTCATGTTTTTCTGTATGGTAGCTTATCTTCTTTTTTATAAAAGATAACTCCATTGCATTGGACTGGGAGAGGATGAAAAAAGACAGGTGGAAGAATAACCAAAACTAATTCCAGTTTGTGGTGTTATTTGCTCTCTCCTAGTCCCAATAGCTAATTGTCATACTGGGGCATGCTGGGAGAACAGCTGAAAACAGCAGACTCCCTCCACCCTGCACAGTTTGTTTATCTGTTTGCAAATAGTTTCCTTGGCCATCAGGTTTTGCAAGTGTTTAATTATTTTTTGTGTACATAAAATTCTTTGACAGGCTACTTGTTACATAGAAATGAGGAAGAAAAGGGAAAACCGATGAAGAAAAGGGAAACCAATATTTCTAAATATCTTTCACCCAGGTGACTTGCTTATGAGCAAAGGCCAAGCTGTGTCCACAGGATATATTCTAATTTTCTCTGATGATGAGGAAACCTGAGCTGAATAAAGTGTGCACACTCAAGTGTAGGCTGGTTTGCATATACCCATACCAGTAATAATCTTAAACAGGACTAAGGTAGAGAAAAGGTATTTCCTGCCTGTATTTGTTAACACAAAACAGCCTTCACTCTGCTCTGAATTAATCCAAGGATTGAAGAGGATGGAGAGGTAAAGTGGATGCATACAGTATAAGGATAAATAATTACTCAGTGGCAGCTGATAGGATGAAAATATAACTCAGAATTAACTTCACAGGAAGGAAAAGGACCACAGTAGGATCATCTGGTCCACCCTCCTTGCTCAACCAGGGTCAATAATAATTTTAGATTATTACAATCTAAAAAACTCCCTACTAGTAAATTATAGTATCGACCACTACTACTACATCAAATCATAGAATCGTAGAATCAGCTGGGTTGGAAGGGACCTTCGAGATCATCAAGTCCAACCCTTGATCCACTACCACTGTGGTTACTAGACCATGGCACTAAGTGCCACATCCAGTCTCTTTGTAAAAATCCCCAGGGACGGAGAATCCACTACTTCCCTGGGCAGCCCATTCCAATGTCTGAATGACCTGTCTGAACGCATATTTTGAAATTTCTTACAGAAGCATGAGTGACCAATCACCTGTTTCTGTATCATTCCTTCTTTGTTACCCTTTTAAATGAGTAATAATCCTACCCCAGTTAGCTTGAAGCCCATTTCTATCTGATACTGCAGTATCTGTCACCACCCTTACCTAAATGCAATTGACCGTATGAATGAGATGCTGGGTCGTGGGGAGCCCACTCAAGGTGTCCTACCTCCCCAGAGAAGAAGGAAGGAAGTTTATATATTTCACTCAAGCGGTCCAAATCCTTTCTAATGTAATATAGATACTGTTAAAAACTTCATGCAAGAGCTTGAATGGATTCCAGGTGTCTCACTGTTTGCAAAATTGGGGTCTATCTTGTTAATACTTTAGGAGCTTCTTTTTAATTCTACTAGTCGGTGAAGGTCTTTCTGTTGACTCCTTTCGTGCTTTGTTTTAGGCTATTTCAGGCCAGAGTTTTCATTGGAGCCAAAATTATAGTCCTTATTCTAGAAGATTTTTGAAGTGCTGCTGCATGAAAGGAATTGGCTTTTTATTGTAATGATTAACTAAGTATTCTCCAAAAACTAGAATTAGAAATTTAAAAACAAAAAGATTGTGTGTTTACTAACACACAAGAGAAAGTATCTTTGGGGTCTGTCCTTCTTGCACTTCTGTATTTTTGTTAATGATACATGGTTGTCAATAAAAGCTGAATTTATATGCCAGACTGTGTTCTTGACATTGCTAAGAACCCAAACATGAAGCTGAATTCACACACAGTGTCTTATCAAAAAATGATTTAAAAAATTAACATGAAATTGCTAAGTAGTGCCCAAATTAACACAAATCAGAGTTCATTACATGGCATTAGGAGACAATTTATTGCAATCATTACGCCTGCTGTTACAGAGAACCATATGCCAGCTCCAGAAATAACAAGCCTCCTGAATCAGGGTCATTGCTGTCATATTTGCATGTGAAATACATTAACTGATCTCCTGAGCATAATAAAATTAAATCTACATTTTTTTGCTGCTGAATGCTCTGTGAGAAACTTGGTGTGTGAAGGGACAGACTGGGTGGAGAGAGATGTGATGCTTTAGAGGAACACATGTTCCAAACTGTGGTATATTCTTAAGTCATTGAATCCATTCTGCTTAACTACAGAGGTTCTAAATATCTTTTCGTTTCCACAGTAGGAAGACATTCAGTTATACGTGGCAGACATGTGAAATACTGTGTCATCTTGTCGTCTTGTTCTGGTGGTCTTCTAGGGAATGTCCTGAGGGGGCTACAACTGTGAGAGCTCGTGGGTGAACAGTGTAGTGTTTAAAAAAGTTGTCTCTTCCATACAGGTTTGCCATGCCACAGAATAAATTTTATTGTTCAGTCACAGAGAGTAAGCAAGATAGCATGCTCTTCAACTGTAACTCCCAGGACACACTACTGCAGTGCAAATTAAAGCAGTTCAGTAATCAGGATATGTATTTTGATGTTTCGGGTTTTTTCCAGAACTTCCATACTGCCTACACATAAGTAAAAGGTGAAAAGAAAATCCTTATTTAGCAATAACAAATATAACAATACCCTTCCTTCCCCCAAGCACTTTTGACAAATCCTGGACAAAGGCAGTGGGAAACTTCACACAAGAAATAAGAAACATCTCCTTCCAAGTCAAGGAGAGATTGTGGGAGAGAAGATGGACGTGAAGTAACTTGGGGGAAAAGCCTTTACTGTAAGATAGGTCATGGAGATGATGTTAGAGAGTTGACTTTTTGAATTGGAGTCTGTGAAGGAGGAGGAGATTAAATATTTTGAGAAGAGCAAAGAGGTGATTAAGTTAGACAAGCCAGATATTGGAGTTGGAGGGGGACTTTTTGCTTGGTTAATGTTTCCCCTGTCAAGTCACACTGGTTTCTCTAATCTGTCCCTCCCTTGATTCCTGCAGGCCAGAAAGAAAGGTTTGAAAATGCAGAGCAATTATGGATTGTTTTGCTCCACTCTGTTTTGTGTGAGAGCAGATTTTCCAGAGCACATTCTCCAGGGTTCATAGTACCAGCACAAAATAGTCCTTCTCTATGAAAATAGATCACATGCCTTTCTATATATGCTTTACCAAGTGCAGACAGCATTTCTGTTGTAGTGTGTCTGTCACCTTTAACAATAAAATCAGAAGTAAATTAGAAAAAAGTGGCTTGAACAAACAAAATCATAATACCAGCATGACTAAAATAGTCCAGAAAGCCTTAAAACTTTTCTCAATTAATGTGCAAATGATGGCAGTCCAATGTTAGCAGTGCAAACAGCTGTTGTGCTTACCTAGACAGAGGGTAACTTCTCTGTAATGTTGTGGGTTATTAAAATCTTCGAAGATAACCTTATCAGGAGCAGCACAGAATACTACAGCATTTATCATTCACCTACTCTATTCTTGCCAGTGCAGAGAACATAAACACTTTGCTTTCTACGCAGGAAGTCAGATAGGCTGAAGTATGGATTTGAGAGGTGAGTGCTATTAACCTTCGGAAAATGCGAAGATGTCAGATACACTTTAGCAATTGCATAAGGAAAATAAGTCTGTGCAACCATGTTATTTTGCACTTAGTATGAGTAAATGTAGCTATTGAACTCAGCACTGCACAGACACCTGCCCTCCCAATCAACAAGTGATGTGTTAGAGACGGCAGAGATTAATGCGTTATTATTATTCCTATTGGGAAGTCCAAGAGATAAAGGATTATAATCAGTAAGGCATTTTGACACCACCATGACACCCAGAGCACTCCGTGAGCATTCAGATTTCCTGTAAATACATGGGAGAACTGGGAAGCTCTGACTGGAATACACATCAGCTTGCATGTTGTGTGAGACAGACTAAAGGAAGAGATGCAGGGAAGGAAATGTCTGAAGCCCTAGATATAGAATGCTGAGCTAACCTTCGCTACTTCCGTAAGATCTGCAGCATAAGAGGCTCCTTATAGGATGTTAGACAAAGAGAAACATTGCTTTTGGATCTGCTTTGGGTTGAGCTGGCAAAGTGCAGAGCATGGGCAAGAGCTGCTTTTCCAGTGGCTTTAAAGACCAAGAGAGAGATGCTGAGTGCTTCGTACAACCAGTCATGCAGGAGTTCCCACAGAGTAGTGCTGCAAATGGACCCCTTGATTCAGTCCAAGTTTATGTCTCACTTGTCTCTTTCTCCATCCTTTCCAATTTCTTTATGGGTTAGATAACATGTAAAGTGATGATGGTGTTTCCTGTAATATCCAACTCTGTTCCAGCATGATGGCATGCAGGGTTCCTGTGAGGCATTTTCTCTTCCAGGCAATGGGAAGTCTAATAAGGTCAACATGCTGATAAGGAAGCTTACAATTCACCTTTAGATCTGTTTAGGCCATATTGCATTCTATTCTTGACAAATGCTCTTTGTCTGCATATATACCAAGATGAAATCAAGACATGTCAGATAAGTCAATGACCGTTTCCACGCTGATTTCATAGTTTGAGACTATTACCTATTAGGTTATGGGAAAATTCAAGGAAACAGAATGATTTACAGCCCCTTTCAGTTTAATGTCATCTCAAAATTTGATTAATAGTCTCTCTGCCTCATTAAAAATGAAAATAATTATTATATAAAGCCCAGGGTAGTCTTCTGATATCTGTTCAGCCTGAGAGTGAAAGACTGGTACCCAATATCAAAACGATTTTTCAATTACTTCTGCACCTGTCTGACAGTATTAACACGTAGAGCTTGCTTATGAGAATACTATGTGGGACAGTAAGTATCAAAAGCTATACAGAATTCTAAGTACTTAATCTCTATCACTTTATTCCTTATTCATGAGACCAGTTTATAAACTTAGAATACATATACAGCTATATAGATATGCATCCTACCTAGTTCTCTGATGTTATTTAACATATGTAAAGGAATGTAAGTGCTTGACAAAATACTAATTTCTTTCTCAAGAAAGTCCAGTAGGCCATTTGTTTTATTATTTCAGATATTTATTCTGCTTGAATACACAGTATTCATCAAATATTTTCTGTGACAGCACAAAATATGTCTTATAAAATTGCATTCTCTTATCAAGTGACAATAACTTAGGGTTGGAATTGGCACACAGTGCAAAGCTCTCCACAAAATTAGTACTAAATCTATCTTTGTTATATACTTATGCTTTTAGGATCTATGTTAGCTTTTAACTGAGAAACAACCCCTGCAGTTCAATATTTAATATTACCTATGACTCTAGAAAACACAAAAATAATTTTTTTCTTTATACTTTAACAATAAAAAATATGGAAATCACTTTGGGACACAAATGGATTACATAACAACAATTAAAAGATACACAGCTTCTTGATTTGTGCAATACTTTGCATTTTTAGTATAGTAAAATAAGGTCAGGATTTGATCAATTCATTAAATTTTTTGAAAAATAGCTTACTGAGTAAGACAGATATTATATTTTATAGCTTCTTCCACTGGCAGCAAATTCAGGAGGGTGGGTGAAACATAAAAAACCTGAGTTTATCAGCTCTGCATAAGACCTGGAGATATGAACATGGAACAGTTCTCTTCATTATTAGGTGGTTGTCCATTGTACAGGAAGTCCACTAAAGGAAGTGGAAAGAGAAGTCCTGCAACTCTCTAAAATGTAATATCGGCTTTTAAAACAGTTCTCTCAGTCTCCTGTGCCAATCCCTCATGCATGAATGGAGCCTGAAGCTGAGATCAGAGTTGGGAGTCATAAAGGCTTTCAGCAGGTGTTTAGGCACCTCTTTCCTCTTAAATTGCAAATGCTTTTGTGTCTAGATAACTCTTGATACCTGACACATCTTCAGATCATGAGTGATTCAACAGTTTCTTGCTAACTTAGCCCTTTCTAGAAATCCAGGGAAAAGCCACATGGATTGTAATGCCTTTATTATGTGGGATGAGGAATCAGATCACTTTTCTCATGCAGATCGGGAAACCTGCTTCCTAGGACTGTGATATTAACAGCAGTGGAGACTTTGGAACAGATTAACACTGGACAGGACATTAAGTGTTTGAAAGAAGAGAGATGGTCCCGTTCTTCTCAGGAATTAAAGTATCTAGCTTACACACAGTGATTAAAAAAAAGATAAGAAGGAACTGGGTGAGCTGAGATTTAAAGCTGTGCTATAAATTCCCTCTAACACTGCTACTTTCCCCTTCAAATGTATGTAACAGCAACAAGCAGGAGGTTGTAAGAAGAATAGCAATAGACTTATTTTTCAGCAAGTTAAGACATTTAAAATATTTAAGATATCACCTACAGTATCCCCTTTATGTTACATGTTGGCAGCTGAGTGATGACTGGAAAAGAGTAATGTCTATTTATCAATACAGAATTCTGAAAGATCCAATAGATTAAAAAAAAAAACAAAACATTGTATTAGCAGAGTTATGCTAGGATGTGTGAATGCATAATACAAATGCATAATATTATCTTAAGTTTTCTTTGTGCTGCTGTACATCCAGGTGCATAAGGTGTTCTGCTCTGTATGGGATGAGGTCAGCTGGGCTTGGAAACTCTTCAAACTCTTGGAAACTCCCTGACACTGCCAGCCTTACCTCCCAGAAGTGGAAGTTCATCCATTGCTTGCTCTGTTCTTGAGGTATTTATAAAGCTGAATTTTGAACAGTTAATTATACACTATTCTTGTAATTTTTTTAGCAACAGAGAGCCACCAATGTCATATTTACCTGGTATTTTTGACAGCTTAGAGTGGAAAATTAGCAGTACTTCCTCTGCTGTGGTGATAAGAGGGCAGCATTGCTAAGCCACCTCTCTGGGTTAAGATTTGGTGCAGATTTGATCTTCTCATAGCTGCAATCACACCATGGCTCATAAGGTTTATATATGCTGCTAAACAGCCTATTTTCTGTCTGAGTGAATTAATGGACTGTGTTGTAAGACAACCATTTCCAGTACTACAGCCACAATCTGGCTGTACTTGTGAGACTGGGGCAGGGAAGGGCTGAGCTGACACAGGGAGGGAATGTGTCACCCAGGAAGGTATCACTTCATATCCATTATGCAGCTTAGACAACAAGACACCTGAACTGTCCAGAAGGAGACAGTAAAAGACATATTTCAGCCACGAGTGTCTCTGTGATCACTCAAAATACATTTCAGAGCAAAATCAAGCTGTTTAGCAAAATCCAGTGGCAAAGATGTTTTTCTTGTTAGTGGATCTTTCATCTCTGCAAGGAATGACTTAGGGATTATGCTCATGACAATAAAATCACCATTGTCTGTGTTTCTGGGCAGAACATGGGCCAAACATGCAATGAGGGTCTAGTTGAGAGCTAGAGATCAGGCTGCCCCATGGTCCTAGACTAACACACCTCTGCACTGCTCTCTGCCAGTCTCCCAAACTGCCCCCATATTCCCAGGACAGCAAAGAAGACTAAATTGCCATTCTCTTGCTGCTCATGCCACACTTTTAAGAGTTAGCCCTGGAATAAACTTAATAATGGAAACAGAAGAAGAAAAGAACTTTATCTAAGGCCTATATGGTTTGGTATTTTGGAGCTGAGACGGGGAAAAATGAGAGAAAGCTTCAGTGAAAAATGACATTTGAAGCCTTCAGAATGTGAAATAGAATGGAATGGATGAAATTATTGGAAGGCACAAAGTTCAATTTTGTATCACCTAATATTAATGCAGTGACAGCTACTTGTGTGAACTTCAGTCTTCTCTTCCCTGCTTCCTTCCTACAAGATTGCAATCTCATGCTGTAGCTCCTACTTTAATACTTCCAGGGATTACTGGTAAGATATGGCCTTTTGTAAAATATGGAACAGACTAGGAAAAGCATCAAGAGAACTAATCTCAAGTATCTGTGCTTGAGAAATAAAAATATTTCTGGGCAAGAAAATGTTAGGCATCTGTAGGATCACAATTACAGTAATTTTCCATGTGTCCCACAGTAGCAGAGTATGGGACTTAGTACTTATCTGCAAGTAGAGGCATCTAGATCCAGACAGGTCAACAAATGCTGCAACAGTACATTACAGTGCCTGGTTTTTGTTGTCCATCCCTTGTCCTGGATTTCCGAAGCCTGCAGTTGCTTTGCTGTACTGACCAGTTGTTGTGGTTTAACCCCAGCCAGCAACCAAGCACCACACAGCTGCTCTCTCACTTCCCCACCAGCAGGATCAGGGAGTGAATCAGAAGGGTAAAAGCTGGAAAACTCGTGAGTTGAGATAAAGGCAACTTAATAGGGAAAGCAAAAGAGGAACACACAAGCAAAGCAAAAGAAGGAATTCATTCACTGCTGCCCATGGGCAGGCAGGTGTTTTGCCACCTCCAGGAGAGCAGGGCCCCATTAAGTGTAATGACTATTCAGGAAGACAAATGCCATAATTCCTGGTGTCTCCCACTTCCTCCTTTCTTTTCCCCACTTTATATACTGGAGTGCTCCCTGGCACAATACAGTATGGCCCTACTTGGAGCCTCTGGCAGAAAGCACCAGGGGAGACTCAAGGTCAGCCTCTAGGTTTCTGGAGTCAGGAAAACAAACTGAGCGTGATGTCATATGGTCTGGAATATCCCTTTGGTCAGTTTGGGTCACCTGTCCTGGCTGTGTCTCCTCCCAACCTCCCAAGCACCTTCAGCCTTCTTGTCAGCGTGGCATTATGAAAAGCAGAAGAGGCCTTGGCTCTGTGTAAGTCCTGCTCAGCAATAACAAAAACATCTCTACATTATCAAGCCTGTGCTCAACACAAATCGAAAATGTAGCCCCATATCAGCCACTGTGAAGAAAATTAATCCTACCCCAGCCAAAACCAACACACTACATAAGGCAAATTTCTTACTCTGGGGCTGATATTTCTGTTCAAAACCAAAGGGAAAAAAAAAGCTTGGCAAAAATGCTCCATCTCTTGGGTCACTGACTGTTTGGAGTTAACGTTACTCTGTGCTCAGAACATATCCAAAGTTTCATGTGTTTTTAACCTTAATCAATTCTTTAGTACAGTCTCACAAGCAGCCACATTGGCAGAGCTGACAGAGTTGTGAACAGCAGCAGCAGGAGAGAGGCAAGCTGCTGACAAAGAAAGTGAAAGCCCTTCCAGCCTGTTTTGCTTTTGGATAAATCTCTCACTTTTTCCTCCTTAATTGGAAACATTTGTTTAACTGCAAGAAAAATGGAATGTGGATATAAAAGCTCAGCATCCTCACACTCCAGTGTTTCAACCAGCTATTGATATATAGAGAAAAAGGTCTCTCAGGGATAAGAAGAAACATTTAAATTCCAATAAGACTATTATTATTTTATTTTTTTTTTAATCTAAGGAGAGGACCTAGCTCTTCTTTTTCACAGAGGTGAAAAACATGCTGAGAAAAACATGTCTTCAAACATGCCGAGAAATTAATAGCTGTTTTGTGTAATAGAAATGCAGCAAAGTGCTCCAAAGAGCAAATGTATTTTGTCTGGACTCTTGCTTACAAGAATCATAAAAGACAGTTTTTTTAAAACATGGTGAAACCTTTACTTTACTTCTCTGACTTTGATGCTAGATTGAAGCCTGCACTGTCTTTTTGAAGAAGCTTATAATGGAAATGGTGAGACATCTTTAACTGCAGCAGATCAAGTGATTTCCCTCACAGTGCAGTCCAGGTGGGAAAGTAACAGCAGTTAAGGAGACTAAAGGAAAGCATCCCCAGAAGACATTACATTAATGAGGTTTATCTCAGCTGGTTAACTCATCTAAGTCAGGAGCAGAATTAACTTTACTACTGAAACAGCAGCAGTACATGTAGTGCTATTTGTGTGTCCTTTATCTAAGGTATGCTCTGTATCTATTGCGCTCAGAGACGAAAAGTCATCCATTTTTTCCTGTAGGAGACAAATTAGATATTGGCAATCATAAGTAATTGTTTCTCACCATGCAGATAACTTCTTGTATGTGTCTTTGTATTTATTTTCATAAACCTCAGCCTCACAGCTTCCTTGGAAAGACTGGAAGCAGGAGTCTGTTTCTCCGGCTTGATAGGGCAGAAATACCAGTGCCATGATGATAGTCCCTCAAAAGATATCATGGTCACCTGACTGGAAAGGACAGTGCAGTCTGCAGAAGAGGTGAAGGTCAAAGATGTCATTCTAGGCAGATGGATTTTCAAAAATCTGTCCCTTTGGAGAAGGCTCTAATTTCTAGATCAAATTATGTATTCCTCTGCTCTGGACATCAATGGCCCAGCTCTGTAGTGTTACAGGAGTGACAAGCACTCCTTTAGGAGATGCTAAATGACAAGACTTGCAGAGCAGCATTTCTTAAAACCCTCTCTTTAACCATGGTAAATTGATAGCAACTTTCAAGCCACCTCAGTGGTTTTAGACCTAAAGCCATACCATGGTTTATTGTGTCAGTACACCACAGATTTTGGAGTTTACCAAAAGCACTGCAGCAACAAGCAATCTATTTTCAGCACAGAGGCATCATTGAGACAAGAAACCACACTCCACGAGGTGGCTAGAGCCTCTTCATTTCTAGTTTGGAGTCACATAAGGGCACAGGATATCTGTGAGATTTCTGGTCCAAAGGCCCATTAGGCTAATGAAACAAATCCTGCTGTCATGGGAGCACTCATGTCTTTTTGTCAGAGGGTTTTCAGATGTACACAGAGCTATTGAAATACTCTGAGACAGTTGTGAGATGTAAGATAGCACACAGGCTTTTGGGCCAGATACTCACTTGAATTCTGTGAACCAGCACTCCTTCACATGTCCTCCAAAAACTGAAAGAAAGGTTCACTTATCACCTTCAGTCAAAGTGAAAATACTGCCAGTGGAGCTCATCAGTATAATAATTTAAATAGTGTTGCCAGGAAAGCAGTGAATTTTACTTAAGCAATGTGACTGATCTGGGCTAGACTCAATTCTGTTGTCCACCATAAATTGATATAATCATGATAAATTTCTTTAAAGCACTTTATTTCCTGTTTCACAATGTGGGCTCAGAGATCTTCTTCTTCTTCTAGCCTATGTAAGTTATAGGTATTTCAGGGACAGATTTAGATCTGAATGCCTATCCACACATAGTTTTAGGCTAAACTGGAGTTGGCTAAGGTTCCTCATCTTGCTAGTCATATGAGTCTCTCAGTCTTTGTAAGGGTACGGTTTTTAATTGCTAATGGTAATGTGAGCTCCATTAATCTGGATTTGTTTTGTTTTTATCTGCATGGAAAGGTAGAATAGAATAGAATAGAATAGAATAGAATAGAATAGAACAGAATAGAATAGAATAGAATAGAACAGAATAGAATAGAATAGAATAGAATAGAATAGAATAGAATAGAATAGAATAGAATAGAATAGAATAGAATAGAATANGAATAGAATAGAATAGAATAGAATAGAATAGAATAGAATAGAATAGAATAGAATAGAATAGAATAGAATAGAATAGAATAGAATAGTTCTGATGGAATGAGCCTACAAAAATCATCTACTCCAACTGGGAGGTTAAATACACAGTACCATGAATAGAGTCCTGGCAATGATAGTACAGAGGAAGGTACTTATTTCATCTCTTGCAATTACTACACTTTTTGGAAATTCCCATTTTCTCATGGTCATTTTAAACATCATTATTTTACTAAAAGTTTTGAGTCATCTCAGCTGATGAAAAGATGTTCATGTGCTTTTTAAAGGTTGCAAGCAGTTCTTCCCTTTTCTAGGCAGAGTTTACCTGTCTGACCATGTAACCATACAATTGTCATTCACCTAAATGAATGACAGAAGAGTATGGGAGGAAGTATTTGCATAATTGATGGGAAGAATTAATTTATTCTAGCCACCCAGCAGTACAATAACTGGTGTCTGGGATGCAGCTGCAAGCGCCACATAATAGCTGTTGGTGTCATGTGTATGCAGATGGTTTCAGTGTTTAGGTGTGGAGATAACACTGTGACAAAAGGATTGGCATAGTGTGAACAGAACACCACAGTTCTTGGCTTGCAACCATTGGCAGCACTGTTGTGCTGTCCTACATACAAAAGACGTCTCTCCCTGTTTCCTGCATCTGAAAAGATGCTGATGCCTCTAAAAAAACAAAAATCAAGAGTTGAAAGCAGTAGCAGAGATCTATGAAATATATGTGCTTTTCTTCCATAGTCTTTTAGATGCCTAGACTGTGCTCATCAACATTTTCTTTAAGGACTTGCATGCAGGACTCGAAGGAATACTAAGTAAGTCTGCAGATGATACTAAATTGGGGGGAGCTGTTGACCCCCTTGAAGGCAGAGAGGCCCTGCAGAGAGACCTCAACAAATTAGAGGGCTTGGAAGTCCCCTGCTGTGACTGATGATTTAACAAAGACGAGTGCCATATTCTGCACCTGGGGTGGGGCAACTCGGGATATATGAGCAGACTGGGGAGCAAGCGGCTGGAGTGCAGTGCCATGGTCAATGGCAAGTAGAATACAAGTCAGCACTGCCTTGGCAGCCAGGAGGGCCTGCCAGTCCAGGGAGGTGATTATCCCACTGTGCTCTGCACTAGGGTGACCTCACCTTGAATATTGTGTGCATTTTTGGGCACTGCAATATAAGAAAGACCTTAAGCTATTAGAAAGTGTCCAAAGGAGTGCTATAAAGATAGTGAAGGGTCCAGAGGGAATCCATTCAAGGACCAGTTGAGGTCACTCGGTCTGTTCAGCCTGGAGAAGAGGAGACTGAGGGGAGACCTCACTGCAGTTACAACTTCCTTGTGAGGGGAAGAGGAGGGCCAGGCACTGATCTCTTCTCGGTGGTCACCAGTGACAAGACCCAAGGGAGTGGCCTTAAGGTGTGTCAGGGGAGGTTGGGTCCTGGAACAGGCTCTCCAGGGAAGTCGTGACAGCACCAAGCCTGCCAGAGTCCAAGAGCATTTGGACAACACTCTCCGGCATGGTGTGATTCTTGGTGCTGTCCTGTGCAGGGCCAAGGGGTTGGACTTTGATTATCTTTGTTGGGCCCCTTCAACTCAGAATATTCTATGATTCTACAATTCCATAATCAATTCTATGATTCCAGAGATCAAAGCTCTGACTGTGTCCTCAAGTGACTGATTTGGAGAGGAATATGATTCAGAGTACCAGTAATAAGGCTATTTGTTTAGATGAGGCTCTCAATCACAAATGATCACTCCTTCTGCCCCTTCTGCCCCCATCCCATTATTGTTTATTTATTTGTTACTTGTCTTGTCCCAACTTTGGGTTGTAGGCTCTCTGTGTGAAACAGTCTGTCCATTTTTTTTCCTCACACCTACAGATGTAGATCTTAAATGTTTAGATCTTGGGTTTCCCTAGAAACCCGACTTGCACTCCTGCCTGTTTTAGAGATGTATTTTGTTGTAATTTTTGACAGCATATCAAACATCTCAGTAATTCTTCATTTGGGTTGCTGCTTCTTGAGGTAGAGTTTGGATTAAAACAGAGCTTTATGTTAATTCTAGCTTAATTCTTTCATGATCTTCAGTTTAATTATTGAGTGGTCACCCTAGTTTGATAAGATCTGGGAAACCATCATTTAAAAAACAAAGCAGTATATCTAGATGCTTTTACCCTTAGATGAAATTAGTTTGCTCACAAGATCAAATATTTATTTAACACTTACTTAAGGT
This sequence comes from Lepidothrix coronata, assembly GCF_001604755.1. Taxonomy (NCBI): domain Eukaryota; kingdom Metazoa; phylum Chordata; class Aves; order Passeriformes; family Pipridae; genus Lepidothrix; species Lepidothrix coronata. The sequence goes on along the minus strand of NW_016690342.1, from coordinate 151,312 downwards.
TAATGAAAGATTTTTTTAGAGATAATATTTTACAACATAAACCAAGTACAAGTAAAGAGACCTTGAATGATTAAATAGATGCATGAAACTGCTCTGTTAACATTCCTTTAACATGAATAAACAAAACTGGTATTAATAATTTGCAGTCAAAGTGGGTTCTGCACTCTCAGAATCCTAATTATGAGCTTAACAACAAGATAAACATTTCCTTCCTCTTCTTAAATATCTAACTCTTTTAGAAAACAAATCACTCAAGATACTTACAGATGTTAATTGCCAAAACCATTTTGAAAAACATTCTGATTACGATGCATTTTGCTGGAACCAAAGTAGTCAGTCATGGAGTAAAAGCTACAGCTTGTCCTCAGTGACACTGAGGACATTCGGTGCTCTCTTTATGACCCATGCACATATTTGGGCCAAATTATGTAGCAGAGCTAGACTTTCTGCTCCACATCCTCCAGCACATAATTCAAAGGTGCAATAAAGTCCTGGGCTAAAATGAAGTTTCTATCTGCTTTTCTTCACAAAGCTGAGCTCAGTTTTAGTGACTCATTCAGGACTACTTGTATTTCTAGTGCTTTCTCATGACATTGAACACTAAATATTAAGATAACTACAGTGTGGCAAAGAAAGCTCTAGACAGTTAATGAGGTAGTGATGTTGTAGCTATGATGATCTAATGTAAGAAAGACAAGGTTTGACAGAGAGGCAGCGATCTTCACAATGCTAATTAACGTAGTTGGAAAAAGCAGATAAGCTTGTCGGTTCATCCAAGCTTATTTTCAAGAGAAGCAAATGGAAATATAAAATTTGTAAATCCAATTGAAGACCTAAGGAATTGTGGTGGTGATACCAGAAATTATCAACTTTCTCCAACAGACATTACTGAAGGGTTCACCCGACCTGGGTGCACCTCCTGAAGGAACAGCTTTGACTACTGACTCTACTCAATGGGAGTTGCTAAGTCCTACCTTTCCAGAACATGGTATTCCATCCCCAAATTACAGAGTTGCCCCAGTATAGAAAAGTTATCTTGGACTGGGGAAGCAGATCCCATACAGCCAGTAGAGGTAATATCTCACCTAATAGACATTCCCTCCACAACGTTGAAATTCACAAGATTAGGATGTTTTACATGCACTGAAAACAGCTGAACATTACCAAAATAAGTAGAAAATTTGTCTCCTTCAGAATGAGAGAGCACAGGGGAAGCTTTATATTGGATTTTGTTCGGGAGGTGAATTATTCAGGCCTTACAGAGATTTCACTACAATAGCTGAAAACTTTCCTGTCTGGTTGAAATAGCCAAAAGTTCGTGGCATAACATTTAGTTGGCACAAGCAAGAGGGAGAGTCAGAGACAGCATGATTAGTAAGAGCTGGCTCGATAACCGGCATCACTTTTCAGTCTCATTCACTGCAGGACACTACCAACCTTACACTGCCACCCCTGAGTAGTTTCAGGAGACAAATGTGTGCCCAGCTCCAGTAGGTACTTCTCAAAATGCCTCCCTAAAATTCCTGTCCATCACTTTCAAAGTCCTTATCCTCCTCGGTGATACTGTCATAGACCTCAGTAGGAGCAGAGAGTCACCTAAGATAGGAATATATGGAATATGCTGATGATACAGGCAGGATTAGTCAAGCTGGTGTTCTTCAAGAAAACAAGTAAAGACAACAGAGAAAGCAAAACATGACAGGCAGCTATTATAGGATATTTTCTATTACCTTGGCAGTTGCACAATGATTTTGGACTAATGCCAAAATACTTGGGGCTGACGTCTGGGTAGCCAACTTGTGCTACCACTGTACAAAAGTAGAATGTGACTAATTATTCCAAATGGCATTTAAAAGGAAGCTAAAAGCTTGATTTTCAAAGCTCCCAGAAAAAAAAGAGCTGTCTTTAATCTGAAGCAAATTTTGTTGAGAGAAAAAAGCCAATTAAAGTATATTTCAGTAGATAATCTAGTATCTCATTCACACCTTTTTCATATCCCACTCATTAAACTGGTAGAGTCTTGGCACATCTATGATCTCACATTTTAAAACACGAAAATCATTCAGTGGTTTGATTAGTAGGTGATATTAGAGGAACATTGTAAAACACATCAATTAAACTAAATTACATTTCACCAAATCTGTTTCAGTACTTCCACGTTGAGTCAAAGTTTTAAAAAGAGCTATTCATCTATTAGAAATAGATGAAAAAAATTGGCACATAGATTACTCACAAGGTACATTTTAATGTAAATTTAATTAAAGATGAAAATTTAATTAAAGATGACAACAACAAAATAATAATAGCTCATGATTCAGCATATTGATGAACAGGATCAAGCAATTTGTGTTCTGTTTTCATTATGTTTGTCTTCCAAACAAAGCTGCTCTTCTTCTCCAAGCAAGAATGCCATGAGCTGCTATACCATGCTCTCCCACCGACTTTTGAAAAGAGATAGGAGGAGCTCACAGTAGGGCAGGGCAGGTCAATGGTTCTGAAAGTTACTCTTTTCTCTTAGTCAAGTGCTGGCAAATGAAGTTTGAAGAAAATAGTGAGAGTGACTCTATGGAGTCAGAGCAAACACCCTTCTAGCTCAATCTCCGGCCTCTGACAGTGGCCAAGAGAGTCATAGATTACACCTGCCTTTCTCTAAGGGAGCAGAGGGGCACTACCAGGCTGAATAAATTTATACAGAAATGTAAATGAAATTATATACAGGCAGAATAAACAGAAAATGTCTGTTAAAATGCTGGCTGATAATGCTGTCCTACACGGGAGCAGATTTGTAGGTTGGTCTTTCTGGACCAGGTGATACAAATGGAGGTAACAACTTTCGAGAGTCTTAATTCCTTCCTTGAGGAGCTTAAGACAGGCTAAAAATCATATTAGATCCTGGTATTATATAACTGTACAAATAGATTAGACTGCTGGGAACAACAGGATAGTTTGACCTGATGGACTTGAAAAAATCTTTAAAAAGGCAAGAAGTGGTAGGCACCAGGAGAGTAGTAGTAGACATTACTAGTAACTAGTTTTCTTGGTAGCGGGCACTACCAAGAGAGTAGTAAGAAAAACATAATGAGGCAAAAACCCCTGGTCTCTGATTTTTAGTATTATATAGTTATAGATTTCAGTTTCTAGCTGGAGAATGAAATAATTATATATGTTCCCTTGAGGCTGAGGACTGGCAGGTTAGAAACAAAGTTCCTATGTAGATAATTTGGGGGAATTCACTGCTGAGTAGTGGTTGGTTAGCTTTGCTACATAGTTTCCAAAAGGGTATTTAGCCATTGAAAGAATGTTTCAGGACATGCATGTCTGGTTCCATGGATTTTGATGACTCAACTGGGAGAGGGTATTGATTTTGGAGCCATGTATCTGCTCTGCCGGTGGTTGCTTTTGCTCATTGCTTTCTTCAGTTTGCCACTCTTGTTCTGTGAGAATATTTCCTGTAGCAAGGAATTTGGTAACGTTAGGGTTGTTTGCAAGTCAGCAAGAGGAGTTTCTTTCAAGTCCTGATCTTCTTTTAACACATGTAGTGATTTTTTAATAACTTTGAAGATTCCCATACAGGCAAGTTAAGGCCTGTGCAGTGCTAGCAGATTTCTCTTTGCCTTGTAATACCTGGTATTCATGGTAACACTTCAAAAATTCAGTCTGATTCTCTGAAGAAGTATTCTTTAGAGGTTTGTCAACCTTATGTGACTGAAATAAATGTCAGGAGAGATTTCCATAGCGCAGTTACAACACTATTGAAGGGTTTGGCTATACATTACAGCCTTCAGAAAAGATATCAAAGAATATAATTTTGGAATTCCACTTAGCCCCTCTCAAATGTCAGTGTGTGAAGGCAGAAACCAGCTTTGCAGAAGAGAGGATGTTGCCAGTGCTCTAGAGTATAGTACTGCAGAGACTTCATGCACTTGTTATGCGAGTGTCACCCTCTGCCCCTTACTGAAGAGAATGTGATCACACTTCCCCCCTTTCTGCCATAAAATTCTCCAAAATCAGACAGATCACTCTCTGTGTCTCCTTCTCTCACTCTTCCTTGTACCCAGGCCAGTCCTCACAGACCTTGAGTTAGATATGCCCTAATTTTACATAGCTCTAGTTTAACTTTCCTACATGAAATGAGTGACTGCCAAATATTGCATCACAGCCCTAATAAACTGCCCAAGAAGGACACAGCATGCTGGCATGGTCTGTCATGCAGACGTTAAGCAGGACTGGCCTTCTCATTCCTATCTTTCAGATTTCATGCTGGCTACTTGACACTCAGTGAGCAGGATGGAGGTATAGAACTTTTTGAAAGGTATTTTTCTGAGAAAATCAACATTAGTGAAAGTCTACCTTGTACAGAAGGGAAATATATTGTTTGCTCTTTATTCCTCTGAGTTGCAAAGTTGGTCTTAAATAGAAAGGGACTATCTAAACAAATAGTCTAGCTCAAATCTACAATGACTTCACCCTGTCTTCTGGGTTTATTTATTTTAGTCATTGTGAAAAGTAATTCTCACTCGCTGTTGCTTAGAAAATCATCTTGCAATTATTAATTTCACCTCAGAGACCTGACCCTGTGGATTGCCTAAATGGGACAGATGGAGGTTGTCTAAGGCTGTGTCTCATCAACCCTGTCCTTGGCAGGCCTCCCATAGACATCACAAGAGGCAGTCTGATGCTCTGTGGTTTTGCAAAAAAAAAATGGAGGAATATTGAATTTCTTGAAAATGTTATTGACATATTTACACATGGAAATTAGACTCTCAGATTTAGTAATAAGGAAGTTGTTTGAAGTCATAAAGCTTTCTGCCTTCCAGGCTGTGAGTGATACCAGCAGCTTACATGTTGGAAATGCAACTTAAAGTGACAAAGCTTGCATAGAAAGAAGTGAAAATGTAAATAATCACTAGGACTGGTTGAGTCAGTTGCACGTCTTCATTTTTAGGCTACTTATCCCTGTGATGCAAAGTAGTAATCTCCAACATAGGTATTGGTAATTAGTTCAGTTGGTTAGATCCTGGTGCTATTAATGCCAAGGTTGTGGCTTCAATCCTTGTATGGGTCGTTCACTTAAGAGATGAATTCAGCAATCCTTGTGGGTCCCTTCCAACTCAGTATATTCTGTGATTCTGAGGTATTAGCATGGAGGCCTAGAACTGCATGATAGCTCTCCCTTTCTGGTTGATGTCTGCTTTCCAGGTACAAGCAGTTTCCATAGCTGTAAACCTGCTTGACAGATACATAGTGAGGTAACTGCAAGAAACTTGTAAAGGCATGAACAGCAGTGAGAGGAACTTGCATAACCACTTTAATAAGGGCAGTTGGTTTTTTTGTTTGTTTGTTTCTCATTCCAAAGCCCACCGACGTCAAAAAAAAACTTCCCACAGGTTTCAGAGCTTCAGACTGGGGCCATAGAGACAATTTCTCAAAGCAAGAAGCCAACCTGGCCTCCTTTCTACCATCAAGAATTTATATTCCAAGAGTAAGAAGTGTCCTGGTTTTCTAGGTCAGGTGCTCAGCCAGGCCTCATTTGACACATCTATAAACTTTACAAGTTAAGAACCTAACCTTCAACACTTTTGATAGAGATTATGTCATCTATTACACAAAATTACAGGAACGGTAAATGCTTTTTATTTACAGTAATTTTTAATATCAGATAGATTTGAAATGTGCAAGCTCTCATATCACACTAGATACTCATAGATCCATGTTTCTAAAGCTTCAGAGAAGCCTTGTTACATGTATTTTTTGCTTTTTTTCAAGGATAATCAGCACATCTTGAGCCCGATTTTTATTTATAAAATATTTTCTTTCTACTCTGGTGGCTAACTGCAGCCTACACTTGGAAAAGGGCTTTCACTGCTGCCAGAATTGTCTGAAAAGACCTAAGCAAAAATGAGAATATGCTATTCCCAGTTCATCCTTGAACAAATTTTTATAGACTTGAGAAATGTAGAGCCTTCATCAAAAGTGATGGAAAAGAATTATGTGTTTTTAGAAAATCATATTTTTGCTTTCTGCTATCTTTGCTCTGCAAGACACCATCTTGATTTCAAAGATTAAACATGAATGAATGAAGCAGAATCTGGTGTGAAGACTCAATGGTTTTTCAAAATCATGATCATATTCCAAAGTTGTTAAACTGCTTCTGTATCATCTTACCATCTGAAATTAGAGACACAGCAGGGGAACATGGTTTGAGTAAGGAGGTGGTACTAGAATGCCACTCAGGTCCCCTTCTCTTTCTGTCCTCCAGCAGCCAGAGAGAGATGTAACATAAAATCCACAGACCCCTCTGTTTTCCAGTCTGTCTACTCAGTCTCATTCTGAGGTAGAGATTTGACCAGAAATAAAAACCTGTGCAGTAGTTGATGAAAGAAGGTCAGTTCCTTTCCTCCACAGAAAGGGTATTGCAAATTTGAGGTTTTCTCTGCATTTGTAGTAAGGCATGTGGCATTGTTAACGTGAGTGGAATGATGAAGGGCAGATTTAAGGTATTAAGTGCCATGACATGTCAAGTAGTCAGAATTTCTGAACCTATTCCAGTGCCATTAACCATCCGGACAGTTTTGTAAGGATTGTGGCAACTCAAGACAACAAGGTGATCAGGTCCAGTCAGCATTGGTAAATGAAAGGCAGAAGCTCGACTAACCTGATCTCCTTCTAGGACAAGGTAATCTCCTTAATGGATTAGGGAAAGGCTGTAAGTGTTGTTTACCCGGGTGTTAATAAAGTCTTTGAAGCTGTTTTCCAGTGCATTCTCCTGGAGAAACTAGATGCTCATGGTTTGGATGGGTGCACTCTTTGCTGGGTAAAAAAAATGACTAAATGGCCGAGCCCAGAGAGTGATGGTGAATGGAGTTAAATCCAGTTGGTGGCCAGTCACAGGTGGCGTCCAAGGAATCAGTATTGGGGCCAGTCCTGTCTAACATCTTTAATGATCTGAACAAGGGGATCGAGTGCACCCTCAGGAAGTTTGCAGATGGCACTAAGTTGGGCAGAGTACTGATCTGCTGGAGGGTAGGAAGGCTCTGCCAGAGGGATCTGGACAGGCTGGATTGATGGGCTGAGGCCAATTGTATGAGGTTCAACAAGGTCAAATGCCCAGTCCTGCCCTTGGGTCACAACAACCCCATGCAATGTTACAGGCATGGGGAAATCTGGCTGGAAAACTGCCTGGTGGAAAAGGACCTGGGGGCATTGGTTGACACTGGATGAATATAAGCCAGCAGTGTATTCAAAGGAGCGTGACCAGCAGGACCAGGGAAGTGATCATCCTTTTTCACTCATCACTTGGCCCTTCACTACAAGAAAGACATTGAGGTGCTGAAGCTCATCCAGAGAAGAACAATGCAGCAGATGAAGGGTTGATGAAGGGTCTAGAGAGCAAGTCTTACGAGGAATGGCTCAGGGAGCTGGAAGTGTTTAGCCTGGAGAAAAGAAGGCTGAGAGTGGACCTTATTCCTCCATACAGCCACCCGAAAGGAGATTGTACTGAGGTGGGTATTACAAGCAACAAATGATAGGATGAGAGGGAATTACCTCTAGTTGCGCCGGTGGAGGTCTAGATTAACCATCAGGAAAAATTTCTTCACTGTAACAGGCTACAGAGGGAAGTGGTTGAATCACCACCCCTGGAGGTATTTCAAACACATGTAGATGTGGCATCCTATGGACATGGTTTAGCTGAGTACTTGGCAGTGTTAGGTTTACAGTTGCACTCAATGATCTAATGGGTCTTTTCCAATCTAAAGGATTCTATAATTCTATGACTGCAAGTCTTCCATCACCAGAGGTGTTTGCATTTATTAATTCAGATCAACATATAAAAATATCTCTTAGTCAAAGCAAAATGGATTCAGGGTAAATTTTTGCTTTGGTCACACAGTAGATCAGAGTAGATAGTGAAATCTTCTGATAAATTTCTGAATTTGTGAATAATGGAAAATATCCTAGATGCTATGCTAGGGGAGGGCTGTTATTGGCTAGCTAATCTGCCTGAAAACATAACTCACTTGTAAGAAGAATAGTTTACCTTCAGTGCAGTGGTAGTTTCAATAAAAGTTTCCCTATTTCCCCCTTCCTCTCAAGGTAAAAACCATTAGGTAAAAGCTATCAGATTGATTCAGTCAGCAACCTTGTTATCTCAAGGATAATTAGATAAAAGAGAAAGAAGGATTTCTTTTTGTACAAGCATCTTCCAGTGAGTCTTACCTATCTTTTATATCCCGTGCAATGCCAAAGGAAAGCATGATGAAGTAAAGATCATGACATTTGGAAGCAAATTTTAGCCAACCACTGATTTTTTTGTTATATGGATATATGATGGAGTACACATAAATGTCCTCCAGAAGTAAAGACCTCCTGATAAATGACTGTACTGTAGACTTGCACAACTATTACAAGACCTCATCATTTGGATAATAAGTGTCTCAGTTCTTGAACCGTCTTGACTTTAGCATCAGAAAGTCATATCCAGCTCCAAACACTTATAAGCAAGTTTTATAGTTTATGTCTATGGCTTAAAAGGTTTAACTCCTTTTACAACAATCTGACTTACTACAGCATCTTCCTGTGCCTCATGAATGCCAAGGAGCAAAATTCCAAGGACTTTGGTTTCTCAGACTTCTTTTTTTTTATTTTCCCTTTCCTTCCTACAAAACAATCCTGAAGACTTCATGTGCCAGTCTTTCTCCCATCCTTTAATTTTCCCAGTATTTGTTTTTACTTTTCTTATTTAATATGCTTTCATATTTTTCCTACATTTTTTTCCCACAGATCCTATTTTACGCTACGTCCCCAACTCAAAATAGCTTTTGCTGCCAGATTCCCACAGATACCCATAACTAACTTTTTCTTTATAAATAAACCGTCATTCACCCTATAGCGTTAACATTTCTGAGTGGCAGTACAATAAATATAAACATGCACTTATTGGGGAGGGAAACTTTCATAAGGTTTTCTTTCATTAGGGAAGAAAACTTTACTGTAAGTATTTAAGTGACTGTTTTGGGACTGATAAGTTGTTTTCCCACATGGGTGTATGTCTCAGGCTCTATCTCACTTCCAAGGAGATATTGTAAATTTTTTTCCACATTCATTTTTTTGCTCGTATCTGATGTATGTTCAGTAACTACTTAGAAATCTCAAATTCAGCAGTATCTTCACAATATAGCAGCATTTCCCACAGACAAAATACTTTACATGACCTTGTTGTTTAATTCAGAGCCTGATGATACTTTTTCCATAACCTGGATGCATACATCATGCTGCATAGCTTTGTTTGTAACCTGACACAGCAGGCAATAAGATATAAACAGTCCCCAGCTCTCAGCAGATTTTACTATAAAAAGCATATGGAAGAAAACCGTGCCTTGTTGTTGTTTTTTTTTCCCCGACCCTTACATAAACCTTGCAGAGCACAGGGTACAGTTCTATTTTAAGACAATGAAACAAAATGCAATAAGCTAGAAGACTTAACCTGTTCCAGGGTTTGTAAGCAATGCATTAAGCCCTGTTTTTACTGCCATAGCCCTTTTCAGTCAAATTTTTGTTAGTTTTCTCCTGATGGCCTCCAATCTGTGAAAATGTTTAAAAGCAGAGAGATGCAATCTGATATAAAAAAACTTCATTGGAATGGAAATTCTCTGCAAGGCAATGTCACTTTTGGCAATGGTTTTGCTAATTTTAATGAGTGAAAATGAGGAAGCCCATTTTGCCTCCAAAAGGACATAGATGCTCACTGGTTTGGCATCTTGGTGTTGAGGCGGCAGACTGAAATATTTTGTTTCAAAATGGAGATACAGTTCAGCAAAGAATTAAATAAAAAAACATTTGGAAGAACATCTTCTCCATGTAATGGACACACTTCTTTCATCTTAGGGAAACAAAAATGACTGTTGAAAGTTGCAAGACATACAGTGTAATTTTGACTCTTGTTCCCTTTCAATAAGATACATGAATGCCCACTTTCTAGGGGACAAATTGTAAATGTGTCAACGGAGGCATCAGGAACATCAGTTAGTTACAGTAGCATGAAATACCTACTTAAAAAGATGTCTTTATATTCATCCACCTCTTCTTGGGTTTTTAGGTCTTCCACTACAAATTTTCTGTCTATCCTGCATACGAATTATGGATTTCTGGAAGTGAGACCTCTTCCTTAAATAACCACAGAGGGGAATATGAACACAAAATATTGACCTGATGTAAAAGAATACAATTGTAGTTCCTTGAAAGACAAAAAAAGGGCCTAGTGTTGTTTCACCATGTATTCTGATCTCCAAGAAAAGATTTGTTTCTAAGTAATGGTGTAACTAACATATTTATTAGCTTATTGACATTGAACATCACATGGGGGAAATAATTTCACTTAGAGGCTACCCCATGTGTATTTCTATCTCTAGTTTCTGTCATTTTTTGACGTCTTCTATTGACTAGGAAGTTATGGACTATTCTCCTTGGAATTCAAAAATACATTTCAAGCCAGGAGAGAAAATGCTGCCATGGACCTCTTAGGGTCAGACTCAAATGGCAGACATTAGCACTAGTTTTATTTCACCTAAGATTTTTGAAGTGCCTTTCAAATTACTGGCCACATTCTTCCAGAATGAAGAGCTCCATTGTACATCAGCCTTAGTAAGAAACTGGGAACCATAAAAATCCCATTAAGTACACATGACATGTGAGGGTAGTTAGAATGATGCTAATGATAAAATCCAAGTGTCTTTCATTCTGAATGCTGCTGAAAGTGGCTTTTTTTTGTTGTTGTGTACTCTGAATTTTAAGCTTTGCTTTTAAAACAAAAGATGATGATACTTGCACATGCCTCCTGAGTGTGTTGAGAAAGTGTTAGGAAAATCTCCTTTCCTACCTAACCCTCCTAGGTCCACAGACACATATTGCCTGGCTTCTAAACAATCTTAATCTTGTTTATGAAGGCAACTTGACTCTTCCTTCCACTGTTCCCCATCTTTTGCTTTTTCTTCTGTTCTATCTCCAAGAATGTCAATGAAATTTCTTTATGTGCCTGAAGAAACTGCTGAAGATTTGTTCACATTCTCTTTTTGTGTAAGGAAGTGGAAAAGTATTTATTTCTTTGAACAATACAGTAAAGAATATGCTTATTGTTTGCAAAAGACTTTTGCCCGTTACCTAGTATTGTTCCACCACACTTCATCTTTTTTTTTTCCCGAAAAGCTGTCATCATAACACGCCTCCTAGTTACAACTAATCTTAAAAGGATTTCAACATTATTATCTATAGATTTACCTTACAGTTTTTTCTAACCAATTTTCAGCTATGAAAGTTACTGCACATAGAAAACTTCTGTATGATTTTAAATCACACAGGCAGGGCATGAACCTCAAGATTGAAGTGGTGTTATTACCATACAAAAGAAAATTGAAATAAAGAGGCAAAGCTGCCACTTTATTTTCAAAAATAAAATTAAATGGCACTCTAATTTTCCCACAGCACATCACTGTCTTGAAAGCACAAAGCCTTTTGTAGCCTTATGGTAAAAACTTCTGGTAACAAAAGCAAAGTATTGTTTTTGCAAATTATTTTAAGCCATCGCTAGAAGATACTAAAAATATAAAAAAAAAAAAAAAACAGAAAATCTCCTGTTGTTGTAACAAGTAGTGATTTATGTAAAAGGCACATTTTTTCATTGTTACCCAAGACCAATCAATTTTCTGAAGCTACTGCAGTGTCTCAGAATAGGAGATTCAGTCAGTGTCATTATAAAGTTATCCAAGACCATGAGTCATTTCCTAGTTCTTCTTCTCTTGATACACAAAAGATATTTCTCTGCATCTTAGATGTGAAGAAAGTGAGAAGTCAGTGTAGAAACACATATTGTATTTCACTATAATCTGTTATTGTATGACCAGTTCTCAATTCAAGTCCAGAACAAAACCTGTATATTTTACAAGGCCTGATGATTAAACACATGGCATTTAGAAAACTAAGTCCAAAGGTCAAAGAATATGTATGTGTATGTGTCTATGACACGGAGCAGAGCAGGTTATGGTGCCCAGGCAAGACTGTTGGCACAGCTCTGAGATACAGTGGTGCTAATTCTAATAAGTTGTTGGCAATAGTTTCTTTAAGAAACAGAATTCACCTTGGAATACGTGATTTTTTGTGTTGTATCTGGGTGAGAGAGCGATGATTGTCAGCAGCATTGTGAAGGAAGGTCTTCCAGCTGCCAGCTCTAGATGGAACTTGGTTTAGACCCTCTGCCAGGAATAATTTCTCCTGTTGTAGCACAGCCCGCCCTGGTTTCCTGATGAATTTTCCTTTAACATCTATGTAATAATTCAGCTCTTCCTGCTGCATCCACAGGAAGAGAGATATTACCTCTTAATTAAAAATAACTGCTTATCTTGGCCAGTGGGTTAGATTCTAGTTTTGGGCTTTAGTTTCAAGACTGGCGGTGTTGTTACGCTAAAAAATTATCAATATTTTCCCAAATTCATGATTTTATATGGTGATGTGGCTTTGAAACTAAGATCTGCAGTGAAAACATAGGTCCTTTAATGAAAATACAGTCTCAGCAGTAGGCTAGAAATTTGGTTGGGTTTGTGTAGCTTTCAAACATGCAAAGTGATAGGGACAACATTTTTTCCATAGAAAGGTTGCCTTTGACCAGTGTGCACCGCTTATAGAGAGAAGAGTTTTGTCTTGGTTGTGTTAAAATTAGGCTTTTTGATTCAGTTACGTTTGATATGAGAACTCTCTGAGAAACAGTATCTTTGTGTTCCAGGTGCTAAAGTCACAATCACATTGAGGGAGAGAGATTAAAGGAATTTGAAAGCACTTTTTCCCCTGAGAGTTAAAATATCTGATCTAAATCTTTTCTTTTTCTAAATAGATTATCTTGTCTCCACTAGAAAATGAAGGATCTGTTACATGCCCTTGCTATATCATCGAAGTAAAGGAGCCTTCTAAATCATCCAGTAAAATCCACTTCATGTTGTGTTGACATGAAGTTGAACTGAGATATTAGGTCTATATTGCCCTGACTTTTATATTTGTGGAGAGGATTGATGTATGGGAGAGTTTCAGAGAAGTTATAGGTCTCTGGGCACAAAATCCCAAATACTGCTTAGGATCTGGACCAAATACTATTCCAGCACACAGTCCACACTGATATGTGAAGAAACACAACATCCTGGGTAGATGAGTTCTCTGAGTTCTCTGGTTGGTGTCCATAGATAAATAAATGAGAATATACTTTCTTGTTTCTGGGTTGCATTGTAACACTGTAACATGCAGACTAATTTTCAATTTAAAAAAAAATTGTTCAAATTGATTTCACAGAAGACTTTAGCTTTCTGTAGAAAATGCAGAGGATTCTGTTTCTGACCAAGAAATCAAATGACCATAAATATTATCTGCATTTTTATACTAAAAAGTGGTAGAAAAAAAAATTTGAAGAGTGGCACTGGGAGTTACTACGCGTATATACATACATGTACAGTTGTCCCTGTAAGCCAGACTCTGCCATGATTTATTTCAACATGAGACACAGAACTGATAGGAAGAGAGAGATTAGAATATGAAATGTCACGTGAGTCAAAATCTAGCCTTTGGAACAAAAACTCCTGGGAAGGTCCTTACAGTACTTCAGAAAAGATCTATACAGAAATTACTAGAAAGAATCAATGTTTTCTTTTCTCAGCATCATGATTGTGGGACAGGTGCTTAGCAATAAGTGAGGCTGGAAACAAGATGTACTGTGTTTCAACCATCCTGCTATCACAGAGAGGACCTCTGAAATATCCAAGTCATGGTCAACAGCCAGGAATGATATAGCCAGTGAAGGGACCACATCACTTGCTAAAAATGAAAGCCTTCTGTCATTGTCATAATTTTCGTTGAAGCTGGCATGGGTCTATTTAACTCTTACAGGTTTCCACTCTCCTTGATTCTAAATTACCCATTTTTGCCTTTCACACTGAAGCTAAAGGCACTCTGAACCTTGTGCTCTGTACAGTGAGTTATGAGACATTTTAAATTATGGTGTATTAAGGAGTAATTTACCTCTGGCTCTCACTGATTTGATCTGAGATTTGCTCCATAAGCCGCAGTAGAGTGAGAAATTTGCTGCTTAAAAGGATGGAGTTATATTTATGTTCTGACATATCCTCAACTGTAATAGACTGAGAAATGTTTTATCTCTGACACTTGCACTTTGCTCTGAGATCTGCACCTTTTAAAGGGGACTGAAATTGCACTTGTAGCTTCTCCCTCTCTGATAAATGGCTTGAGTTTCTGAGATCCTAAATGAGTGCCACAGTGAAGAAATGTTAAAAATTAATGGCACAGAGTTCTCTGAGGTGCAAATAAAATGCCGAACTCTTTTCATTCAATATGCATGAAGAGAAGGAGTGATCTGGAAAGGGAAATGCAGAGCAACCTTGATTTGAGGCATGGTATGCTAGTGAGGTCCTTTGATCTGACCTCTCTTGGTGCACACCAACGCACGCAGCACCGACAACAAAGGGAGGAGCTCACAGCTCTTGTGCAGCAGGAAGACTATGATATATATGCAATCACAGAAACACAGTGGGATGATTCACACAACTGGAGTGCTGCAATAGGTGACTATAAACTTTTCAGAAGGGATACGCAAGGAAGGAGAGGAGGTGGGGTAACCTTGTAAGTTAGGGAGTGTTTTGACTGTCTAGAGCTTGATGATGGTGATGATAGGGTTGAGTGCTCATGGGCAAGAATGAGCAGGAAGGCCAACAAGGCAGCATGGTAGGAGTCTGTTATAGACCACCCCACCAGGATGAAGAGGCAGACAAAATATGCTATAAACAGCTGGAAGAATTGGTAGCACTTTTTCTCCTGGGGCAATTCAACTCACCAGGTGTCTGCTGGAAATACAGTATAGCAGACAGCAAACAGACACAGCGGGTGAGTGACCTTACTAGGGAAGGCATCCCAATGGACCTGTGGCTGATGTGATGGCTGGAGGCCATCTTGGGCACAGCCATCGTGAAATGATGGAGGTTAGCAGAACTGCTACCTTGTTCTTCCAGATGGCAGACTTTGTCCTGTTTAGTAGCTTGATTGACAGAGTCCCTTCAGAGGCAGTCCTGAAGAGCAAAGGAGCCCAGGAAGTCTGGGTATTCTTCAAGAACATGCAACAACAGAAGATGATAAATGACCCCCAAAAAAATGTTGATGTAATTCTTCCACAATGTGAAAGATTAGAAAATCGTGAGAATTTTCTTCTTTCTGGGTCTGTATGTAGTAATTGATGTGCCTTCTTCTTTTACCCATGTAACATTTAGAGAGGTCAACATAGTGCTTAATGGACGGTGTAACTGGAGATAAATCAAGAAATTCAGCAATGTTGGTTGCTTGTATGCACCTGGAAGCTCTGACAAAATGAAGAGATAAGCCACTTGCTTTTCTCTGTGCTTTCAGGACCTTAAAATAGCTCCAACTACCATTTTATGACTGGAAGGATGATGCAGGGATGCCCATAATTGTCTTACAATCCACACTTTTGATTCACCTACTTTGATCAACCTACAATTACAGTAGCAAAAGAATTTGTACCTGTTAACAGCAAATAGTGCACCCTTTGTCTAGATTAAAACTGTTGGCATAATACAGAGCCCCTCTGGCAAGTGTATGTGAGAATGGTAAGTTCCACTTCAGTTTTGGCCACTTGCCCCTATTACCCTTTTATGTTCAAACAAATGCAAAAAGCTGTGATAATTAGGTGGTTTATCCCCACTAATGCTGCAAATCTCAGTTACCTGAATCAGTGGGATAATAGACCACATGACTGAAATTGGTGACAAGGTCTTCACTGTCAGTTTGCTAATGAATGCCATAATTATCTCTAGAAGATAAGAAATCTCAGAGAAGAGTAGGCAGAAAAGACCAAAGCAGAAGTCCCAGGAGAATATCCAATAAATCTTTGCTACATTAAGCATTTACCATAGGAACCATACTGCAAAAATAAGGAGTGAAAATGAAGGGATCTTCAGGCTTCCATGATTGTGATAGGTTATCTGGCAATGATTATCATCTGATCAGACACTCCTATGTTGTCCTACAAAATCCTCCTATCTTGCAAAAGGCAAATCCTTTTGCTTCTTTCATGTTTCAGGTTTTACACATGCAAAATCATGGAGTTCTTCATGTGTCATGCTATGATGTGAAGGATCATTAAAGCTTTATGAAGATAGACCCAGACTTCTAAATGAATTTTAGCTCTCTGGGAAGTGATTGGGACTCCAAAATATGCTGGGTTGTGGTCAAAGGCACAAAATACCTGCAAAATGTTTATTTGCAGTGATGTCAGTGGTTGGAGTCAACAAAGAAGAAGCTGCTCAATAGAACAAGTGGTTAGAAAGAAATGAGGTCAATGACCATCTTATCTCTGTTGTTCAGAGCAAATACTATTGAGCCTTGCCTTGTGTTTCCAGATTGCTGAAGGCTTTTGAGAACCAGCTCCAGTTGTGAATCAATGGGATGTGATGATTCCATCTGTGTGTGTGAGTCTAGGTAATGGGGAAGCTGCTTGATTTCTGGAAAACAGAACAAACCACAAAAAAATTTCTTGAGACCCTGCTCTCCCTATCTAGAGAGAGCAGGGAAGATAGAGGGGCAACTGCAGGAGATTGGGAGACATTAATCCACAAATGACAGCAAGAAGAAAGGAGAGGGAGAACCTTACTGCAGGGAGGCTTTTGTGTAGACAAAAATGCTACTAAATGGCACTATGACAAGAAAGGGTGATCTTTGCTTGGGAGGAAAATTAGGT
This sequence comes from Lepidothrix coronata, assembly GCF_001604755.1. Lineage (NCBI taxonomy): Eukaryota > Metazoa > Chordata > Aves > Passeriformes > Pipridae > Lepidothrix > Lepidothrix coronata. The sequence goes on along the minus strand of NW_016690342.1, from coordinate 134,514 downwards.
CTTGATATTTAAAAATGTTATTTGTAGATTTTCTAGGAAACTTGTGCCATCACGGACCACTGAATCCTTGGAGGGTGCTGGAGAGAACTTTTGGTTTTGGAAAGCAAATGAAATGTCTGGTTTAGATTTTGATATTAATTTGTGGGGAGGAATTTACTGTGAATCCAAAAAGGACCGGTAAGTGGGATGAAAACGATCATGGGGATTTACTTTATTTCTTTAAAGAGAAGAAAATGAGTGATAATTAAAGTTAAGCTTAAGGATTGATAAGGAGTTAGGAAAAGCCATTTGTTCTGAAGAAGTCAATGACAATCTGATTAGAATGGAAAAGTATGTTTAGAGATGATTGTGGCTACAACATAAGGTTTTCTGTAACTTAAAAATGTAGAAGGAATTGGACAGAGTACAAAAATAAGGGCACACACTGGAAGACTATGAGAAGAATTTAATTATTAAGGGATCAGAGAAGAAAGGTGTTGCACAGAATAAAGTTTCTATTAGCAAGGGACACTAAAGGAGAGGGAAAAGGTTATACAGACATACTGGAAATGAGATAAATGCCAGCTCAAACGTGGGACAGGAAAACTTCTAAGGTTTTCAGAAATTGTTTTTTATCATCAGGAATGGACTGAGAGTACTCCACCTTGTCTCAAAAGAAGACTGGACTTGGAAGGTCCTTGCAACTTCCCTTATGGTTTGCCTTTCTCTGATCTATGTGACAAATGAGGATTTTTGCCATTAAATCACAAAGCAGCAGTAATTAATCATCATCCTTTGAAAAAGAAAGTATTTAATGATTTATTAATATCTACTTGATTCTGAAGAAAGCACTGCTTTACTGAATAGCAAGTTTCTGAAAGTATAAATCAGTATGCTCAGTAAAAGACATATATTTTTTAGGGAGGACAGGACTCATAGTTCTGAACAGAAAATACTGATCAAGTCAGATGTGAGTGCAAATTAATGCCTCTTGCTGCTTGTCATCAGTTGTATGACAACTAGCTGCCATTCACCCATTTCCAAATGGAAATACATTTTCAAATGGAAATACAAAGTCCTGATGGAGCCCAGCTTGAATTCACAGTAGGAGAAATTGTGTGCTCCAAATTTTGAGTTCCTCCTGCTGAGATCACTGAGTTATATGTTATGCTGCTGCACACACTGCTTCAGCATTTGATCTTTTCCATGACATCCTTTAACAAATAACTTTTCTCAGTCAATGAGGAAGGCAAATAGACACTAGCTTGCCTTTCATATGTTTTGCCAGTTTTCAGTCATCTATATCATACTAAATTATGTCTCTATTAGCCTTCCTCTCCGTGCCTATTCTCCTCCTTTGAAGAAGCATGTTTCCTGTCTTCTTGGATGCCTCTGAGTCTAAATGTCTAAAAATGTCTAATCTCATAATCAAATGAACAAGATTTTCATTCATAGTCATAACACTAGCGTTTCTTAACAAAATGTTAAATGTTGGATCTTTCCCCCTACGTAGACTCCAGCTGAGGATTTCACTTTGCAGACTCATGTCTAAATTATCTCTCTCTAGTGCTAATTCTGATCTACATAATAACCTTTTTACAAACACAAGACAATCAGTAACATTCCACAAGTGGTGCCTCTCTAAGGCAGTGTTGATTCTGCTGCAGTTTCCCCTTGTAAACCCTTGGTCGATACTCACCCTTCCCTTCTTCCTACAGTAAGACCTGCAGCAGCAAGCTCTCAATCTCAAAGCTTCATTACCAAGTATAGGTGATTGTATTAATGAGTTTAGAATTTTGTGTTTATACTTTTTTTTTCAAGAAAAATGCCTATCAGTTTTTGGCCTTGATATTTCACAAGAAAATCAGCATTTAAATATTTTTTGTTTAAAATATCTGAGCCCAAAAGGGTTAAATAATTAACTTGTAATACAAACAACAAGATCAAACTAAATTATTTATTGGGGTATGGTCTAATGGAATATGGAATTTGAATATGACCTGTCAGTGCAGAATCTTCTAAGTGTTTAAATTCCAGGACTGAAGTGCTTTGAATGTGTAAAGTCATTCTGCAGCAGTAATAAATTGTGAAAAAAACCAGCTGTTCTGGGGCTGTGAGCTAATTTGTATAAATGGAGAAGCCTGAAATACCTGCAGTCATCATATCATCTTAATTATCTGAGATATGTAGTTATTTAAATGCTCATGTACATGTTCAGACATGCAGACATTCACACACACACACAACTTTTTAGAAAATAAACTTTGATACCAAAGTGGGGCATTTTAAGAATGGACTTAGCTCTTGATCTAATTCTTAAATTCACTGCATCAAAATTGCTATTTTCATTTCATTACAGCCTAGTTTTTTTCCCCAGGTGGAGCCTACGTAGTGGGTTTCATTGTGGTTTTCAAGTGTGAGAAGATTGAAATGTTTTATACTGTTAAGGTAATTTGAATCAAAGGAAAGGTAAAGATGCTTCTTGTGTTTTAGATTAGAATCTAATTATAAGTCTGACTTGGAAATTGTCAGAAAAATACTTCTGTCCTCAGGGACTAAGTCTGGTAAAGCTGAAAGGGGTGCCCATTCTTATGTATTAGAAACACAGTGGTTTATTCCGTGTGGCAAAACTGAGTTCAGGTCCAGCTAAGGAGTAGGCAAGAATACCTTCATAGTAAAATCTCCATGGGAGCAGGCTGACGTGGGTGTCCAAGTAGAGGCTTTTTCATTACTAGATACAGTTAATTTCTGTCCTTACAATCAGTGTCAGGCTGGTTTGTGCTTTGAACCACATGAGTTTACAGTCTCTGTCTTGTACTCCGTTACTTCAGATTCTTTGGGTGTTCGTTGTCCTCTGGATTTTACTTTATAAGTTAAATTCCCAACTATTGCTTCTGCAAAGCCTGCACCAGTGTTAAAAGTTTCTGATCACAGCTCTTCTACAGCTTGCCAGATTCTTCTCCCATCAGTATATGACTCCCATTAACAACTAATTAACTTCTACTTTTTAATAAACCCTCCCAAATGCCTTTAACTCCAATTGCTATTTCATCTAGAATTATTGCTACTATAATTTCACCAAAGTAGTATCCTTCAGCTCAAAACAGTATCCCAGAGCTCTGAGGTTAAGATCTGTCAAAAACTGTCAACGAACATCACCCTTTTTGCTACTAACAGTTATACAACAAAAGGCACCATCTGCATTTCTTTTTGAAGTGAACTGTGTATCAGACTTACTGCATCCATTCTACTTTTCTCTACCAAAATCATACATGAATAGACAAAACTACCAGATGCATTTGCTCAGGCAGCTTTAAAGAGACAAGACTTTTCACATGCTGGCTTTTCAGTTGCTCACTGCAGGCAGATGCATCTGAAATATCTATTTATAAGTTCAACAAGTACCCATTATACTCTTTACTGTTTGAATTGAAGCTGGAGGCTTCATTTTACTCATAGCAACACAATTGTTTTATCTCAGCCTCTGCTGAGCCTTTAAAACTGTGTTTGTTGGTTTGTGGTGGGCTAAGGGTATCTCTACTTGTGTTTTGAAAAATGGTATTCATTCCAAATAGGCTTGTCCAAAGGAACACGGTGCTCGTTCTTCATTGCTGACTGGACAGAGTTCATGTTGCTATAATTGAGGTTTCACTCAAAGGCTGCTAATACTAAAATGGACTATTGATTATAGACTTCAGCAAGATTTTGACCAGGTGTTCTATCATTTTCTCACAAATTTCAACCTGTATTATTACACTTAAATTAGAACAACATCTTCTCAATAGCTTCTAAGAGTGCAAACACAGTAAAAGAGGGTCAGAGGAAACAGGGCAAAAAAATACATTGTGATTTTCATGTGCACAAGATTTGCAAACAGCCATTGCTGTTCATGGTGACAGGCAGCTGCAATCATACCACATTTTATGCTAGTTACACATGCCAATCTCTTCCAGCTCATTATGGATTTTAATGTTTGATTGGATCAGCAATTCATTAATACTTAGAGTGAAATTCAGGATTTTTATCCTTTGAGAAATTCCCATGTTTCAATGTGGATTTTTATGCCAAATTAATGTAAAAGGATCATATTACCCAGAGATAGGGCATCAGGTTTGTGATAGGAGTCAGTCATAGTGGTATGTCCAAACGTACATCTAACGCTTGAATACAGAATGGAAACTGGATATTGTACTAATATTAGTCTTTGAACCCTACTAGCTATGGAAGCTAAGGAGAAACGTTTTGCTCCCTATGAACAGGAGTTTTACTGATGAGATTTTTTATTCTTTTACCTCCACCTGAAGTCCTTTAGTCCGATTGTGGCTGAGACAGAAAGCAGATGGTGTTCTTAGGGAACACGAGTTCTCCAGTGACAGTCCAGTGGCAATATTTAAGTACTTTGTGACTCTTTCTTCTGGTTTACTGTAACTGAGGCTTTTGAGGATGATGTTTGATAGTCTTCCAAGTCATCTGGTGTGCTACGTCTGGAGGGACCCAATGGTTCTGAAAAACATGCTCTGGTGAAAACAAGAAGCTTTAAAATCACCTCTAACAGATACAGAGGAACAAATCAAGAAATGGAGGGCTTGGAATAATTTCTTCCTGGCTGCTTAGTGTCTTGGCAAAAATGCTTGATGAGCCTCACCAAGGCAGGAATGCAATCACCTGGCCAAGTATAACTACATAGATGGAACGACCAGCATATTTAACTGAGAAAAAACAGATAATATTTCCAGGAGTTTTGGGCATAGTCTGCCTTTCCACAGATTTGTGTCCTTGGTCCAGCCAATCTGAGTTTTCTGCTACTGATAAACAGTTGATTTCACACTGCCTTTCTTCCAGGTGAACATGTTTTCATCTGCCTGGCTGCCTGTTTCCCACAGAATCTATAGAAATCTATTTATATTCAGTGTTTCTGTCAAGTCTGGTTGAGTTTGGGCAACTGATTCCAAAGTTACAAGAGAGGGAAAACTAACAGAGTGAAGTCGCAGAAGCCCTGTTTCCTGGAGAAAAGGAAAAATGGAAAATGGGGTGAGATAATCCTTCATTCTGGTAGCTATTGTCTCTTGCAGATGTCCATAGTGAATAACATGATGCAGCAGGGAAATGACTAGAGAGACACAGGAAGATCTACCTCTACTGTCAGGCTGTTGTGCAACAGTCAGACCCATATGCAGTGCCCGATACAATTGATACAGCTATCAGAATTTGATGTACTCAGATACAGCTACTAGGAAATATTTGGGTGTCATTTGGCTGTGCAGGCCCTGGTTCTTACCTACATAGATAGAATGGTAACTTGTGGTGTATTGTCCAATTCATTTCTGTGGGAGAATCTTTACTGTTTGCATTGGGGTGGTGGTAACAAACCACACTGGTGATGTCTGGTGTTTCACATAGGAAGAGTAGAAACAGAGATTTTTTTTTTTCATATGAATAGGCATAGATTTGGGATATTAATTACATCATTTACTATGTCAGGCTGTTGCCTATGTTTGTTTACTTGGGAATGTAATACTTCTTTCTTTCTTCCTAGGATTTTGTGGGACGTTGGTATCCATGCTCTGCCTGCTAATCTCCAGAAGAGAGGCAGTGATCCAGTGACGAAATGTGCAGCGCCTGCAGCTCTGAATGAATTCCTGCAATCATAGCTGGCAGTGCTCTGGAAAGTCAGGTATTTTCAGGAAAAGGATAGTACTACACATCCTTTCCTGCAATTTTTCTAGTGATAGCCATTGACAGCCCTTTTCCCATTCTTTAGAGGTTCATTTGAACAAACAAACCTCAAAACTGTGAAAAATCCAGAAAAATTGCAGCTACATTTGATAGTCTTAAAAATCCCTAGGGTTTCAAAAGTATGTCAGCTTTAAGATACTGAAGCAAGATCAGAGCACAGTCTTGACCTGGATTACTGTGGTATTTCAAACTATTGTTTCCCAGATGCTGACAGACTCCTACTAAGGTCAGTAGTCCTTGTGCATCTAGTTGAGGAATTCAGTTGTAGGTACACTGGAGTGCTCATAGCAAACAATCAGCATTGTATTTAAATTTCCACTGAAAACTATTTTCTCCTTCTTCACATGCTTCCTCATGCCCCTGAGAAGATTTAGCATTCTTTGAGAGGGGGAAATCAAATTACTTCAAGAAACAAGATTGATGGGCCTAAGAAAAAAAAAGAAGATTGAAATTCTCAGCTGTTCTCTAAGGCAATTAAATTCTAATTGGAGGAAGTGCCTCGCATTCGACCTGCAGGCTGCACTAGGAAGGTCCTACAAGCTCAAAAGGGACACACATAGCAGAAGCACATATATTTCTTGCTTTAGGCAGCCCTGTATCCAGTGGGCACAACTGAATAATGGGAAGGGCTGACACTGTAATGATTCCTGCTCTCTCACTATTCCAAAACAATAGGAGGCATCCCCTGAGGTGTGAATGACACTCCTGAGGCCTCTCTTGACTTATTGATTCATTACAGCTCCCAAGCAGTCAGTTGCTTATATTTCATCTGGCACTACTCATGTCGGTTACAGAAATTGCACCCTTAGTTATCCCCTTTTCCTAGAACATCTGCCTATGGAGGAGTTTTGGGGCTCTTTTCTCTCAGGGCTACAACTTCCTGCAAACAGACCTCAGTATGAGCTAACTTGGAGTGAAATCTGCACTGCCTTACCCAGCAAAGCAAACTTGCTAGACTCTCAAACCAAGCCTACCTCTTGCAGAAGAGAGTAGTGTTTCTGAGCACCTAAAGCCCAGGATTAACCTCTGCTTAAGCCTTGTTTTCTTCAGAAGAAAGCAGCTTGAGGTTTACTAGTTTCATGAGTAGTAGTGTCAGAACAGTGCTATCAACTGAATATCCCAGCCTGCTCATTCTTCTTCATGATATATTTTCAGGTGCCTCTTCACTGAGGCATTAGAGAGGCGTTGAGGATTGAGAGAAACAGAAGATTGGAGAGAAGGAAGTTAAAAGTAACTGGTGGTCAGGTTTCATTTTTCTGAAATAGTAAGAGCTTCTTTTACTTTAACATAATTCTTCTAGGGATTGCAGTGCTGTAAAATCAGATCAGATGCACTTTTGAGGAATCACAGCCCCGCCAAAAAGTATAGCAATATTTACAGAATCACAAAATGGGCAAGGTTGGAAGGGACCACGGTGGGTCATCTGGTCCAACCTCTCTGCTCAAGCAGGGTCATCCTAGAGCACATTGCACAGGATTGTGTGCAGATGGCTCTTGAATATCTCCAGTGAGGGAGACTCTACAATGTCGCTGGGCAATCTGTTCCAATGCACGGTCACTCGTGCAATAAAGTTCTTCCTCACATTCAGGTGGAACTTCCTGTGCATCAGTTTCTGCTCATTGCCTCTTGTCCTATTGCTTGGCACCACCAAGAAGAGCCTGACTCCATCCTCTGGACACCCTTCCTTCAGATACTAATAGACATTGATGAGGTCCCCTCTCAGTTGTCTCTTCTCGAGGCTGAACCGGCCCAGCTCCTCAGCTTTTCCTCCTAAGAGAGATGCTCCAGTCCCGTCATAATCATAGTTGCCCTCCACTGGACCTGCTCCAGGAGCTCTGTGTCTCTCTTGTCCTAAGGAGCCCAGAACTGGACACAGCACTCCAGATGTGGCCTCACCAGGGCTGAGTAGAGGGGCAGGATCACCTCCCTTGACCTGCTGGCAATGCTCTTCCTAATGCACCCCAGGATACCATAAAAATAAAAATAAAATAAAAATATAATAAAAAATAAAATTTAAAAAATAATAAAAATAAATTCAAAAATAAAAATAAAATTAAAAATAAAATTAAAATAAAATAAAAAATTAAAATAAATTCAGAAATAAAATAAAAATTTAATAAAAAGTAAAAATTAAAATGGAAATGGAAATTAAAAATTAAAAAATTAAAGTAGAAATTAAAATAAAATTTAAATAAAAACATAATAAAATAAATGAAAAATAAATCGAAAATAATATTTTAAATAATTTTATTTTCTTTTTTATTTGGGGGGGTGTTAAATTTTCTCTTTTTTAAAATTTCTTTTTATTTTTTTATATTCTGTTCACGTTTTCGGGAGGACCTGAGGACCTATCGGGATTGACAGAGACAGCAGCCAATGGAACGGTGGGGGAGGCGGTGCGAGTTGCGCCGTGACCAATAGGCGAGCGAAGCGAAGTTCACGGCATCCAATGGGGAGGCGACGGGGGCTGCTGTGCTTGTGTGCCCCTTCTCTCCCTGCTCTGCGCTCTCTCCTCCCGCTCGGGGCACGGCGGGGCAGGGCCAGTTCTCGGTTCCCGTCTCCGCAGTGCTGGTGGCCACCGCCCCGCGTCCACCTGAATCGCCGGACAACAACATGACGGCCGCCTACGTTCGGGAAACGTGGCGCTCCCCTTTCATGCACCGTACAACAAAATGGCGGCCTCCAGGGCTCACCCCTCTCTCCTTAAAGGCTATCTAAGGCGGTCCAGCCCTTCCGACCCACCCCGTGGCCGAGTGGGTCAAGTCTCACCGGGGGAACAATTCTGCTACGAACACATGGGTTTGAATCCCAGCCTCGATTTTAATTTTTATGTCATAAAAAACGGGAACCGGCCCCGCCGTGCCCCGAGCGAGAGGGGAGAGCGCAGAGCAGGGAGGGAAGGGGCAGACAAGCTCAGCAGCCCGCGCCATCTTCCCATTGGCTGCTGTGAAGTTCGCTCCGCTTCTCCATTGGTCAAAGCGTGGCTCGCACCGCCTCCCTCGCCATCCCATTGGCTGCTGTCGCTGTCAATTTCACCAGGTCCCCAAGGAGTGGCAAAATTAAAATGAAAAATAAAATTTTAAAAAAAATTAAATAAAATAAAATTAAAATTAAAAAATAAAATAAAAAGGTAAAAATAAAAATAGTAATAAATTCAAAAATAAAAATAAAATAAAAATAAAAACACTAATATAAAAAATAAACTAAAAAATAAAGTAAAAAATAAAAATAAAATTTACAAAACAAATAAATTAAAAAATTTTTAAAACAAAATAAAAAATGAAAATAAAATAAATATATAAATAGACAGAAAAATAAAAATAAAAATTAAATAAAAATAATTCCTAAAATAAAAATAAAAAATGAAATAAAATTTGGGTAGCAGGCTGTGTCAGCATGTGGCTGGTCAACCCCCTGCCAGCACTGGTGGGTTTCTTCAGCTTCCAACCCAAGCAGAGCTTTGTAGGGCGGCAGTGCCCATCCCCCAGGCCACTCTGTTAAAAGCAGCAGGGTACCTGAGGCACTTGGCACTTAGAGAAATTTTCGTCAAGCTTGTTTGGTATTCCCTGGAGCTACTGTGGTGCTCGCAGTGATGCTGATAACTAAAAGACAGATATGTCCGGTAAGGGAGTTCCCAGAGCCCCCTTTGCCAGGCCCCTCAGCTCTGATAGTCACTTTCCCTTGAATTATGAGACAGCCCTTTATTTAACTGAGGTGGTTGTTGGTCACAAGTGTTTTTTGGAAAACTGACTCCCAAAGGGAACTATGAATATACCTCCAGCCAGCTGCTTCAGCTGCACAGAGTCAGCTGCAGGCTCTGTGGTGAATGAGTGTTCCCTGTGGATATTTCAGTGCCTGTCTACCTTTCGGCTCCTCCTCACAGAGCAGGTGGCTTAGCACAGGTGGGCGAATAACCTTGGTTCCTGTGCGGGTTTTATATAATTTTGTCATTTGCCGAACTTCCAGTATTGTGGGGGAAATCGGGAAGAGCAGAGAAATGGTGGAGAAACATGAGAGACCCCAGCAGTTCCCCCTCTTGCAGAGCAGCAGGAGAAAGGGAAACAGGCAATCAATCTGTCTCAAAGAGCCAGGAGAAGAGCTATTTGATATTAGGTGTGTCTTCCCTTGCAATCTCAGCACCTGACTTCAGGAAATCCCACTTCAGAGCCTCACTTTTTTTTATTGTACAGTTTTGTTGTTAAGAGTGTTGTGTCCTGCTCTGGTGCAAGCAGTGGTGAATCTGTAAAAGCTGTAGAGTAGGTGCAGTTCAGCCTGTAACCTGCCATCCCATGTGGCCTTTGCAGTGTCATTGTCCATAGTTTTGTGAACTGCTCTGGGTGAAGGGATGAATTGCCATGATCTGTTGGCAAACTGGCAAAAGAAAATCAGCACAATGTGCTGTAGGAAAGCTGTAAAAATGCTTACACTAGTAAGGCAGTTGCTGAAATTCAAAGGGCTTTGCAAGTCCCCTTTGAATAAAGAAACTCATTTTTTGACTGTCCTCTGTCAGATGTGCCTGCTGTATGAAACCAACCAAATGTTTTCTCTCTCCCTCTCTTTTTCCAGAGACACTTGATGAAGTTGTGTGCTCTGGTGTTGACCAGTAGCTTCACTGACCTGTTACACTACACCAGATAGGGATTACGGTGACTGAGACTGGAAGAAAACATGCCTTAATTGTTTCCAGGACGTTCAGTACCTTCACGTTTTTTACAGCTTTGAAGACTTAGAAACTTAATTTAGCTATTTTTTTTAATTGTTCAAAAAAAACCTTGAAGGTTTTTGCAGTTTTGAAGACTTAGAAGCCAGTGCTCTGCCACCCTCAGTGTAAAGAAGTTCTTCTTCACCTTGAGGTGAAACTTTTTGTGTTTCAGTTTATGGCTATTGCTCCTTGTCCTGTCCCTGGACACTACTGAAAAGAGTCTGGCACCACCCTCTTGGCATCCACCTTTGAGATATTTATATGGATAAATGAGATCTCCTCTCAGCCTTCTCTCTTGTTCAGCACAGCCCAGTGCCCGTGTGTGTTGTTACCCCTGCCAGGACAGTGGCTGCTGCACCACATGACACAGGGGGTGTGCACCTACTGAAAGATCAGATCACCCTTTTTGGTGGAAAACTTACAGCAGCTATGTGTTGAGTGGGCTTTTTCTTTGAAGTGACAGAGCACAACAACCCCTGCAGACCAGACAAGTCAGATGGGGGAAATTACATAGCTGCCTGTGGACTATTTTTTATTTTTTTTTTTTTTCTGCTGAAACAGCTTTAAAAAGAAACTGCACTGGAGTAAAAGAAACTGCATTAAAATGCCACAAAGTGGCAGTAACACCAACCTTGATGATAGAGCCAAGAAAGAATTACAACTAGAAGTTTCATCTCCTGGCTGAGCGAGCTTTATTTGCTTCCAGTTCCAGCTAAGAGAACATGCAAAGCTTAGGAAATAAGTACAGATGTGGTAAAAGTGGATAGCAAAAAATTTAAGTAGAGCATCTGGAACAGAGAACTTGGTTTTGCAAAACTGCACTGCAGTGATGCTGAATATAGTTTTAAAAGCAGTTGTGGCCTAAATGAAGATAGAAAGCCCCACTTAACTGTGGAGCAGTCTGGAGTTAAGGATTTTTCCAGGCATTTGTTCTAATTAATCTTGAATGGGTTAATTGGCTGAATTTTTATCGCCTGTTGACAACTTGTTTGTAAAATGAATCTCAGTGTCATTGCACGAGGGAGCTGTGGTCCCGTCACACGGGATCAGCTGAGCATCCTACAGCTGTCTCAACAGGCAGAGAGAACACACAGCCAGCAAGATGAACACAACTTCTGGTTCTCATGGTGGTTCAGGGCACTTGTGTCGGGCTGGAGCTGTGAAACTGCGCAGTCAGTGTTGCATTCTGAGCACTCGATTTTATCTCTGACAAACCTTTGTTTGCTCAGGCGTGACCCTGTTCCTCAGTGATTGCTGTTTGTAGATATTTTGCCTGATGATGTGAATTTCTCATGCAGCTTCTTTCCAACTACTAGAAGAGATGGAATCACTCCAGGAATCAAAATGTTGTTGCAAGTGGAGGTAAGATACAGAACTGAGGTCCTGCAGCCAGGATGCACAAAGGCACTCCTGATTTTAGGTGAGTGCAGAAAAAAGTTCAGGGCAGAAAAACGATCTAATAAAATCTCCTGGTGCTTCAGTAGCCTTAGAGCTGCTGGACTGTCTCTAACACTGTTGCTTGCACTGGAATGCAGTGGGGTGGAGCGCAGAGAAACAGGCTGTTCACCCGAGTGCTGCTTTCAGCACCTGCTGCCAGTCCTGCGGGCAGCAGTTGTGCTTTCATTTACCTTCCCATTGCTCCAAAAGAAAGGAGTGCCTCACCAGATCACAAGCAAGAGAAGTTCCTTGGTTTTGATGAACAAACTGCTTCTGACATGTCCAGTCTGGCCTCCGTGTGTAGTGTTAACCCTGAAAGGGTTAACAACTCTGGCACTGCAATAACTGCCCCCTAATCCCACCGCATCTGAAGGAAGACCCTGGAGACAGGCAGGGGATCCCTCCCTCGCCTGGCTGGGATCATCGTTGCCTCCTGCCTCCCGCTGCTTCTCCCGTGCAGCTTTCCGAGGCCGCTGCTTGATGCCTGTTGGTTGTGCTGATAAACACAGGGTGTGAGCTGAGCTCTCTGCCCGCGCGGGCTTGGTAACCCGCAGGGCTGCATCCCCCTCTGCAGGCAGGCGTTCCAGTGGAATCATTGTCTCAGCCGATGTTTAAACAGGAGGGAAGTCTCCAATCTTCCTGATGGGACTAATAGTGCATGTATGTATTTTGTTTGCATTTTAAAGTATGCAAGTATCACACGTCGCCTTCTAAGATACTCACAGCCAAGTATTTTAGCAGGATGTCGAATCCAAAGAGTTTTGCTGCAAGCATGGCTCTATTAGGAATGATGATGCCGTTGGGGAAGAGCAGTACTTAAAAAGGATTTGTAGCTGTGAAAGTATAACCAAATGACCACAATCCCCTTTGAATGGAAATAACATGGTGTGAATTTACGATTCTTTTGAAAGGAGGTATTTCACAAAAATTGAAACAAACACTAATACATGCAAGGTCCTTGCATCATTGTGGCATTATGGTATGTTCAGGAAAAAAAACAAAAACAATCAGAAATTACTATTTCAGCGTAGCGATCAGAAATATAACTTAAAGGAAAATCTTTGCCTTTGTGCCGATCTTCCATTCATAGAACTGTCCAGATTAAACTCTCCGTAAGACACAGCTGCCCTTGGCAGTGGTATGGTTTGGGAGGTTTCTGTCCAAGTCCCGAGGTGAGGAGCAGCACTGTGTGAGGGTGCCTGTTGGGGCCGCAGGGCAGCGGAGATGGGGAGGTGGCGTGTCCCAGAAGGTGGGGTGGGTGGCAGCAGGGGGGCTCGTAAGCCGTGGCTGCACCCATGTGATTGGAGATACACGGCCAAGAGGGCTGGTCAAGAGTGGTCCGAAGTCTGACTGTGCTCCGGCCAAAAGAACATGACATCGGTAAAATCAGTGGGTCAGAAACCCGTGTGATTAACTGTGACCACACTTGATTCATCCAAAATGAGTTTTAAGTTGCATTTAAAGGATGTACTAACAGGCATCTTTGGGTTTACAGTTTTCAAGGGAGAGATCAAGGCTTTCACATGCAGGAAAAGGTCATTAACATCAGCAGAGACAATTCCACACGGGATCAGATGTGTATCATCCTTAGATGCAATGATTTCCTGGCCCTGAATGTTCACAAACTTTAGTATTGCAAATGCAGGGGCCGCTCTGTCCCTCAGCATGGACCAGGGAGGGTATTCCTTTGTCATCATTATCCCATTGCCAGTACTGGAAGAAGCAAAATGAGTTTGCCAGTGTTAAATCACAACAGCTTTATGTGCAGGTAGGTAGTTACAGTTTGTCACCAAAGTAATCCTGCATTTTTATTTTTTTTTTAATACTTTGACATCATTGTCACATTTCTAGCAGTAGTGTTTCTAAAAACAGTTCCACACAAAATATTTGTAGCTCTGGTGCCATCTAAGATTAAAAATGTGGACACCACTGCACTGGCAATAGGGTTGTTCCTTGTAAACCTGCTTTGCAGTTTTCATGCCAGTCCTTAAGGATTCACCTCCAAAGGCCTGAGCACGGGTGTTGGGGCAGGGCTGCGCATTGAAATACGACTGAGATGTCTGTCTTGGGATCCTGTTCAGACCTACTTACAGCCACAGGGTGACAGCAGAGCTCCTCCCACACAGTACAGAATCCCAGTGCCTTTGCTGTCACCTTATTTCCCCCTGGACACTTCTCCCTTTGGTGCCTGGAAGGTGACTACAATCAGTGTGCTCCAGGCGTGCATTACTCACATGCTGCCCTCAAGGGTGCTCCCACTGTCCCACCAAAAGGAGAAATGTAGCACTGCCAGGCTACTTGGTTACACAGTCAGTGTCACTTCGTAGAAAACTTGGGGGGTTTTTGTTAGCCAGGACACCCATAGAAAAACCCATCTGGTCTGAGAGAGAGAACCTGCTTCCCTTCTTTCCACCCCTCCTAATCAGGTTAAGAGCCACAAGAGTAACCACAGCCTTGCAAGGCAGGTAGCAGGGTGATACAACTCACAGCTGTAACACAGGGTTTTCTCTGCTGTCAAAAGCATTCTGTTGAGAATTATACACTGCAGAAACCAAAAAATGCTCCATATTGTAATGTTTCCCAGCAACAGCATGCTCCAGTCATACTACAAACGAGGTCCTTTGAAGTACAAATGTTTATTGCAATGTTTCATTATTTACAGTACCATTCACTGTGTCCCTGGGTGCTACCAAAGTGCAAGCCATTTTGGACAGGACAGCTAAACCATGGTAATTCAGCAGCAAAACACAACTGCGCCTTACGCTCATGCTGTCCTGCCTCTTCCCCAGGCCTGAATGCAGAGAAGTTTGCTGCTCTCCCAGGTCACTTGGAACAACCTGGTAATGTGAAACTTTGGTCACAAAGGATTGTCAGTTGCTGATCTTTCAAGGTGATGCAGGAACAAGAATCAGCAATCTTTCCAGCTGGACTTTACTCGGAATTCAGAGCTTCTGATTGCCTAACGAGATGTGTTTGTATGCAGGACTGTCAAATTCCTATTTCCATTTTTTACGTAAGTACTGGTTTATTCCCAATTATTTTTTTTCTGATTCTCTTTGGTTTATGTAAGCTTTTCATCATCTACCTGTTTTGAGGCTATCTATCTACTTTCTTAAAAGAGCCAGTACCTTGAGAATTACCAGTCGCTACTGGATACTGATACTGGTTGTGTCATCTCCTAGAGTTGCATTTAAGGGTCTTTACTGCAAATTTTATTATGCACTTCCATTTCATATAAAAATGTGGTATTGCAGTGGCTAAACTCAGGGCAAGAATCTTTTCTGTTTTCTAACACGTGTATTAGCTCAAGAAAGTAGTTTGAAAGACAGTTCAGACTGAGTTCCACTGCTGCCAGCAGTCCCTTGGGAGGCAGGCAGTGAACTTCTCTGCCTCAGTTATTTTATTTTGCACCAGGGATGTCATTACCTTCTAAAATTTGAGATGCCTTGTGTTACAAAGCTCTTGTACAATTAGGAAATGTTTAAGACTTCATTCCAGAAAATAAGTTATATTAAATGGCACTCAAGTCCTCCAGGAAACATGTAGCAGGGCTGTTGGGTGAAGTTCAGCAGTAACAATTTCTGCCTTCTCCCCATGCCTGCTTTACAGTTCCTGTAATAATGAGTCCCTGCAACAGCTGCCTCAAATGATTCTGAAATTACAGCTTCTCAAAAAGGGGATGATTGCAGCTCTTGGCAGGTTTTTTCCCGTGAGTCACACTTTTATTCCATGTTATCACAGGCTTTTCTGTATCACTATTGATAAAAAGTCACCAAAAGCTTTACAGCTGCAGAAGGTACCATTTTCACAAAGAAAATGTACTGGATTGATTTCTTAACCTACCATACAAAAGACAGTGTTTAAAAGCTCTGCAGTGCTTCCCTATTATCATTCCTTTGGAATTTGGAGGAGGCGGCAGAGCTCACATGCAGTCAACAACGTTGCTGGATCCTTGGCCCACATCCCGGATCTGGCTGCTGAGACAGGAGCACACGGCCACGCCTGCCCCTGCCCGGCAGTGTGACACCGAGCCCACGAGCTCCCACCTACGGAACGCGGCAGAGGGGAAAAAAGAAAAGTCAGTTCCTGTCCTTTCTGAGCAATCTGAAAGTATTTATTTTCTGTGTCCGAAATTCTTTTACACAGCCTAGCTGTTTGCCCTGCACAAAAATGCACCCCAGTGGCTTATTATTTCCCTGTAGATTGTTACTGAATGAACAAGGGATGCAGAGGAGGCAGAGGAGGGAGGAGGTGCTTAAATATTTACAAGAACAACCTAGTGGCATAGGCAGCAGTCCTATATTGACAGTCATGGATATTACTCAATTACCAGGAAACAACAGCTAGACTCCTGCTGCATGCTGTCATGTTGTTTTCATATAGGCAGACTTCAGTGTCTTACTAAGCCAAATAAAACATTTAAAATTACCTATTCACTATGGGATCAAATGCTTCCACTGTATTCAGGTACACGTTGCCATTATGACCTCCAACTGCAAAAATCTTTCCCATCAGTGTCGCGATGCCAACACCACCCCTTGGAGTTGTGAGCTCTGCCACATATTCCCATTTGTTACTGCGTGGGTCAAACCGCTCCACCGAGCTCAGCGGGGAGTTGTCATCAAAGCCACCTGCAAAGAACCATCACGTTTATCCATTTTTAGCCACTTCTGGTGCAGGTGATGCCCGGGACTGGCATTATCAGGCTACTCTCAGTGTTTGGGGGTACTGTCCAGCTCCCTCTTTACTAGAACTTTCCAAGCTCCTAAAAATTAATCTAGCAGCTCTCCCTCCTGTCACTGTACAAGCATCGCCCAGGGCGACAGTTTTCTTCTATTCAAGTTGCAAGAGTTCTAGTTCTATTATTTTTCTCCTTGAATTCATCATACTTACAATGAAACAGCTTCCCATTTGGAACAGGAAAAAACCCAAATACCAGTAAAAAGATGGTCCCAATCTTAAGTTTAGTTTAGTTTATGCAAAACACAGTCTTGCAGAGTTCTCAAGTTACAGCATTGACTAATACTTCAGTAGGAAACACAAATTCCTCATGTAACACTTCGGTGATGCTTTCCCCTTGCTGGGGCAGCTCTCAGAGAAGCATTCTGCTTCAAACCTTTGTAAGCATTTATGATAGTACACAAGGCAGAGCTCTGCAACTATCACTATGGCACACCTACCTGGCATCTTGCTCCCTCAGGAAAGCAGGTAAAAGGTAGCGCACAGGACAACAGGCTGTGGAATAAGCGCGAAAAAGCTACTGTTGTCTACACTCAGAACACAACTAAAAAGCTTTGAAAGTGTGTGAACTTAAAAATCATTTCCTAAAAGGAAACCCAAGATTAGTGAGTCTAAGAGGGTTTTCTAATATAGACATATTGTGTTGAACAGTATAACCCTCCTGAAATGCGGGTTAGCAACTGCTCTTTTATTTCCTTGCTAACACACCTTTGTTTAAGTGTGTCGTGGTTGTACTTGCTCTCTTCTCCTGCCCAAGAACACCAAGTACAGGTCAGGTCTATCTGTTCCCCAGTTCCTCTAGCAACAACAGCTTCTTCCACAGGCCAGTACTTGGCAGCACCAGCACTACAAAATGCCACATCCCTACTCACCGACAACATACAAGCAGCCATGGAGCTCGCTGACACCATTCCCAGCTCTTCGCTGACCCATCTCTTTCACTTCTATCCACTTATCCAAATGGGGATCATATTTCTCCACACTGGAAAGAGATGCTACACCATCATTGCCCCCCACAGCATAAACGTGGTTCTGGAAAACAGTTGTATAGGGAGAGATTATTAGTAATGTAATTGTCTTTACTCAGCTTTCCATAAGCAATGTTAAAATTATAGGAAAACTTGGTATATCCACACAGTCCTAGTTATTTACTTTATTTAAGAATTCCAGTAACAGACTTAATTATCGAACATAAATGCCATCTTCCAATTAAAGAAGAGAAAAAGCTATGTAATGTTGCAGCTATTTTGCAGAGCATATATGGCAACAGAGGGTTTAAAGTGCAGATGCATTCGGTACCTTTAATCATAGTGACCATGCCAAACCAGACTTCTGAGTGAGACAGGAAGCACTAGCCACATGGTTAGAAGGGTTCTAATACTTGCTCCCAGTACCTCAAATACTGTTGAAACAGTTCAGTTTGATGTATTATCCTAAATATCCTCACCTTTTGCACAGTTCCATAGGATTTTGATGACCAGAGGTGCTCAGACCCACCAGCTGCATTTTGTTTAAGATCTCGTGTTCTGCCTTGTAGAAGCAGATTTGAAAAGCAGATCGGTTCCTCAGTTGGCCCTGACTTGGGAGTAAACAGTCACTTACCACCAGGGCCACGGAGCCGACTCCTCCCCGGGGAGTGTTCATGGGGGCGACTGTGCTCCACCGATCGGAGTCGATGTCGTACCGTTCCACGTCGCTGAAGCAGGTGTTGTCATCCAAACCTCCTATTGCGTAAATGGGGCCGCCAAGGGAGGCCAGGGCGATTCCTCTCCTAGGAAAACGACAGGATCAACACCTCAGCGCAAATCCTCGAGGAAAGGGAATGACACATCAAGTGCAATGTTACATGACTGGCACCTCTTTCAAACCGTTGGGAAAAAAGCAATGAAAATTTAAAAAGTGAAGTTTGTAGTAAATAATGTAGCTGGCCCTCTGCACACCTGTGCCAGAGGGGCATGGAATACTGTTTTGACCGAATGTCAAGGCCCAAGTCCCAAGGCCCAAGTAGAGGCCCAAGTCCTCTACTCACATGCTCGGATATCTGAGATGGTCTTAGATATTTGCTTTCTCTGTCTGGGTACTGAATTTCACACCTCCGATTTTGTTTGTTGAATCTGATGAAGAACCAAAACCTGCTGGTTTTAACTTTGTTGGTATAGCTGGCTTCTACAATTTGGGAATGATTGAAGGGGAATATTGGTACATACTAAAAGGCAAACCTGTGCTAGATATTAGATGATTGAACTCTAGCAAGATGTAATCAATATTTCTTCCATTCTGATTTTTAAATTAAGTGTTAAAATGGTTCTCAGGTTTGTTTCTACTGATCTACCAGCATGAGAGTACAATCGGTAGTACAAAATTAAAAAGCATTGTCTAGTTTCTGCTTTAACTACCAAGAGAGATGATTTACCATGTCCTTGGGAACATTCTTGTCTCATTATACAGAGGGCAGGTTCACAGATGGGCGGGTGGGCAGGAGCAAGGGAGGCACAATCTTTGTACAGAACAAACATTGTGGCAATATCCTGGGCTTATCTTAAATTGCCTCAACAGATAACAGACACCATTAATGATGGCAGTTGTTTTCTATTTTGATTAAAGCTACAAAGCACTTAGCTGTGCTCAGTATGCTCCTACTTGTACAGGATGCTTTTAAAAACAACAAACAAAATGGAATGTAGAATTAAGTATGATGGTTTAAATAACAGCAGAAACAAAAAAATTACAGATCTGTGAGTCCAGTAACTCCTTAAAAGAATCTTAAATGTCAAAAGGCAAGAAAAATCCTCAAGTGGACTTTCAGTGGTTTAGTCCTTCCGGCCTTTTGAGGCAAAAACATAGGTGGCTACTTATTTGGTGGGCAGTATTTCACTTTTCATGTTATGCTGGCAGTTATCTTGCTCATTCTTAAAAAGAGCAAAAAATCCACAGAACCAGTTCATCAGTTTCAAGTTGTTTACTGGGCATAGCAGAAAGGCCCTTGATACCAGAATATAAGCATAGCTGGAGTAGAACAGGTTTCTGCTCCAGAAGCCAACTCCCCCCAAAAAAGAAGAAAAGATAAGGATAATACCTTTATAGCACAAAGCTCCAAAATAGGGAGAAAAATTCCTAGAAATAGTAGTTTGAAAACCCGAATAAAGGCAGGGCAGACATGATGTTTCCCAGGATCAGCAGGAAATGATATATCACAGACTAGGACTTAAATTTTGGATCATGGGACACATATACCTCTTTGTGTTCATTGATGCCTTCATCATCCACTTGTTTGTGAGAGGATCAAATACTTCCATGCTTCCTAAGTGTTCATTTCCATCATGTCCACCTACCGCGTAGACTTTACCTGAACACATACACATCTTTTGATATAGAGAGTGCTTGGCAACATTTCAGTTTTCATTTATATAATATCCCTGTCTATGTGGAAACAAAGAGCTCAAATAACGGATAAACTTTCTAAATGTTTTCGATATCAGAATTTAAGTAAGTATGGACTTTATATATTTATATGCTGTACTCAACCAGGAATCTGTTCTAATGAGGACTGGCTGACTGCTGTGTAAGGCCATTTTTTATATGTGGATTTATAAAAAGTAAAACCCCTGTTAAGGCAAGGGGGTATATACAGTTCATAGACTCATAGAATCATTTGGGTTGGAAGGAACCTTTCAAGGTCATTTAGTCTAGCCTCTCTGCAACGAGCAGGGGCATTTTCAACTAAATCAGGTTGTTCAGAGCCCCACCCAGTCTGACCTTGAATGCCTCCAGAGATGGGCATTTACCACCTCTCTGGGCAACCTGTTCCAATGTTTCCCCACTCTCACTGTAAAAAAATTTCTTCTTCACATCTACTCTGAATCTACCCTCTTTTAGTACCATTACCCCCTGTCCTATTGCAACAATCCCCTACTAAAAAGTCTGTCCTCATCTTTCTTGTAAACTCCCTTTAAGCACTGAAAGGGCACAATAAGGTCTCCATGGAGCCTTCTCTTCTCAAGTCTGAACAGCCCCAACTCTGTCAGTTCATAATAATGTCTTTTCAGTAAGTATGGCCTTAGATTGGTTCAGAACCAAACACTACTTCAGGAAAGAAGCTTTACTAAAGTGAAGAATATTCAATAATTAAGCAAGCAAAGTAGTTTACTACTTGCACAAGTAGTAAGAAGTACCAACTCCAGCAAAAGGAACAAAAACAAGTGCCTTTTGAATGGGGTTGCTTGAATAAGGTTACTGACCTCCCACAGAGATCACACCCACGTGCCTCCTCCTGCTGTTCATTTCAGGGCCGAAGAACCAGTTGTTCTTACTGATAGAGTAACACTCAATGCTGCGAAAGGGGTCACCTGATCCACCTCTGCCCCCGACACAGAACAGCACACCTGAAGAAGACAAAACAGGTTTCCAGAGAACTAGCAGGAGGATGGGGAAAAAAACTGTATAGCAGAGCAAACTGAAAATTACATCGTTTGGGAGAAGTTGTATTTCACTTCAAGGGCACAGTCACTGCCCTGCATAACTGCATACTGGATTTTGGCCTTTGCTTGGCATGCTGCTATGGCAATTGGCTATCTATGCTCTTGCAAACACAATGTATATTTTAAATATGCTTTTTTTGTGATTTTGCTTAAGGAGATGAATACATTGTTCGTTAAATATAACAACGTACAAACGAGGATTTGCAGTCTAATATTCATCACTCACTTTTGGTGCAGGTTAGTCAAAGACTTTAAAAGTTAGCTCAGCCTTACACCAAAAGATAACTGTCCACTGTTTTTGGTATAGCTTTGAACAGATTGCCTGGTCATAACATACTTAACAGCTCTAGCTTTAATACAGATAGAGCCAATCAAGATAAATACATGCTTTAAAGAAAGAAAATGACTGCTAAAGTTCTGCTAGGAAAATGCAGCACATTATCTAAATACCAGAATGGCACATAATGTCTTTCCCAATTTTGCATTAACTCATTAACAATCCTGGATACCAAACCATGCCTACTTGATACCAATATACCTCCACAGATGTGCTGCCTTTCCTCCACACCACTCCCTACCGGATAACCAGACACACATTTAATTACCAGCAGTCTGCTTCCTTGGTGTTGTGCGAATGGAGTACTCAAAGTCAGGCACTGCCCTGCTGCTCAGGTGAAGGTGGTAGTTTCTTGCTTCATCCAGCAAATCCCTACATTTTAGATTCTGCTTGACAATCTCTTCCTTTGCCACAACGCCCATAAGGAAACAAATGGGCAAGAGAGGCAGCCGTACCTGACAGGAATGAACACAGTTGGAGAAACTGGCTGAACTGGCTGAGTCTCACCAGTCACAGTGACGCACATGTAACAGATGGCAGCTCCTGGGCCAGCTGGCAGCCCCACGCTCCTCACTGAAGAGAGCGGCTTGCATGGTTTTTTCCCAGATAACAGCGATATGAACAGTTCTTTCGAGTGACAAATGTTTGCTACAACCATTTGCACTTAAGCAACAGCAGAGAACTGTCCCTTGGCCCAGGCTGTGTGGGAGAAGTGCAGCTGCCTGTGCTGCAGCTGAACGTGCCAGGTGTGATGCAGGCAGCACCTGTGACTTCACCAGGGTAGCCTGTGTCAGGTTAGTCTGCGGAGGGTATGAATTTTTGGGACACTGCTATGCTAATGTAAGGAGGGCTTATGCTAGAATGGTTCATTTTCTTTGGCTGGCAAGTCAAAAAGGAAACACTGTCAGCATGACCTAAGTGCCTATGAAGTACGTATTGCTAGCGCAGTAACATCTTTCTTTGACGCAGACTTGACAGACTTTGAGATTTTAAAAAAAAACGTTGAGAGCCAATTGTTTCCTTCTCTAAATCCTTTCTGTCATTTATTTCAGCAAACCTTTCATTTTTCCTTGTGAGAGAAACAGTAAAGAAGCATATGAAGTACAATCAGGGGCACAGGTGGGACAGGTGTTAGTGGGGGGAACTGAGGTAAACCTCCACCTGTTTTCTTAAGGTTTGGAGTCAATGCTGCCAAGCAGCTCTCAGTTAGCTCAGTGGTGAAGTCCAGTATCTCCAGGACTTCTCAGAGCAGCAGGATGGTGTTGTTATATCACTGACAAGTGTCCCTGCCTCCAAATAAGCATGTGTCTCTACCAGTTTTTCCTTACCTACTTGCTTTCAGTCCCACTTCTTCCTTTACTTTGGCCCGGCTTATTTTAGGCTGCTTTAAAGCACCACCGTAGCCCTGCTGACAGGCTCCTGAGGTTAGTGATGTGGTAAGAACTCCAGGCTGACACACTCAGAACCTGATTATGACAGCAAAACCCATAAGGCTGATTATGATGTGGATAAAAACTGTTGATAAGCCCAGTCATGTTTTCCGCTAGCAATAATGTCCAAGTCAACTGATGGCTCCATATACTCTGGCAAATAACCCATCTGTACAGGAAGGGGTTTACTTTTTTATTGCTTCAATACAGATTCTGGTTTCAATACTGGTATATATATATATATATATAGATAGATAGATAGATAGACAGATAGATACTCTGGTATCAATAGAATGAAGTTGTTAATCTCACGTGATAGCACAACTGGGCAATAAAACTCTTTTTTAATATATATATCCCCTGTAAATTTAATTATAATGCACTTAAGAAGGGCTTTTTGTACCAAAACCCCCATGGTAGTCTAGATGAAACTGAAGGTTTTTGGAAGACAGTTAATAAACCATCTTTTACTAGGAAATGTGAAAAATGACACATGAAGACACTGACAGCAGCATCTTAGTGGATCTCTCCTCACTCACATAACACCAGTATTACCAACTGAGCCAAATGCAAAGTATTCAAAGTGACAACTGAAACCACACAGCTGATCCTACTAAGACACATGGGGCATTCTGCAGTGCATAGCATGCACCCCAATCCTCCCCAGCACAGGTTCCCCATACCTGTCTCAAATATTGTATTTTAAACTCCATAACCAGCATATGTGGAACTTGAATAACTGGAGTACCTAATGCTTTGACAGGAGGAGGTCTGATGGGTGTCCAAATAAGTTCAGCTGAATGACCTTTTGATACCTGTGTTTCTTTCAGAAGCAGTGAACTCGCATCAAGTCTGGACAACTGAACTGCCAACTCCTTTTGACTCCTACAGATAACCAGTGCTACTCTAGCGAGCATTAAAAGGTCTATCATGTTTCCTGGCCTACTTGTAGGGCTGACATATCTTAGCCTTTTTTTAATTAAACACATGAAATATTTTAGAAGCATGATTTGATGTGACATGTCTCTGTTACAGTTTTACTTTCCTAGCCATGTAAAAAAACTCAATAGTTTTGACTCCTTTCTTAAGTACAAATACATGCCAGCAAGGGCAGTAGTTTCAGGCTGTAGGACTGTCAAATCAAGAGAAGCAATGGCTTGCTCTGTTTCAAGTAAATCTAAGACGTTTCTGCTCTAGCACAGATGTAGCTTTTTGTTGACTCCCCCCCCAGCCGTGAGCACAAAGTGAGTACTCTTCTCTGTACAGAAACAGGAGAATACCACTTTTTCCTGATATTCCAGAGATCTAACCTGCTTCCATGGTCAGCTCACCACTGTGAACACCAGATGAGGCACCAACAGCTGAGAACATTTTTCGTCTTGAGATCTACCCAAGTGCAAACAGTTGATTATACAACTAAACCACTGACGAGACAGGCACGTGGTGCCTCGGTCTGCCCTACCTGTGCAAGTATTTCATCCAGCCACATGGCGTGATGCTGTGGATTGGCCAGCAGCCACTTGATAGCAGCATTGTAAACTTGCTTTTCATTTTCAATATTTAGGTCACTGGAGGACAGGAGTTTATGGAGGTGCTGCGGTGACACGCTCACGAAGTCCTCGCACTCCATGACCTCCGCGAAATGCTCGCAAGCGAACTGATCGGCCATGTCCATCAAGTCAATGCGGTTGTGGCTCTCGGCAAACGCCCTGACTGCCAGGCAGTTGGAGGGGTGGAAGTGCAGCTTCATGTATTCACAGCAGGCCTTTGCCACCAGTTCCACCTGCAGAATGCAGGCAGCGTACAAGAGGGGCTGGACGTTGTCCACCGTCAGCGTGAGCCGCGAGGAGTACGCGAACTTCACCAGGTCTTCTATCGCGTCGCCGTCGAAGTCCCTGATCTCGATCAACTTCTGCTTGGCCTCAGCCATTTCTGAAAGAAACATGGCTCTGAAGTAAGGGATGACACAAGCTAGAACCAGCTTGTGGCAGGAGATAAGCTTTGAACCGACCTGAAAAAAAAAAAAAGAACAAAAAAACCCTCCATTTTACTGTAATGTCAGTTTTGGCTGTGAAAAAGATGAACGGTTAAGCTGAAATAAGAATTCTGGACTCGATGTGCATTAAGCTACTGTATTTCGTTGAAACAAATTAACTTCACTTGCCCTGTACTTCTGGAATTACATCCATGTATCCCAGGCAGATCTAAGTTGTAACTTGGCCACCAGAATAGCGCAAAGCCATAAAACAAGGAAGCAGCAGCACTGATGCACTAAACTTGCCTTTCTTTAAAAGCCACATGAAGCATCCTTAGGAACACTCCAGATGCATCTTGGAGACAGAAGGAGACTGCTAGGCACTTGTTTTACATGTATTCAGAGACTTTAAGGGGGAGAAATTGTAAAGTGACATTTTTAGACTACTTAATTTGAACTTCTGGACTTTTACTACTATCAAGAAATTGATAATGATCTTTATAGTAGCAAATTTATGTAAAACCACCGTAATAACAGTTATTACAGGGATTATTAAAAGTTACCAATCACTTCAAGATTTTTAGAATCTGTTAGCCACAAAAGATAGTATATCCCCATAGAGACAAGGTATTTTTCAAAACTCTGATCAGAAAGCACACAATAGGCTTTTCAGGTACTAAATTCTAGAATTCAGTTACATTTAAAAAGAATGTAAATACTGAAGGTAAATGAACAATCCACTATTTGTGTTAACAGGAGTGCCTTCTTACAGCCTTTGTCATTCTGCAGTCTGCACTACCATAAAAGTATGGCTCAGTTAAGCAACCATTTTCCCTGATGGACTAAAATTGCGTCTTCATTTTCAGATGAAGGTGTTACAGTGACCTGTCTTGCAATTTAAAAAAAAAAAAAAAAGATACTAAATTAAAAAGGGTAATTTGGACCTTTTTCTAGTTATGATTCAATACACAACTGCTCTAACCTTTTAAAAAGTGTGTATGATCAACACAAGTGTAAACTACCTGGTAAGCAGTGAGTTGAGTACAGAAAGCAAAGACATGTGAAAGAGTACACAGATTAAAAATGAGGCAAAGATGGATGGCTGAGTGTGATCAAACTAGATCACCCCAGAAGGAACAGTTCAGACCTACCAAATGAACAAAAAGCAAACCAACAGGAGGAGAAAAGCAGATGCTATCATCTGACACTCTCCGCCCTCTAACAGCCCTCTAACGCTGTTCATATGACAGCAGCAGTACAGTGAAATTCCAGGATTTAGCTCGTAGGAGCAGAGGAAGTCTCCCTGTGTGCTCCCACGGCTTATCACTGTTACAGCATCACTCCAACTAATTACAGTACTGATGTAAAAAGATCCCACCACCTGGTCTGCTCTATCAGGCAAAGCTCCCAAGCTATTCTCACCTTCACATATTTTTGTTCTGCCCATCCTCCCACTCTCTAATTAAACCTTTCTTTTGAATTAAATGGCTTTATTATGTTACCCAAATCTGCTTAATATTCAAATATCTAGCATATTCTTGGTATTTTGAAATCCGAGTTCCCCTTCAGTTATTAACTATCATATTTAAGAGCCAGCAATTGGTCTGACAACAGCAATGCCAGAATTGCTATCACAGGTCACACACAAAAGCAGAAAGTTCAGTAGAGACGTAATTATTCTTAAAACATGACAAATGCCTGAGCGCTACAAAAAGAAAAATCAAGCCCTCCGGAAAATTCCAACTCAAGATAACAGTTACCAGCTACATGAGAATCACTGATTTAGGAAGCTGTACAGTAAGATGTACATGGGTTGCTTTAGCCTTCACTGGAAGATGAGTCATGCAATATAATATTCTTAAATAACCAAAGTAGCTCCACATAGATAATACAAATGAGCATTAAAACAAGCCTAACTCGGGGGAAGTTAAACTGCAGCCACAGTAAAGTGTATTTTCCAAGCCAAGTTTCCCTAGCAGGAGTATACATTTAACTATGTTTATAAAGTAAGACTTTCTGCCTTTTTTTCACAAGGGTAGGTGGAAAGGAAGGCAGGTGAGTATGAGGTCAACAAGAAAAGAGATGAGGAGGGTTGTTAAAGAGTTCTGACGTGGACCTTCTTCCCCAAAATGCCTTTAAAATGACTGATGTAAATAGAGCTGATGATGAGTGCTCAGCCCAGTTGTTTCACGGCTCTCAAGCTACCCTAAGCAGCTTCAGCATTGTCATTCAGTGTCCTGTGGGCACTGTTATGAGCCACTGGACCTACTGCACTGAGTGCCTGCTCGGTGCCTGGTGACAGGCAATTTAGTACCTGCTGTGAAGCAGAACAGGAAAATGTTCTTGCTTATTACTCCTGTTGTCCACTGGGACAGAAGGGAGAAAAACCTCTTCCTCTCAGAGATTTCCATTGTTTCCCAAGCATTTCAGAAAGATGAGATGCCTCCTGGAGACCGGGTTTACCAAGGACACACATCTGTCCAGGATTTTCCCAGTTCATATCTAACAGTCAAAGTGGCAGGCAAACAATTGCTCCTAAAGGCATCCATTATCATTTGTTCTTGGTTTAGGAACTATGCTCCATCTCTTTTTCTTAAATCTTGCACTAGTAAGATGTCTAGCTAAGCAATACCTAATATCTGTAGGCGCTGGCACCCACTGTTATGGATGCTAGATACAAATCTATTGGGATCAGGATATAAGGAACATACAGCTGAGTTACAAATAATGCATTAAAGCAATGCTATGCAAGAATCATATAACTTGCTGCTTCTTCCTCCTCCTCCTTTATTCTTTGATCAGCTGTAGAACATAATTGTCTGGGGTTTTTTTCTTTTTTTTCTTTCTTTCTTTGAGAATGCTGGAAGTCAGATTTGTTCCAGAAATCCTGTTTGCCGGGAAGGATGTAGCAAAACAATACAGAATGCAGAAATAAGAGATGGAATTGGAGATGAAAGTGAGTTGAGAACAAAGAGGCTACAAGGAGCTGAAACTGCACAGTAACATACTGATCAACTGTGGGACCTTGCTTAGAAGGCAAGTTGGATGAGGTCAAAGTCATGCACTTCACCTTAAATGTTTCAATTTCAGCTGTAAACCTCCTAAATAAGAAAAAAAACATCAGCATATCTAGAGATGCCTCGTATCCAACAAGTATTCTGTGGCTTCCACATCCCTACCCAAATTCACAGCCACCTCCAGCACATTTATTTGTAGCTTTATCTTCAGAGTGTTAAATGCAATGGATGCGTGACAAGTTATCACCTTCAGTGTAACATCGCAGAGCTCTCCAGCTTCAAAGAAGTGAAGAAGAGAGCTGTGAAAATCCTTCCAAGCCTCATTTGCCTCAAATACAAAGACGTCATCTTCACCATCACTGTTGGAAGGCCTAGTTTGCTGCTGTTGCTGCCGCCTTTTTCCCTTTATCAGATGTTGTTTTGCCTGCTCAGGGACCATGGATTCTGAAGCCATTGGCTGTTTTTTCTCTCACTGCATGAATCTTCAAAAACTCCTGCCAAGACAAAATCCAGCCCATCGAAGTTAAGTCCTAAAATGCAGTTCTGTCCACCTTCCTGTTTAAAAAATAAAAAAAAAAAAAAGAAAATGTAAAAAAAAATTACATTAGGTAATGCTACTACATTAACACTTTGATTACATGTTATAAATACTACTTATGATCTTACTTGGGGAAGGTGAGAGGAGAAGGGGCAAAAAAACCCAACTCAGAGTCAAGAATCCTATGAAGGTACCTTTAGGAAAAGCCATTGTTTGTGAACTTGTTGCCCACACTTCTTGAAAAAGACATGAAAAAGGCAAAGATGTATCATAGAATCACAGTTTCTGTTGGAAGGAACCTTAAAAATCATCCAGCTCCAACCCTCTGCCATGGGCAGGGACACCTCCTACTAGACCAGGTTGCTCAAAGACCCATCCAACTTGGCCTTGAACACTTCCAGGGATGGGACATCCACAGCTTCTCTGGGCAACATGTTCCAGTGCCTCACCACCCTCACAGTAAAGAATTTCTTCCTAACATCTAATCTAAATCTCTCCTCTTTTTTTAAAAAAAATCCCCCTTTGTCCTATGACTATCTGCCCAAGTAAAATGTCACTCTCTCTTTTTTATAACCCCCCGTTAAATACTGAAGGTACTCGAGAGTATATGGAGTAGCATGTTCTTCTCTCACACTGGCTAGATCAGGTTTTCACTTTTTTAAATTAATTTATGATGCATTCATTCTTCATTCTACACTGAGAGTTGATGATTGCTGTAGTTCAGTGATTTCCACTCATGGACTCTGGCGTTGCAGGAAGTGGACTGACCAAAGGAACAAAAAATTCTTCTACAATAAAAATTTAACTCACATGCTTGGGAGCAGAACTGATTTTCCTCTGGGCTATTTTGAAAGTGTCCATGTCTCTTACAGAATTTACAGCTCTTCATGCCTCAGTACCAGAAAAAAGCAGGAAGTGACCTGAGGCGACCATACTCATTTCTGCTGTGGGTCACAGGGCTGTTGTCAGCTCCGTGTCCTGTGTGGTGGACAGGGCTGGTGGCTGCACTGGGCCAGGCAGGTTAAAGCAAGATCAAACATCCCTAGAGTATTTGCCTGTGGTGCTTTAAGCAAGGTAAGTATTACCTTTAAAAGTTATCTAAGAGAAAGACCTTAATTCTTCTAAAACCCCAAACTCGCTCAAAGATATTACGGACCATGGGATATTTATACAGTTTATAGCAATAAATACTTTTTTTCTGCTGAAAACTTAGCTTCCATTATGCCAGATTTGGCAAATTACTATACTGAACTGTTTTTCTAGTTTGTTAGGCTATTTTGATTCTCAAATTAATCCTCCACTACTGGTATTCACCACCTTTGCTTTGTTTAACATGCCCTTCAAGGAAGTCACTACTAGCATTGGGATATGAAGCTTCAAGCACAACCTCCTGAAGTTATAAAAATTAATATGGACAAACAAGAGGAAAAAAACAGAGAAGCTGAAATGCTGTACAAGGGTGTTGAAGAGCATATTGTGTCATTCCTTCATCTCTAGCCTACACTTCCAGGGAACTCATGCTTATTTTGGTCTTTGACTGACACTCTCACTTCAACAACCCAACAATTTTTACAGCGAGCAGAAGCACTGCTTTCGACTGCCACTGACTCCTAAATGATAGTTCACAGCTCCCAAGTCATGAGGTTTTTCCATCTGACACATATGCTACATTTATCCTCATGCTTTAACTGCAATTGCACATATACCTTCCCCAATTATTCTGTGTCTCATTATAAAAAAAGGCTGATGGCTGCATTTTACCTGCTCTGGGTATGCCACTGTGAACACCAATATCAAACCTGTGAGTCTTCAGATAAATCAGTGCTGTTGGGGTCAATTTTTTTATGCTATAAATGAACTAAGCAGTAACACATAAGCCAAACACAACTGATTTTAATCAAAGCTCTTCATCCAAATCTGATGCCTATAGCAAACAAAGCTCTTGGAGATGCTCTGCCCTGTAAGAAAAGAAGTCGAGTGCATATTTGGATTTATATATTTGATACATACTAAGTACACACTTGATACTGTAGGAGAAGAAACTGGAAATCACACCAGAGGAAACCAGTGCCATTACTGAGGGACACAGCCATAGATCACATGGATGAGGGAGCCCCCAGTATTGCAATATCAAATATGTGGATGGGAACATGAGAGCAAGTCACTTACTGCTCCTCAGGTAAAAAGAAGTCTCTGCAACATGTCGAAAATAAACATATAATATAACCTTAGGGAAATATTCAGATAGCAGTAGTCTGACACACTTCAGTTTTCTTTTGATGAGACTTTGTGACAGATAATAATATTTAAGATAAGATTTTAATTCTTCCCTCAAGTCACCAACTTAGGAGCATCTCAGTCATGCAAATCTTTTTAGATACGTATCCCCAAAATCCTCCACTGGTCTTAATTACAGTATCTCACAGTTTGAGTCTTCAAACAAATCATCATCTGCTATGGAAAGTACCAGCTGCAGCCATGTTTCATTTGCAGAAAATACTGGCTTGGGCTCATCTGAATGTTTAGCTGCAGGCATTTTCTGTTCTCAGATTTTAAATGAAAAAGAAATGAATTTTAGTAGCACTTGAATCAAGATACTAAACTCTGGAAATCAGGAGGTCACTCTGAAGTCAAGCAGGTCAGTGTATTTCAGCTCCACAAACAAAGAGAGAAGAGCCATTTACAGATCTGCTCCCCAAATCATCAGTAATACAACCATAACATCCAGCTACTTGAGGTTAGTTTAGAACTGGGTGAATGCCACACATACACAGTCCTTCCTCTCTAGAACAAACTACTGCCATGTGTTTCAGAACTTCAGTAACCTGCTCTCTTTTTCATGTTAGAAATTAAGTATTCCAGCCTTAGTACAGTTTAGTATTTTGACAACATTAAGAGTGTAAGTGACCATCACAGGAAGTGACTGTCTAAGGAAACTAAAGGAAGTGCCTCATTCATAAAATCATGTGTTATTCCTTGTAAACAATTGCTTGACACTTGCCATGAAGTAGCAACTGTCTGAATAAAAAAAACCAAACCACACATTTACAGCTCACCATTGTTTGCTGAGAGCAAGTCAGCAATTTTCTTGTTTAAGTTAAATATTTAGGTGATGTCTGCTGTTCTCGAGAGTGCAGCTGTTCCAGACCCCAAAGTTCATGTTCTGGTTGTTAGGGGTTCTGTTCGTGTTCTGGTCTCCAGGCAAGGGACTGAGGATCCCCTCTTCCCTATTCCTCAAACTTACAAAATCAAACAGGGATGGGGGGGTCAGAGCACAAACACATTATCTTATAACTGCTGCAATTCAGATAACAGTAACATCCTAAAGTGAAATGATTTTGATTCAGACATTCTAGTTCAATCTGAAACTGAATCAAGTGTAAAATTACTCATGTCACATAAAGTACTTATGTTCACGAGAGGTATAATACCTCAGTTTTGAAGTAAAAAGAAATTGTAGACATTGGACAGTGGCAGGACATGGATAGCATTGCTCTGTTTTCCCCTATCATGAAATTAAAACCCCAGGAATCCTGCCCAACAAGCCAACCTAGATGTTGGAGTACATGGCCCGCTTCCCCTGCTGGGTACCTTGGGACACAGTGTCCCAGAAAGACAGGCTCGTCCTTATTCTTTCTCTGACACATGGAAGGAAGACACTTCTGTGATACAACACAAACAAAAAACCAAGACTCCCAGTATAACCAAAACTAGGCAGCATTCAGATGAGAGGAATTATGATATCTGTAAATCCAATGCTCTTTATAATCAGTGGTACTGAAGCCGGAAAAAAAGGGGGCAGAAGTCAAGGAGAAATCAAGACACAGATGAAATTTCACCAACTACCCTGTACGTAATTTTGCTTACCCACCCACAAGACCAACTAAAATCGCACCATGATCTGTACAGAGCAGAGCAATCGGCCTCACTCAGAAAACAAAAAGGCTTTTTAATTGAATAAGATAAGAAATTTGCCTTTTGCAAATGCAAAGTTTGTAGCTCCATGAGCAGGGAGGCTTTGGAAGTGACTCAAGTACAAACAGAGACTGCATGCATATAAATATACACAAGTTCCTACGTGTGGCCGTGCAAAACTACCTTGTCTGATAGAGAGCCTGTGAGTGTGTGTGGGTAATGAACCGCTGGTGCTGCTGACCACGAGGTTAGATAAGCACAGGCAGGGACAAGATCTTCTCCAGTTTGATCCGGCCAACAGAACAAGTCAAGCTGTTGTCTTGTTCTAAGAAAACAGGAACATTTGGAAAGTGGGCAGCTGGCAGAGCTAAGGAAGAGACAGAGGGAGAGAAGTGGGAAGGGCAAGAGGCAGCTGCAGTGCAAACTGCAGACAAGCAGCAGCTCTGGCAGGGACTGCATAAGCAGCTGTTCACTGTTCAGTCTGGTTACAGATGCATCATCAAGAAGGAACATGGGGGAAAAAAGGATAGACAAAATACTGTAGAAAATTCTCAGCGCTCTCCCCTTTTCCATTCACCAATTCCGTCAAAGATGACGTATAAACTTTAGAAAAAACTGTTCAGATACCCATGCCAATTAGGTCAAATCAGACAAGACTTGATGGTTTTCCCAAACATGAGAAAGTTCAAGTCACATACTGTATCACAAACCTAAGCCCACTGTACTTTTCAGCAGAAAGTTATTCAACAGAAAGAAAAAAAAAAAGTCAGAAACCTCACATCTAACTGGTTTAGCTTGTTTAAAACCACTAGATTTTCTTTTGTTGAAATTCATAAAATAGATCCTTAGACAACACTAATATACAATTTCTAAACCCTTTCAGCATTTCAAAGGTTCTTTGTAGCACAACCTGACATTATTGTTTTGTGTTGTTACACAGGTAGTTCAGCAAACACTGAAATGGGCACAGCTGGCACCATCTTTCATCTGCTTCTATAACCAAAACCCCACCAGTGCTCCTTCTTGGAAGTCCCCACAAGGACTGCTCTTTCTTGGAAAAATGCAACAGAAGAGGTGCTTTGTAGAGCATGAAAAGCACAGTCAGATAAAATCTTATTTTGGAAATAATTCTGCCTAGCAGTCCCTTAAGGCTGTTTTGAGACAGCATCTTCCCTGTTCCCTTCGATTGAATGCTCCAGGAAGTTCTATTGAGGTTTAATCCCAGTTTCCATCAAACATCAGAAAGGTCATCTGTCTTCTGGGATTTATGGAATGACAGGCTGACAATTTTGTTCAATTTTCCATTATGAAAAGCAACCAACCAACCTAATATGCCATGACTTATTTATGCTTGATTTATTTTTGCTTCAGAACAACCAGCAAAATCCCTCAGAAGCCACAAAACAGCAAAGGATTCTGCTTTGCAGATACAGGTATAACTAAGATGTGGTTTATTTATGCAATGCAACCTTGGGAATACCCAAAAAGTAGAACACAAAAGAAAAAAACATTGCAAATCAGTGCAATGGGAGCACAGTGAGGTGTTGATAGATATACTAAAAAATTAACTAGCATATTTCATTCATAGGAACACAAAACAGACCCTTACCAAGGGGAGGCACTATTGTCTTCTCTGATGGACCTGATTAAAAATAGCAATAGTCTAATGGTCTCCACGGCAGTGTTTAGTTCAGCCATCCCTGGGAAGTATTAACAGAGAGCAACATTATTTCTAAGTCATTTGCCAGCTGCCCTTTATCCTGGGCATGTAAATTAAGGCATGGTAAGCAGCAGAGCATTCCAGAGGTGCAGCCAAACTGTTTCTCATACACCCACCACCCCCTTCTTCCCAGAACTCTCTGCCTTAGTTGCCAACCATCATCATATTCTCTCACCTAGAGCTGAAATTCACTGAGGCTGCAGCCTCATGTTATACACTCACAAGTCAAACAGCTCAAACCACAAAGCAATATCATCTTCCTTTTGTTCCAGAGCTGTAAGGCTCTTCAAAATCTGTTTGAAATCAAGAGGGGGCAGCGGTAATACAAGACAAAAGGCTTCACAACTCAAAACGCTACAACTACTGATGCAGGAAATTATTATTATGAAATCTGATCCTTGAAACCTGCTGGGAAAGAACCAAGGCACTGGCTAATGTGGTACTGTACTGTCCTGTACCAAATTACTGGCAGTCACTACACAATGACCGTGTGTCTTTGTGTGACCACACTGATTAAATTTGCTTTTACAAACAACTGGCCAACTAGAAAACTGGATGCCAGGCTAGTGACATGCTGCTAACAATTTATAAAACAAATGAGGTCATGAGTATAGTGCACAGAAACCCCAGGCACAATCTTGCCATGTAACAACACAGACACAGATTATAGGGGAATCAGCATAAACTGACTCAAAAACCTCAGACCCAGCTGCTTACAGAAGGTGTCTGAGCCTTCTGCAGCGTCACCTACATTACAAGCAACCAAAGCCACACGTGACAGGCCTGTTGTGGTTTTAGTTTAACATTTGATGAGTTATTTTACCTGCTGTGGTACTTTTCTATAGTCACACGTGTGATTTGTTTCTTGACTGCACTTCCAGAAGCCTTTGCAACAGGCACAGAAAGCCAGGTATCTCTGAGGTTTTTAACTCTTTCAGCTGCAGGATATGTAGGAATGACTTAGGCAAAGGAGGTAACACAGATCACAGAATATTCCGAGTTGGAAAGGACCTACAAGGATCATCGAGTCCGACTTTTAAGTGAATGGCCCCTAAGGGGGTCAAACCCACACCCTTGGCATTATTAGCACTGTGCCCTAACCAACTGAGACATTCAGATCCTATGAACTAGGAGGCCCTACTAAGTTTGTGAACTACTTCCTTTTGGATAGTACCTACTCTTACGGATAAGAATCTGATTAACTGATACCTCCCAGCATCCATCAAGCAAATGGCTTGAGTGGAGAAGGGAAGGTGGAACCTATCAAAGCAGGAAGGAAACCGAGGCAGGCAATATCAAGAGTTAGAGGAGCTGAAACATCTGAAATTCTCATTTATTTGAGAAGCAAGGAGAGGCTGGGAACTCCTGAGGCTCTCCCCAGTACCAACAGGCAATTTCTTGCTGGTTTTAACACAAGAAATATTTGGCTTGGAGTAAGCTTAGCGACTCGTTATCCCTTACAAGATGTCAACGGAGAGCCGGTCAGGGCACCAGATCCTCGGGCTGTGGTCTCTAAATGGAGCGTCTCGAAACGCGTGGAATCCTGGCTCAGTTAATTTTTTTAATTAATTTTTGTCTCCTTCTCGAACCGTGTGGCACTGACGGCTCTCTCTGAGGGCTGCACGGCAGCACAAACAAGCCCCCTGACGCCGAGCAGAGCCCACCCCGGGCAGCGGGGCCGCCCATGCACTGCCTGGGGCACAGCCCAGTCCTGGTAGCGATTCCAGGTTAATCGGAATGGCTCGGCTTCTCTCCCCGGCGCCGGGAGCGGCCCTCCCGGGAGCGGCCCCGCTCCGTCCCGCCCCGGCGGCGGTGCCCGAGGGGTGAGACCCCACGGGTGCTGCGGTGCTGCGAGGACGGGGAACAACCGCGGCACCTCCGGCGCCGAGGCGGCGCCCGGGACACCTGAGGGGAACCTGAGGGCAGGGGGCGCGTTACATAAGGGCAGGGGAGCCGCCATGGCGGCGGGCGCGGTACGAGGGCGAAGGGCGGCGGGGGAAGGGCCCGGGAAGGGGCTGCAGCCCTCTCACCGCGGAGGAAGAACGGGAGGTGGGAGGTAGGAGCCGGGACCCCCCGGGGCCGCCCCGCTGCCCGCCCGCTGCCCGCCCTGCTCACCTGCGCTGCTGCCGCTGCCGCCGCCGCGGCGGGTCTGGCGGAGCGCCCGCCCGCCCGCCGGCAGGGGGCGCGCCCCGCGCATGCGCCGCGAGGTGAGGGGGGAGCGTGGGGGGGGGCGAGAGCTTCCCGCCTTGCCGGCCCGCCCAGAGCCCCGTGAGGGGAACGGAGGGTGTGCTGTGTTCGCTGCGCGTTGAGTGCGGAAAACAAGACTTTCCAGGCCCGTCGGGAAACGGAACGCAAAACTGGCACACGAATAAAGACACCCGAGTGCCGCTGGAGCACGTGCCCCACGGGCACCCGGCGCGGGACAGTTTCCACGGCGAAAATGATCCTGTTGGTTTGGGGTTCTTTCACAACCATGTTCTCTGCTTCAGTGCTTATCTCCTTTCCTTTTGGCGCGTAAAAAAGCTCCCCTTCAATAGGAAGCAGAAAGAGGCAGAGCAATTCCTGAGAAATACCCTCACCCTGCCCCCCCCCCCAACTAGTGTAATCTCCTCGGGAATAATCTTCCCCCTTCTTGAGGGGGAGCCATAAGAGGAGCGGCTGAGGGCACTTGGTCTGTTCAGCCTGGAGGAGACTGAGGGGAGACCTCACTGCAGTTACAACTTCCTTGTGAGGGGAAGAGGAGGGGCAGGCACTGATCTCTGCTCTGGGGGGGAACAGTGACAGGACCCAAGGGAATGGCCTGAAGTTGTGTCAGGGGAGGTTTAGGCTGAATATCAGAAAAAGGTTCTTCACCCAGTGGGTGGTTGGGCACTAGAACACTCTTCCCGGGGAAGTGGTCATAGCACCAAGCCTGCTGCTTCAAGAAGCGTTAGGACAACACTCTCAGGCACATACGGGATTCTTGGAGATGTCCTTTGCAGGGCCAAGAGTTGGGCTTGATGATCCTTGTGGGTCCCTTCCAAGTCAGAATATTCTATAATTCTGTAATACAGATCAGAGTGATTCTGCTTCAGATTTTCCAGGAACTGTTCTCCATAAGTTCAGAGAGAGAAGAATGTAATAGGGAGAGGGAAAGGCTATTCCAGTTCTTTTCTCCCCATCTGTCCACCAGCTCTGGTCTCTACAGCGTATATATACATGTCTCACGCAGAGAGATACCTACACCCTCTCCAGTGCCAGAATACATTTCCTCATTACACACTTTCCCCCTGGCTTAATTCAGTCTCTTTCTTTGTAGTGCCCCTCTGTGCCTGTGGAGCAATAATGGCAAGTCTTCATCCCACTTTGCTTAAAGCTTGACTTGAGAGCTTGAAAAGAATTGGTCAAGAATGTTTTACAGCCTGATAAAATCAAATAAAGACCTTATTAAAGAAATACATGCCCTGGGAAGCACGGAAGCTTCCTTGCACAAAAGCAAGCACAGCTTGTGAACTGAAAATGCCCTCCACCTCCAGCCCCACAGCTAAATAGCTCATTAGATTTTCCAGTTCCATATTGCAGTGTTGAAAGCTGGACTCACAGTGCATGCCAAGCTCACCCCTACAGATGTGCATAATAATTCTAGGATTTCCTTTTTTCCTGAATCCAACACAATTCTGCTGAAAAGCAGGAAGGTGTTTTATAAATCCGCACCTATCTGAGAATGAATGGCTGGAGGTTTACAATTCCACACAGAATACACATATACTGTGTTTAGGAGGAGATGCACATTTATTTTCGAGCCTTAAAGGCAAAAATGTCCAACTAAATAACACTGCTATTGGCCCTGACCTGTTTGAGAAAGAGCCAGAAAATTATCCATAAAGAATATGGGAATCACTGTTATTATCTAAAATGTATCTGTATCGTGGGCTTGGGTTAATATTCCACACCCCTGTGCCATTTATTTCATAGAGGTCAGCATGAGCGAATATTCAGTAGCAAACAGCTGAATTGATTATATGGTATGCTTATCAAAACTGCATTAATTCTGATCAACCCATCACATTATAGGGTTTGCACAAATACATCTCAGAAAATTCCTGTTCAGCAGTGTTTTAGTGGCTATTTTTCTGAACACAAAAACCCAAGGAATCCTCCCCAAATTCACCCATGTGTTCGAAAGCTACTAACCTGTACGTATGTGGCAGAGACGCTGCTGTCCATGAGCAGTTTCCTGAAGGCTATGATGAGACAAAGCGACCCGTACAGACTTGTGTTTTGCAGATTCCTCCTTCCTTTCTATCACAATGCACTCTTTTATTCTCTGTTGGCCTCATAGAGAATGAGTTTCTACATCATATGCCACAATGTCCAGCCTGGCAGCAGCTTTAGTTTTCCAGATGGGTTCTCTTCAAGATGAAAGCTTGACACTTAAGAAGTGTCAAGGGAGGAAATCTTACCTGCCAGCTTCCCAAGACGAGTGCTGGGGATGAGGGAAGTTTGTCGCTCTGCTCTGTGGAAAGGTAGGAGGAGTCAGTGGGCAGACTGCTATTCCAAATGAGAAACTAATGCCTTTGTGCTCTTATTTCTGACTTTGAGAGTTAGTGATACTGCTTGTAATGTATTGTGGCTCTCATCCAATACCCCTGGAAACCACCAAAAAGGCTCCCATTGATTTCAGTAATAGTTTGGTCAGGCCTTCAACCCACAAAGATGCCATTGTTTAGTTTTGCTGCCATTGGGTTCGTCGGAGTGCTGGCTCCTGCCCTCAGATACTTATATCAACTAAGTCATTGCAAGTAGTGATTCCCATGGGTGAGGTATAATCTCTAATGACAGAAAGAGGTTACCTTTTCCTGAATGTTGGGAGACTTTGGATTCCTGGTGATCTGTTGTGACTGTTCTAGTCAAAGCTTTTCCTCTGTTTTGTTAGTAAATGTAAAGTAACAATTTGAATGGGTTCTCCTAAAGACTTGAGTTTAAAACTGTAGTGGCTCATTGGTCTAGCAATTGTAGAATCAGAATATGTTTTCTAGAAAATGCAGTTAAAGATTGCACTGGTTGGGTGCAATCTTTTAGGAAGTGGAAATCTGATTAATCTCACAATATATTTAATTAAGTTTATTCAGCCATCTCCTTAACTCTGCAACAATAATGTAAGAATACAGAAATGTGTGTACTATGCTGCATGAAACATATGAGCAGTGAAAGGGACCTCAGGCTCCCAAGATTTGGACTGTGTCTGAAGTTAGGCAATGTAGAACCTATGGAATTCAAGGTTTTGTAGCAGGACTAATGATCATTTGAAATAATTTACCTCAAAAGAATTAAACCTGGATGGTTGCTAACCTACTTTGTTGATGAATGTGCTTTAAGAGATTTATGAGACTTTAATACTTTTTCTCCATGCTGTAAAGGCAATTAATTTAAAAATATTGCTATTCTCTGATTGTAACAATTCTTAAAAAAAAAAAAGAGGGCCAATTATGAAAAATTATATAGCTGGATTTTTGGGTGGATGGGTGGATTTGTTGTTTTTTTTTTTTTCACCCATTTCAGAAGGAAAAAAGAAGTTCACCTGATCCAAAAGACAAATCATGACCTGGCAGCTCAGAGACAGGACATAAGCTTGGGTGAAAAGGATCTTTGGGTGTCGAGTGACTGTGGCTTTGTGTGCTAAGCTCAGCTAAATCAGTGTGTGTCAGATATGCCTACAAGGTGAGACACACAGGAGCATAAACACCTGTCTTGAGGAGGCTTTGAATAGAGACTGAATGCCAGGTAGTTTTGTCTTGCCAAGGAGGTGTCATGCACTGAGTAGAGGTTTGCACCATGTCACTTGGCATCATCCAGAGATCCTGGGTTAGCTGACGAATGAAGAACAACCCCTTTCCCAAACATGTTACTGCAGAACAGCACTAACACAGCTGTACCACTGCCAGGCTCCAAGGTAGCAGATAATCATGGGGCTATCCATATATGCAAAACATCTCTTTCTCAGTGCCTTTGGTAGCTCAGCACTGCACAGCACAGGCGCTATCTAAAATTGGCTTTAGATTTTTGAGGATCATGCTTTAGGATTTGTCTGCCTGTGATCCATATTATGTTTTTAAGCACTTAATGTGCTTAATGTAACTGTGTACACAGCGTCCCAAGTTTCATGACTTCTGAGGCTGCAGATGTAAAAACAGCGTTGTGTGTGACAGGGCAAAACTGAAACAAACCATGGCTTGAAAAATAACTACCTGAAAAAATCTGTGCTACTGCTTTCTTATCTATAGGCCTGTGGTATGCATGGACTTAGGTCATCCTGCTAAAGGAGAACACACCTCTGTTTGGCACATTTCTTCCCTTTTCTCTATTCCTTGCTCCTGAGGAAAGAGACCACAAAGTGAGCTACAGCAGCTCCTGCCCCTAGGTTGGTTACTGATTAACCATACATATTTTGGATTAGGAACAAAGTAATCCTTGTGAGTCAGGAATTCTTTATCCGGAGAGTGAACATGTGAACAGTGAGTATAAACTATGTTCATAAAATGTTGCCTTTAAATGGCTGTCACTCACTCATTCCTAATGTCACAACCATTACAACTGACATATATAAAAGGAGTCTCCTTTACAGAGTATCTGCAGAGTCCTCGTCAGAGATATTCACTTGAATCTCAGGAGTAACATGGCTGTGTTAGCTGTAACTAACAGCCGCTCTTAATTAGTGTGCTGATGTTTCTTGAAAAACATTTTGATTGTGATGTCTTTGAAAATGATCAGCTACCAGCTGTGAAAAGGCTGAGTACACAGAGGGGAAGTAGTTTGCAGGAGAGCAAGTTTACTCCTACTAACACCTGGCTTCTTGGATAAATGTGAGCTTATTCATAGTCTGATAGTGGTTTTGCAGTAAAACTTAAGGGTGAGTTCAAACAAAGCAAAAGACCTACTTGGAAAAGAGAAACCTGCATGGTCAGATACTGGATGCAGAATGAAATAATCCAGAAAGTTGAGGGTACCAACAATTTGAGTCAGATTGGAATTTTGCAGGCAGTTTTGCCACACTGTGAACCACCAGTGATTTCAGATGCTTAATTACAGTGGAGCAGTAGAAAAAAACCCACAAAACAATACAAAAGTTCAGTTTCATTTAACTGCTGGATTCAGGAGGTTCTCTGCATTTGGAAATCTGTGTTCTGAAATGCTACCTAAAACTGCCTGTATTCTATGTATACTGGCATTACCTGCAAGCATTATAACACTGTAAGTATTGCCCCCATCATGAGGCTGGGGCCTCAGTGCGAGCAGACAGTGGCAGTAAGATGTACAGCCATGATTTTCACTTGTAAGTGGCTTAGGTTTGTGGCAAGAAACACAGGTTGAGATGATTCTCTTAACATTCTGAGCAGGATTCAAGGACTTTAGAAAAATGCAGCAGAGCCAGTCTTCGAAGAAGTACTCTCAGACTTTGCTGAAGAGAGAGGTCAGGTGGCAGTGCTGTGGGGAGCTTTAATCTATGCCATTCGAAATTCTGTAAGACTAGATGTGGCCGAGATGAGCTGAAGCCACTTAAGTGTCTCTTGAAAATTTTACCTATCACAGTGAACACAGTAATTATGATCATTAAATATTGTTGTTAAATGTTGTTCTTCCCCCCAATAATGAGTCTCTCGAGTCTCAGACCAGTTAGTGAACATTTGTAGTAGACAGAGGGAAACTATCACAGCTGCTCCTTTGTTTTATTCACTGTTGATTTGGATGGTGTCCTCAAAAGGCTTCTGTGTCC
Organism: Lepidothrix coronata; assembly: GCF_001604755.1. NCBI lineage: Eukaryota > Metazoa > Chordata > Aves > Passeriformes > Pipridae > Lepidothrix > Lepidothrix coronata. Next base: position 92,757 of record NW_016690342.1, on the reverse strand, counting down.
ATAAACTTCCACTTCTCTTGCAAAGCATATGGTTTCACCCACGCTGCCTGCCCAGCAGCCCTGTATCCGGGGATGCACTGCCCCCACAATATGCTGTTTGCTGCCAGATAGGGTTATGGAACACAACTGCGCCAGGAATCCGGCTAACATTTCAGCAGTATGGATGACTGCAAAACAGTGCATGAGCATGGTGCTTGGCCATATGGCTTCCAAACAGAGCTATAGGGTTTATGATACCAGTAGTTCACCTTCATGCCTCCAGCACTGGGGAACAGAGCCTCTGTCAGCCAGCAGGGTAGTCCCAGCACTGGCATCTGCACGCTGGGTGCAGCAGCTCAGGGAGTACATAGTGCACCTGGCCCATAAAATCCCTGTGGGCTCCTTACTCTCTTGTGCTTTCTGAAACTGGAACAGCTGGAAGAGCTGGGGAAGGAGCTCCACAGGCCTCTAGCCAACATCGTGGTGCTTTTAGCTGAGCTGTTGCTCATCATGTCTGCAGGAGACTGGGTCGGCTTCAGCAGAGCCATTCCAAGCTAGGCACTTCTTCCTTTCCTCTTGGAACTTCATTCTCTGCTTAATTAATACATCAGCATTTGGGCCAGACCCTAATTGCATGGCACAGCGGTGCTGTCATTTTTCTGGCACAGGGCTCCAGTCAGTGCTGGCCAAGGCAGGGGAGGCAGGGAGGGCATAGAAGCATTGACTTCAAGAGACACCTCAGCAGGAGGCACAGCATAAGGCCAGAGTCACCAACCGGACTCATAACTCCTAATAACTCCTTAAGCCAGGGTGTGAGGTACCGCTCTTCAAAGTTGGTGTTTAGCTGTAGGTGACTATATGAAGCTTGCTCACATAGGCTCCTGCTGGGCACCAGTAATAAACCAGAGTTTGGGATAAGCTTCAGTTTTTTGTTGTGAAAGAAAACTGAGGAGCCTGGGAGGCTTGATGAATCAGTTCTGTCACTGGTGGTCAGGAGATGAAGACTTAACTCCTTGCTGTTTGTCTCTATGCAAAGCAGAAGCCTTGGAAATTCAAGCAACATATAGAAGACCAGGTGGCTCTCTGTTGTGACAGGCCAGCCCTCTCAGCAAGAGCTCAAATAAAAGCAGGACAAAATGAAAAACTTCTTTCAGAGTAGAAAAAGGACATTAAATCACTGTTCTCAGATTTGGGATTTGGAGGGTCTTGGTTTTAAATACAAACCACGTCTAACATTCTTTAATTTACTTTTAACCTTTTGAGGTTTTTAATTCTCTGAAATTTGCTACTCTTCCTTTCTTTTTCTGTCTTGGGAATTCTCCACTATGAAGCAAAAGATCCAAACCTGGGAACTTGTGCTTTGACACACCCTGAGTGTCTTGTTACATGAATGTTCCATGAAAAAAATGGGAACTATTTTTGTTTCATTTAGCACCTTTAGCCACTGTTTGTGCTGATGGCAGCACAAACTTTTACATGTTGCCAACTAAGAGCAGGAGGAGCTGGATGCTGAGTGGTCTCCCTTTTCTGAAGAACCTGTTTACAGGACAACAAGAAATGCTCAGGTGAGCAGGATGGATTCCAACTGTGCCAAAGGTGGCAGCGTATTCAGGCCTCCCTCAGATGGCTGTGAGCCAGCAAGTCCCTGCAGTGGCTGGGAGTTGCACAAGTAGGTGCACAGATAACCTGTGCTTCAAAGGGGTCTTTGACCTGTGTTTCATCAGGTGCTGCTCTCTTGCACCACAGGCTGAAGGCCTTTGAGGGATTAACCTCCTAGTCAAGGTGGGTCCCATCAGATCAGGCCACTGGTTTGTGATGAGGAGCTGAGCAAAGGCTCATCTGGAGCCTTTTCCCGTGTACTCTCTTCCCTGGCACCCACCTTTAAGCCCTGGCCTTGGCCCCAGCCCCTGTGTGGGCTGTGCTGGTGGTGTGCCATGCCTGGCCCTGTACCTCACTGATCCTGATGTGACTTCCTGGTGTGACCACAGGACCTGCCTCATCCCTGCAGCCTGGCCTGGTGGTTGGCAGGCTCTGGCTGACCCTTCCACCATTGCAGCATCTGCTCTGCTGTCTTTACCCAGCAGCAGTGGGGTGGTTTCACGTTGGTGTGATGCCCACCTTGCCCTCAGCACCTGCCGTACCTTCTCCTGCCAAGAGTCCCTACTCCACTGCTCCCCTGCATGTGGAAGGGGCACAGCACAGCTGGGAATTAAAGTCCAAGATTACGCAGGGATGTTGTTGCTGCAGCATTTTCTCCAGTAGCAAGGCAGCGTTTCATAGGAGTGGAAAACATAAACCCTCAGCCGGGTGCACATGTTGGAAGACACGGACGGAAAAGAGGTATATGGAGGCACATGTGTTATCCAGGGCCTGTAGGGGTTTAACTTTGTGCTGTGACATGTTAATTCATTGAAATGAAGACATATTCAGGAGTTCTCATGAGTGGAGTTCAACTTAAACTCACCTGCTGCATGCAAACGAAGGCTTTCCTGGCTCAGCATAACCTTGCTCTTTTCTTTAATAACACGATTCTGACTTATGAATACTGACACAGACAGACTGCAGAATTTTCATTAGTTGGATTCATTGCCTTGTAATGTAAAGAGGAAAACCGTCCAACTTGGTCTGGGTTCTCACATAACAAATCACATTCTCCTGCACGCATGAAATGCAGGAGAGCACCCAGCAATTTGTAGAGAAATACTGCGCTGTTGTCATGGGGAAGTGTTTTAAAGGTGTCTGGGAATTGCAGATGAGCAGTGTGAGAAATGATACAGGGAACGGTGTGTTACTTGATACCACACCTTAAATGCACCTCTAGGATGTGCTTATGATTTTCACTGCCGAGAGACACTTCGTGTTCTTTGTGTTAAAGAACTGTATTTATTCATAAAGGCATATTGATGGTGCTCATTCATAATTGATAATCGATGTAATTAGGTATTATATAACATACACACCTATATTGTTTCAGGTACTTGGTACAAAAGTATGTGAAATTCATTGTACATATAAAAATATAAATTGAGGTGAAACAGGCCACCCACCTGCTGTATAAATTCCTTCTTGCAAGACAGCTTTGCTCAGGGATGTGTCCAGATTAACATATTCTCAAGCAATCTTGGCACTCAAATAGGCAGCTGTGCTGTCCCAAATACAGGCTTTGTGGGAATTCCTGTCTGCCTCAACACTACGAGACAGAGGCAGTGTGATGTACACTCAAAGCAGTCCTTTAGACTTTTAGAGCTGCATCTCTGCTTAGCTAACACTCCACATTATGCAGGTGTGTTCCTGCTGCAGGTGCGGGATAAACCCTTCTGTGTGCTTGGAAATGGTGGCCTGGAAGCACCTGTCTTTGTTCTGTATCAAACCAGCTGAACTACCCTCAGCACATGTTCTGTTTTCACTCGTGCCACTGCGAAACGAGAATCAATTCTTGCTTTTCACTGGGTGCTTCCCTGCCCAATGATTGCATCAAACTTGACATCGGTCATCTTCTTCAGAACATTCAGGGCACGTTCTGGAAACACTCTGAAAGAGGTAATAACATGAAATTAAATGTGGGATAAGAAAAACTTAAATGATAGGAAAAAGGGGTACTGCAGGTGAGGAAAGAGTGGTCTGGGAGCAGAATGTACAGACATGGACTAAGTCTTAAACTGGGCATTATTTCCAAAGCATATGTAGCCCTCATCAATCTCC